>NC_047106.1:56085741-56397582 GCF_902500255.1 Thalassophryne amazonica
TGTTTTGTTATTATATAATATGTTACTATAATATTCCTTCCTACATACCCGTATAATATTAGTTAATCTATTTTGTATTTCTTATATCTATTTTCTGCCTCTTTAGTCTTTAGTTTTATGAATTCTCTATACAGTGTATTTTTCTTATTACATGCATTTCGTAACCCTTTCGTCATCCATGGTCGAGCTTGGATTTTTGTTTTCTGTAGTCTTGTTTAATTGGACAATTTTTATCATATAATGATGTAAATATTTGTAAAAAAGTTTCATATGCACTATCAACATCACTTTCACTGTATACCTTTTCCCAGTTTTGCTCCTGTAAATCCTTCTTTAGTGTGTTCATGTTTTCCTCTGTCCGCACTCGCCTGTATTTTATTTTCTCCTCTGGCTGATTCCGCCGATGGTTTCTATTATAAACGATGAAAACTGGTAGATGATCACTAATGTCATTGATTAATAATCCACTCACAGTGTTATTCTCACTATCATTGCTGAATATATTATCAATTAAGGTGGCACTATGGGATGTAATTCTGCTTGGCCTGGTGATTTTTGGATATAAACTCATACTGTACATTATACTGATAAATTCATGTTATTTTATGCTTATTTGGATTGAGCAGATCAATATTTAAGTCACCACAAATGAACACAGTTTTTTGATTAGTTTTTGAGAACATTTTTCCCATACAGTCAGTGAATGTTTCAATACTAGATCCTGGTGCTCTATATATACAGCTGACTAATACATTTTTGCTTTTTCTTCACATATTTCAATAGTTATACATTCTAATAAGTTATCAATCACAGTTGTCATATTGTCTACTATTTTATAATCCATGTTCTTATCCACATACACAGCCACTCCTCCTCCACTCTTATTTTTTCTGTTTACACAATTAAATTCATATCCATCCAGTTCAAAATCCATTCCTTTATCTTCATTGATCCATGTTTCTGATATAGCAATTATGTTAAATATTTTTTTAAACTGACTTAAATATTCTTTAATGTTGTTAAAGTTTGCATATAGACTTCTGCTGTTGAAATGGATTATTGATAATTTGTTATCCGTTTTAATGATCCGATTAAACTGTTCATCTGTATAATAGCAACAACTGTCATTGATATTTGAGAAGAAATTATTGTCCGGGTCTATATCGTGCTCCAAGTCCAGTACATTGTGGTCTGTGTATTTAAATGTTCTCAGTTCTACTTTTCCATGATCAGCAATCCTTTGAGTTATATCCTTCTTGTCTCCAGATGTAGATGAATAGGTAGTAGATGAATAGGTTCCTCTGGTCTGTGTCATGGTGTTGTGATGTGTTTGTGTCCTCATACCTTATTGGTCATATCTGTCCAGATCCTCGCTTTAAGAAACACTATTGTTCATATTTGTCCAGCTCCTCGATGTTCCTTATTGCCATGACTTTTGCTTGTTCTGGTGATCCGTTCAGTTTGATGAATATTTTACAGTTTGAAGTCCATGTGTGCTGGATTTTTCCCTGTTTCTTCAAGAAGCGTGCTTTCCTGGCGATGTCGGCATTCCGTTTGGTGAGATGTTCATTGATGAATACGTTTGTCCCTTTCAGTTTTCTTCCTTGTTTTAACAGTGCTGTTTTGTGTTTTCTGTTGATGAATCTCATGATGACGGTTCGTTTATCACCGTCATTTCTCCGGGGCAGAGGGTGGCACGCTTCAATGTTATTTAAATCCATTTCTATACCTTTAGATAGGAGGAAATCAGCAACCTGTTTTTCCACAGAGCTGACCTCCTGTTCACTGGGCTCCCCTCCGCTCTCATCTGTTACCGCCCGTGCGTAGGACCGTGGTTTGATGTGAAGACCTGTGATGATGACGTCGTTGATTCTGGTGTACTGCTCCAATTCAGCCACTCTATTTTCCAGCTGCACCAGATGCCGGTCTTTCTCGGCATTCTGGAGCCGTAATGCCTTCACCTCCTCCACCAGATCCATGATTGATTTCTGTTGCTGCTTCACAACAGAAATCTCCTCTGATAAAAAGTCCAGAGATTTTTTAATATCGTCACCTTCCTCCGCTGTCAGAACCTTCTTAGGCCCCATGGTCGGCTTATGAGCAGCTTGTCGATCGCCGATGTTAACAGCCTGCGTTGTTTGTCACCGGGATGGATCTGCACTTCGCTGGTGCCGCGCGGCCTCGGTGTTTCCGCGCTGATGGATGCGCGGTGGCTGCACGAGGCCTCGGGGAAGCGGCACTCGTGACGCGCGGCTCTAATGACGCAGCGCG
Source organism: Thalassophryne amazonica (assembly GCF_902500255.1). Classification (NCBI taxonomy): domain Eukaryota; kingdom Metazoa; phylum Chordata; class Actinopteri; order Batrachoidiformes; family Batrachoididae; genus Thalassophryne; species Thalassophryne amazonica. The sequence continues at coordinate 56,088,013 of NC_047106.1, forward strand.
CGGCCTCAGTGAATTCACCACGTTGGGCCTCGGACGTTGTTGCTGTCCAGTCGCGGGGCTAAGTTGCCGGTTGAGGTGGTATTCCCACTGTCCGGGTTGGCAAACACCGGCGTGGCAGATGGCAACTACAAACACCACCTCTGAAAACTCAGGTACAAACTTTTTGCAGCTCACTCTGACGACACGCAGCTCTGACTGACTGTGACTGACGCAGACTGACTGTGGACACCAGCAGTTCTTTTTGGAAGAATGACTGTTAAGTATTATGTGGGTCTCAAATTATGCATTAAGAGAGGAGGCAGTTGGGAAGTAGCTAAAGCTGCTTTTCTGACCAAAAAAAAAAAAAAAAAAACCCTGCTGCTACTCAGTTCTGAGATCAGGACAAGCAAGTCGACAGCTTAGCTCCTCAGAGGAGATGAGGGGGGTGAATAAATGGGTACATTCAGTGAGATATCATCTCAGAAAGTTTAAATGGGGATGATTCAGAGTGCAAACAGGCCATAGCCTCTGAGTTTTCTGGTTTTGATTGCTTCGCCATTCTCTTTTTCAATCATGAGGGTCTTGCAACTTGAAACCTCTATGAAAATGATGCCAGAAATGGAGTCACACTTGGTTTTGAAAACATTTGCCCAAAGGTTAGATTCTCAATTCAGTCGATGAGATGGCACTTGACCTGTAGCCAGTCAGCTCACAGTCAAATATTACTTCATGGATAACTCTGTTGAGATTTTAAAAGGTTTAGTTCAAAGGCTCACTGACCAGTGACATTTTTTGCACTTTTGCTTTTCTACACCACCCCGGAGGAGTTAAAATGAAATGGACCTCCATTTTCTTTGTCCATAAGTAATGGGGCAAAGTAACATAATTCTAAATTTCAGGATTAAAGCATCTACTTTACAGCAAACCTTCTTTTGAAAAGTTAGGGGACAGACACATGAACATTTTCAGTACATCAATACAGCAATCATTCACTCATAGTGCCGTAATGACGCTCTCCTGCATCCTGGCCAACCTTTTATTATATTTCTACAACCCCTGGCAAAAATTATGGAATCACCGGCCTTGGAGGATGTTCATTCAGTTGTTTAATTTTGTAGAAAAAAAGCAGCTCACAGACATGACACAAAACTAAAGTCATTTCAAATGGCAACTTTCTGGCTTTAAGAAACACTATAAGAAATCAGGAAAAAAAAAACTGTGGCAGTCAGTAATGGTTACTTTTTTAAACCAAGCAGAGGGAAAAAATATGGAATCACTCAATTCTGAGGAAAAAATTATGGAATCATGAAAAACAAAAGAACACTCCAACACATCACTAGTATTTTGTTGCACCACCTCTGGCTTTTATAACAGCTTGCAGTCTCTGAGGCATGGACTTAATGAGTGACAAACAGTACTCTTCATCAATCTGGCTCCAACTTTCTCTGATTGCTGTTGCCAGATCAGCTTTGCAGGTTGGAGCCTTGTCATGGACCATTTTCTTCAACTTCCACCAAAGATTTTCAATTGGATTAAGATCCAGACTGTTTGCAGGCCATGACATTGACCCTATGTGTCTTTTTGCAAGGAATGTTTTAACAGTTTTCGCTCTATGGCAAGATGCATTATCATCTTGAAAAATGATTTCATCATCCCCAAACATCCTTTCAATTGATGGGATAAGAAAAGTGTCCAAAATATCAATGTAAACTTGTGCATTTATTGATGATATAATGACAGCCATCTCCCCAGTGCCTTTACCTGACATGCAGCCCCATATCATCAATGACTGTGGAAATTTACATGTTCTCTTCAGGCAGTCATCTTTATAAATCTCATTGGAACGGCACCAAACAAAAGTTCCAGCATCATCACCTTGCCCAATGCAGATTCGAGATTCATCACTGAATATGACTTTCATCCAGTCATCCACAGTCCACGATTGCTTTTCCTTAGACCATTGTAACCTTGTTTTTTTTTCTGTTTAGGTGTTAATGATGGCTTTCGTTTAGCTTTTCTGTATGTAAATCCCATTTCCTTTAGGCGGTTTCTTACAGTTCGGTCACAGACGTTGACACCAGCTTCCTCCCATTCGTTCCTCATTTGTTTTGTTGTGCATTTTCGATTTTTGAGACATATTGCTTTAAGTTTTCTGTCTTGACGCTTTGATGTCTTCCTTGGTCTACCAGTATGTTTGCCTTCAACAACCTTCCCGTGTTGTTTGTATTTGGTCCAGAGTTTAGACACAGCTGACTGTGAACAACCAACATCTTTTGCAACATTGTGTGATGATTTACCCTCTTTTAAGAGTTTGATAATCCTCTCCTTTGTTTCAATTGACATCTCTCGTGTTGGAGCCATGATTCATGTCAGTCCACTTGGTGCAACAGCTCTCCAAGGTGTGATCACTCCTTTTTAGATGCAGACTAACGAGCAGATCTGATTTGATGCAGGTGTTAGTTTTGGGGATGAAAATTTACAGGGTGATTCCATAATTTATTCCTCAGAATTGAGTGAGTCCATATTTTTTTTCCCTCTGCTTGGTCTAAAAAAAGTAACCATTCCTGACTGCCACAATTTTTTTCCTGATTTCTTATAGTGTTTCTTAAAGCCAGAAAGTTGTCATTTGAAATGACTTTAGTTTTGTGTCATGTCTGTGATCTGCTTTTTTCTACAAAATTAAACAACTGAATGAACATCCTCTGAGGCCGGTGATTCCATAATTATTGCCAGGGGTTGTATTAATAGATCATATCTTTATGTAATGTTCTCCCATTCAGAAAGCTGAGAGTTTTCTGAACATGTTGATATGCAACACATGGACATTATATACAATAAGAAAGTACCTCAAAAAGGCAAACTTCTCAACAGATGGTAAAATACAGAAAATACCTTTAGGACTATTTGTGGTTGTGATCAGAAAAACTGTGTATAGTGCAATTTTTTTCTGTTGCACCCTCAGTTGCACAGCTCCATGTTAGAATGGCACAGGGAAATATTTTCTTTAAAAATGTGTGAAATTTGAAAGCTACAGTTTACCTGAAGGCACATGGGAGACTCAATTCTTGATTTGATAGGTTTTCTTAGTCCTCACATCCTCCAAAGAAGACTGATGGTGTTCAGTCTGTGAGAGGGTGAAAGTCTCACTGTTCTGGAATGCAACATTTGTTGTGTTTGTCTTTGAGCCAAACCACAAAGAGAGAGTAACATACTAAATTGCTGACAATGACAACCAACAAGACAGGGAATGGGCCAATCCACTTGACAGGGTTTTCTCTATATTGTCAATATATATTATCAAATATTAATGTCTTTACTTTGATGTACTCTCTGTGATCGTGTCTTTGATTCTGTTCTCTATTTTTCATATATACATGTATGCATGTGTGAGAGTTCATGTACCATTATTCCTTTAAAAAATTACTCATTGTCAAAGCCATCACTGTTCAAGTAATCATTAAAACTCCCACACGAGACAGCGTGCAGACTGTTTTGCTAGAATGTGCAGACTGTTTTGCTAGGGTCATGTTTTTGCTAAGCGCTGATGTGCACCTTTAATTAACGGTTCAGCCTGTTGTGAAAGTGTAGTGACACGGACCCACAACAGGGGGCGCAAATGAACGGCCAATAGATGAGCCAAAAAGTAACAATTTAATGTTGTGAAATGTGCACAACGAATATACAGACAATCTCAGAATATAATTACAGTCAATCCACAAAGGTGACGTGTGGGCAGGCTCGAGGATAGAAGACGTCTGTCCTGAGAGGAGCCGGAACCACACGATTTCCGCCGCCACAGAACCTGGTGAATACTGGAGCCGCCAAGTCCCGAATTCCCAGGTGATTACCGTCCCCAACTGTCGGATCTGGTACTGCTGGCGAGAACAAAGACAGTCAAGTGTGGGTGTGTGTACACCCCGTAACAACAACGGTGGGAATGCCACCTCCACCTCTCACTCAGAATGCTGATGTATTTACAGTAATCCCTCAGAGGAAAAGAGTGCCATCCTGCACTCACTCAGCCTCCACAGGAAGAGGGGCCGGTACTCCTGCAAACACTCACAATATACAGCTTAAGATAAACACAAATGGCTGATGATATTACCTCCAATGAAGTATGATATCTCGGCGATGAGGTGGAGATGACGTCTGGGTTTTATGGAGTGAGATGATGAAGAATAAGTGACAGCTGTCAGGAAGTAATGAGTAACAGCTGTCACTCCCGGCTGTGTCCGTGGCGGCAGCGCCCTCTCATGCCTGAAGCCCGCACTTCAGGCAGGGCGCCCTCTGGTGGTGGGCCAGCAGTACCTCCTCTTCTGGCGGCCCACACAACAGGACCCCCCCCCCCTCAACGGGCGCCTCCTGGCGCCCGACCAGGTTTGTCGGGGTGTCGGCGGTAGAAGTCGGCCAGGAGGGCCGGATCCAGGATGAAGCTCCTCTTCACCCAGGAGCGTTCTTCGGGTCCATACCCTTCCCAGTCCACCAGATATTGGAACCCCCGGCCCATTCGACGGACGTCCAGGAGCCGGCGCACTGTCCAAGCCGGCTCCCCGTCAATGATCCGGGCAGCAGGCGGCGCCGGACCGGGAGCACAGAGGGGTGAGGTGTGGTGAGGTTTGATCCTGGAAACATGGAAGACCGGGTGGATCCGCAGTGAAGCTGGGAGCTGGAGCTTCACTGCGGCAGGGCTGAGGACTTTGAGGATACGAAAGGGGCCGATGAACCTGTCCATCAATTTAGGAGACTGTACTTGCAGGGGGATGTCCTTCGTTGACAACCACACCTCCTGCCCGGGCTGGTATGCAGGGGCCGGGGACCGCCGGCGGTCTGCATGGGTCTTGGCCCTCGTCCGGGCTTTCAACAAGGCAGAACGGGCGGTGCGCCACACCCGACGGCACCTCCGAAGATGGGCCCGGACCGAGGGCACACCGACCTCTCCCTCCACCACGGGAAATAATGGGGGCTGGTACCCAAACACACCTCAAATGGGGAGAGGCCGGTGGCAGAAGACACCTGGCTGTTATGCGCATACTCGATCCAGGCCAGATGGTTACTCCAGGCCGTCGGGTGCGCGGATGTTACGCAGCGGAGGGTCTGTTCCAGTTCCTGGTTGGCCCGCTCTGCCTGTCCGTTCGTCTGTGGATGGTACCCGGACGAGAGGCTCACGGTGGCCCCCAGTTCCCTGCAGAAGCTCCTCCAGACGTGTGAGGAGAACTGGGGACCACGGTCAGAGACGATGTTGGTGGGTATCCCATGCAGACGGACGACGTGGTGGACCAGGAGGTCTGCTGTCTCCTGGGCTGTTGGGAGCTTCGGGAGGGCCACGAAGTGGGCCGCCTTGGAGAATCGGTCCACTATCGTGAAGATGGTGGTGTTGCCCTGGGACGGCGGGAGGCCCGTGACGAAATCCAGGCCGATGTGGGACCAGGGGCGATGAGGCACCGGTAACGGCTGGAGAAGTTCTTGGGACCTTTTATGGTCTGCCTTGCCCCTGGCACAGGTGGTGCAGGCCTGGATATACTCCCGGACGCCGGCCTCCATAGACGCCCACAAGAAGCGCTGCCGGACAACTGCCACGGTCCTTCGCACCCCTGGATGACAGGAGAGCTTGGAACCCTGACAGAAGTCCAAGACTGCAGCTCTGGCCTCTGGTGGGACGTATAAACAGTTCTTCAGACCTGTACCTGGGTCCGGGCTCCATGCCAGGGCCTCCTGGATGATCTTCTCCACGTCCCAGGTGAGGGTGGCCACGATAGTGGACTCTGGCAGGATGGGCTCCGGTGGATCCGACAGTGCAGTTTTGACCTCCTCTTCGTGTACCCGGGACAAGGCATCTGACCTCTGGTTCTTGGTCCCGGGGCGATAGGTGATCCGGAAGTCAAAACGTCCGAAGAACAGTGACCAACGGGCTTGCCTGGGGTTCAGCCGCTTGGCGGTCCTGATATACTCCAGGTTCCGATGGTCAGTGAAAACCGTGAACGGCACAGACGCTCCCTCCAACAGGTGTCTCCACTCCTCAAGAGCCTCTTTCACCGCAAGGAGTTCTCGCTTGCCGACATCATAGTTCCGTTCAGCCGGGGTCAACCTGCGTGAAAAGTAGGCACACGGGTGAAGAACCTTATCGGTCTCTCCGCTCTGGGACAGCACGGCTCCTATCCCTGAGTCAGAGGCGTCCACTTCAACCACGAACTGGCGGCTAGGGTCGGGCTGCACCAAAACTGGCGCAGTAGAGAACCGTCGTTTCAACTCCTTGAACGCGGCTTCGCACCGATCCGACCAGGTGAAGGGGACTTTTGGAGAGGTCAGGGCTGTCAGGGGGCTAACTACCTGACTGTAGCCCTTAATGAACCTCCTACAGAAATTAGCAAAGCTGAGGAACTGTTGCAGCTTCCTACAGCTTGTTGGTTGGGGCCAATCTCTCACCGCCGCAACCTTGGCCGGATCAGGGGCGATGGAGTTAGAGGAGATGATCAACCCCAGGAAGGACAAAGACGTGTGGTGAAACTCGCACTTCTCGCCCTTCACAAACAGTCGGTTCTCTAACAACCGCTGCAGGACCTGACGTACATGCTGGACATGGGTCTCAGGATCCGGAGAAAAGATGAGAATATCGTCCAGATATACGAAGACGAATCGGTGCAGGAAGTCCCGCAAGACGTCGTTAACCAAGGCTTGGAACGTCGCGGGGGCGTTGGTGAGGCCGAACGGCATGACCAGGTACTCAAAGTGACCTAACGGGGTGTTAAATGCCGTCTTCCATTCGTCTCCCTTCCGGATCCGAACCAGGTGATACGCATTTCTAAGATCCAGCTTAGTAAAGATTTTGGCTCCATGCAGGGGGGTGAACACGGAATCCAACAATGGCAACGGGTATCGATTGCGAACCGTAATCTCATTCAGCCCCCTGTAATCAATGCATGGACGGAGTCTGCCATCTTTCTTGCCCACAAAAGAGAAACCTGCACCCATCGGGGAGGTGGAGTTCCGGATCAGCCCGGCAGCTAATGAGTCCCGGATGTAGGTCTCCATTGATTCGCGCTCAGGTCGTGAGAGGTTGTACAGCCTGCTGGACGGGAACTCAGCGCCTGGAACCAAATCAATGGCACAATCGTACGGACGGTGCGGGGGAAGGGTGAGTGCCAGATCCTTGCTGAAGACGTCAGCAAGATCGTGGTACTCAACCGGCACTGCCGTCAGATTGGGAGGGACTTTGACCTCCTCCTTAGCCTGTAAACTGGGAGGAACCGAGGATCCTAAACACACCCGATGGCAGGTTTCGCTCCACTGAACCACCACCCCAGACGGCCATTCAATCCGGGGATTGTGCTTCAACATCCATGGGAAGCCCAAAATCACGCGGGAGGTAGAAGGAGTTACAAAAAACTCAATCTCCTCCCGATGGTTTCCAGACACCACCAGAGTTACTGGTTGTGTCTTGTGTGTGAGTAAAGGGAGGAGGGTGCCATCTAGTGCCCGAACCTGCAATGGCGAAGGAAGCGCCACCAGAGGGAGCCCTACCTCCCTTGCCCATCTGCTGTCTAGCAAATTCTCTTCTGACCCCGTGTCCACCAGTGCTGGGGCTTGAAGGGGTAAATCCCTGCTCAGGATTGTAACTGGGAGTCGTGTGGCAATCTGTGTGTGTTTCACGTGAATGTTTTGACCCCCCCTTAGCCCAGTCTCTGAGGGCGGTTGGTGTTGTGGCCGTTTGGGGCAGTTTCTCTGTGTGTGCTCTTTTGAGCTGCAGAGAAAACACTCCCTGCGGATCAGCCTGCTCATTTTGGCCCTGTGCGTTTCCCTAACAACGTCAGCAGGGGGAGCTGTTGCCCCACAGAGCGCTGTGGCTGTGGAGCGTGGGGAGGGCGGCACCTTTTCGAAACCGGAAGGGAGAGGGGCGGCGCGTATCTGGCCACGTCCTTCGCCTCGCTCCCGACGGCGTTCCTCCAACCGATTGTCTAACCGTATAACGAGATCGATAAGCCCATCTAAATCCCGCGGTTCCTCCTTAGCAACCAAATGCTCCTTCAGGACTAACGACAGTCCGTTTATGAAGGCGACGCGGAGCGCAACGTCATTCCAGCTGGACCTCGCAGCCGCGATGTGGAAGTCGACTGCAAATTCGGCTGCACATCGGCGCCCCTGTCGCATTGACAGCAGCATTGTTGAAGCGGTCTCTCCTCTGTTAGGGTGATCAAACACTGTTCTGAACTCCCCCACAAACCCAGTGTATGCTGATAACAACCGTGAGTTCTGTTCCCAGAGCGCCGTAGCCCAGGTGCGTGCCTTACCCCGAAGCAGAGCAATCACATAAGCTATTTTACTAGCATCTGACGCGTACATGACGGGACGTTGTGTGAAGACGAGTGAACACTGCATGAGAAAGTCCGCGCACGCCTCCACACAACCTCCGTACGGCTCAGGAGGGCTTATGTATGCTTCAGGGGATGGTGGGAGGGGTTGTTGAACCACCACTGGAACGTTCATATCCTGCACAGGGTCGGCAGGAGGAGGAGCTGCAGCAGCGCCCTGAGCGCTCGCCGCCATCTGCGCAGAGAGAGCCTCCACCCTGCGCTTCAGGAGGATGTTTTGCTCGGTCATTTGATCCAACTGAGCCGTAAAGGCGGTGAGAATGTGCTGTAGCTCACCAATCACGCCTCCTGCAGACGCCTGCACTCCCTGCTCTCCCATTGGTCGTTCAACAGCCGGGTGACGCCCCTAGGAGTCCATGACGCTGGCCGAGATATCCTGTTGTGAAAGTGTAGTGACACGGACCCACAACAGGGGGCGCAAATGAACGGCCAATAGATGAGCCAAAAAGTAACAATTTAATGTTGTGAAATGTGCACAACGAATATACAGACAATCTCAGAACATAATTACAGTCAATCCACACGTGTGGGCAGGCTCGAGGATAGAAGACGTCTGTCCTGAGAGGAGCCGGAACCACACGATTTCCGTCGCCACAGAACCTGGTGAATACTGGAGCCGCCAAGTCCCGAATTCCCAGGTGATCACCGTCCCCGACTGTCGGATCTGGTACTGCTGGTGAGAACAAAGACAGTCAAGTGTGGGTGTGTGTACACCCCGTAACAACAACGGTGGGAATGCCACCTCCACCTCTCACTCAGAATGCTGATGTATTTACAGTAATCCCTCAGAGGAAAAGAGTGCCGTCCTGCACTCACTCAGCCTCCACAGGAAGAGGGACCGGTACTCCTGCAAACACTCACAATATACAGCTTAAGATAAACACAAATGGCTGATGATATTACCTCCAATGAAGTATGATATCTCGGCGATGAGGTGGAGATGACATCTGGGTTTTATGGAGTGAGATGATGAAGAATGAGTGACAGCTGTCAGGAAGTAATGAGTAACAGCTGTCACTCCCGGCTGTGTCCGTGGCGGCAGCGCCCTCTCGTGCCTGAAGCCCGCACTTCAGGCAGGGCGCCCTCTGGTGGTGGGCCAGCAGTACCTCCTCTTCTGGCGGCCCACACAACACAGCCTTGAGGAAAGAGTATTGTAACCGGAACACCGGTTCAGGGCTGGGCATTATTATGGGAAGCTTAGGAGACTGAGGGCTCAAAGCCATAACAGTTTTCATATCAATGTGAGACCAGACTTTGTGTCTTTCCATTGTTTTGTGATATTGTCAGTCCTATATGCTGTATGTAACTATATTCAATAAAAAGGAGAAGCAAATGGGTGGGGCCTTCAGAGCAGATGACAGTTCTTTCTGAAGGAGCTCTTCATTTGTCCTCTCCTGATGAAGAAAAGAAATTCAGTGTCTCTTGCGTGATCATTTTCTGTGTGTGTGTAAACTGGGTTGTTCTTTCCAGGTCCAACTCCGAACAACTCTGACACCACTCTTCTTGAATTCCCGTTGTCAAAATGAAGTAATATAAAAAGTCAGCGATTTGGATCAAATTTTGTGATGTTGCTAAATATGGAATCTAGCACAACAGAAAGATTTGTAATTATTGAAGAATGTGGAAAAAATATGGCAATTGGTATAGTGCCCATTATGTACCAAAACATGTTTTAAAAGTGGGTTATATTGTGTTAAAGTGCAAATTCATAACATTTCCCTATCTTAACATTTTCTTTGACAAAGTAAAAGCTGACAACCCCACCAGTTATTTAATCATATCTTTCACTAGTCTACAGTCCAATTCCAGTGAAGGACTTTCAAATTTAAATCTCCCTGAAGTGATGTCTTCTGGGATTGTGCCATCAAAAAATATACATTTTATTTTTTCTTATGTCAGCAATACATTTGAATTTAAGCACACTGAACACAGTGAGTGTACTATAGGCATTATGGAGGATGAAATACCCATTAAAATGACAAAAATTCTGATATTTTGCACTTAACCATGTCTCCAGAGCCAGTAATCACAGGAAAGTGTCTGAGCCACCGGCACGCCACACTTGAAAAGCTATCATCAAGAAAAATGGTACAACTGGTGCTTTTTTTCTGGATACTCATCAGTGCTACGCTTGTCATTTCTATTCTGCTGCCTTTAACTATACAGCTGCATTGGAGTCAGTCAAAATGTCCTGTGACCTGAAGAGCTCTGAGCTCAAACTCTATCTCGGGTTATTTATTAGTTTATTGTTCTATGTTTTACCCATTACCAGCACCACGCTGCTTTGCTTGCATAAGTGCAAATTAAAAGCTTATTATTTAGAATCTTACATGTCTCACACAACATTACGTCTCAGCCTTTTGTTTATTAGCACTAAAAGGAGTTTTTTGTTTTCTTTTGTTAAGCTTGAGAGCCATTTAATTAACATAACTGCAGTAAGCGATGTGCTGAGACTGTGTGCTGAGAAAAATTGCTGCAAATTCTTGTTAAAACAGATTTAGTGATAAGGCAGAGAAAAATAAGGGTTTGTTTATTGGACATAGCTCCTGGCATTACTTTATTTTGCTACTTATATTTAAAAAAATGAGTTTCACTTTATCATTGAATGTGATATAAATAATTCAAAGGTATGTTATGAGAAGTCAGTATTTTGTGTTTGCCTGCTGATCATAACTAAACAAATGTTGGTTCTGTTTCTGAGTTTACACTGACACAAAAAATCCTTCAATTGCTTTCAAAAATATTAATGACGTAATATGTCATCCATCAATAGTTTCAATCCATTCCACAGTTAAAAGGTTACATTACTCTGAAGTATTCTAAAAATAATTTAAGTTGGGCTGGAAACAGATGGAGATTCCAAACCACCTGGAAGACAGGATGTTATACAAAACAAACACAGACGAAATGACAAAATAAAAGTACCAAAGAATATTTACCACAGGGGACAATTAGCAAGATAACACAGAGAATAATAATCACACATGGAGAATAACACCAGAAAGAGAATAACACAGATAAAACAAAAATGTCAAAATGTGACCCAAGACACTGTGCATAGTTGAGTCCCCCAGAGTTCTATTCTTGGGCCTATTCTCTTCACCCTATACCTTCTCCCATTAGGTCAGGTGTTTAGAAAACATGGCATATCTTATCATCTTTATGCAGATGATACTCAAATTTATTTGCCTATTAAGAAGAACTCTAGCAGCCCCCTGACACCCTTGCTTGTGTGCCTGGAAGACGTCAAGTCTTGGTTGGCTCAAAATTTTCTTAGCTTAAATGAGAACAAAACCGAGGTGAGGGTGTTTGGGCCCAGTGTTGGTTCCACAGTTCGATTAGACCTGGGCCCTCTCAGTCAACACATGAAGCCCACAGCCACCAACCTTGGCGTCATTATGGACTCTGATCTTAAACTGGACAGGCAGGTCAAGGCGGTTGTTAAATCCAGCTTTTATCAGCTTCGTCTTTTAACCAAAATTAAATCAATTTTATCCTTTTCTGACTTGGAGCGCGTCATGCATGCTTTTATTTCTTCACGCCTGGACTACTGCAATTCACTTTTTTATGGAATTAATCAAAATACACTTCACAGATTGCAGTTAGTCCAGAACGCTGCTGCACGCCTCTTAACTGGGAGCAAAAAACATGAACATATTACACCTATTCTTGCGTCTTTGCACTGGCTCCCTGTTAATTTTAGAATTGATTTTAAAATTTTATTATTTGTTTTTAAAGTTTTAAATGGACTGGCCCCACAATATATTGTAGACCTCCTCCAAATTTACTCCCCAGCGCGTGCTCTGAGGTCTGAGGGCCAGCTCCAGCTTGTGGTGCCTAGGACGAGACTTAAGACCAGGGGGGACAGGGCCTTCTCTGTGGCTGGGCCAAGACTCTGGAACGCTCTGCCTCTCCACGTTCGAACAGCCCCCACAATGGAGTGTTTTAAGTCTCATCTGAAGACCCACTTTTATTCTCTGGCTTTTAGCTCTGCATGAGTTGTATGGTCCTCTGTTGTCTTTGGCCTAGTGTTTTATTTATTTATTGTTTTATTGTTTTTATGTTTATTTATTTATTAGTATCTGAGTGGGTTTATTGTTTTGTATAGTTGTATAATCATTTTTATGTGCAGCACTTTGGAAACTGTTTTGTTGTTTAAATGTGCTATATAAATAAAGTGGATTGGATTGGATTGGATAGTTGAATAAAACAATACTTATCTATATATTAAAAGCCAAGTGCCCTGTATGCATGTGTATACATGCATGCGTGTGTATGGCTTCAATCATAGAAAAACTGGGGAGAGTTGCAGTTTGCCATTTGGTATGCATATGTAGTTTGGGTCAAAGATGAAGGTTGTGGAAATGGAAAGTTGACAGAACTACAATTTTTGGAGAAATTAGGGATAATTTGTAACAACAGTGAACAATGGATGTTGACAATGAAATTCTGGACTCATACACCATTCTAACAGGGGGCGGGATATATATATATATATATATATATATATATGCTCTCTGTGTACATGTATGCTTGCATGGGTGTGTGCATGTGTACCTTGATCCCAGAGAAACTGGGGAGAACTGACATTTGCTGTTTGGTATGCTTATGTATTTTGGATCAAGGATGAATGCCACCAAAACAAAATGTTGATATGACTAATATTTTTGGAGAAATTACGGCTATAATATAACAACAGTGAACAGTGGACATTAATAATTACATTCTGGACTCACACGCCATTCCAAATCATGTCAGAAAGTTTGCATAATTTATTACCACCCTTAAAAAATGTTTTTCCCTGCGATATTACAGACAGCTCCATGCCAGAGTTGCTCCTTGTTGTGGTGTCTTTGTAACCACTTTTTGATATGTATTTATCTTCCTCTACTTTTATTTTAGTTTTAATAGTTTTAATAATTACTGGCCAGTGAGTACATGCTGCTTCACTCATTATTATTGTTTTCCTAGTGTTTGGAATACTTTTCTTGAGCTGGGTCCTGGCCATGGTGGAGCAGCACCAGGGCTCCTTTGTTGAGACGAGGGACCAGCTGAGGCAGTTCCGATGCAGTTGCCCAAATGGGGAAAGACATGAGATCCTTAAAGAACTGCAGAGGAAATACTGGGGCTGCAGAGCCTGGAGGAGATGGTGGCAAAGGATGAGGAGATATCGGCTGTATTTTCTTTTCATTGTGATGGGGAATGCAAGATCACTGGTGAACAAAATGGATGAATTAACATCACTTGTGGGGAGCAGCAGTGTGTTTCGTGAGTGCTCAGTCTTGTGCTTCACGGAGTCATGGCTGCACAACAACATACTGGACTCTGTAGTGAGTTTACCTGGCATTCAGTTGGTGCGAGGGAAGCGGAGCTGTGCCAACAGTGGCAAAAACAATGACGGGAGAGTTGCTGTATACGTGAACAACAAGTGGTGCAATCCTGGTCATGTTAGGGTGAAGGAGCATGTGTGTAACCCTGTCATGATCCAAGTAGGCTTGGCACGGAAGGTTGTAGGATGCCTATGCAGAATCACAGACACAAATGTTGGAGTAATAAAAAAGGCTTATCTAGTAACTGGGGGAAAAGGTTCGCTACACAGTATAACAGTCAGCGAGGTGGAGGTAACAGGCAGACGTGATGCTGAGGCGAAGTCAAAAACAGGCAAAGTTCAGGTACACAGTGTGGCAGAGTTCAGAAGCAAAGACAGAGGCAAGGTCAAAAAACAAGGCAGGGTCAAACATGAGCAGGCAATCGAACAAAGACTAAACAAGGCTGTGATACAGGGCTGGAACAAAGACAAAATTCAACAAACTGGTGAAGGCTGACTAAACACATGAGGCTTTAATAACACAAGAAGTAATTACAGAAAAGGAGACACAGGTGTGGGGAATGTTCAGGAAGGGGATGTGGTTGGACCAGAAAAGACAAGAGAGAGAGAAGAGTGCAGTGACAGGTGGGTGTGACAGACAAGAGCAGAAGCAACGGAAACATGGTAATGACCCTATCCAAAACCAACAGTGACAACAAACAAATTTTTCAATTTCAATTTATTTTCATTTATATCATGCCAAATCACAACAAAGTTGCCTCAAAGCACTTCACACAAGTAAGGTCTAACCTTACCAACCCCCAGACCAAGCACACAGGCGACAGTGGTAAGGAAAAACTCCCTGCAATGATTTCAGGAAGAAACCTCAAGCAGACCAGACTCAAAGGGGTGACCCTCTGCTTGGGCCATGCTACCGACACAATTTACAAAACAATTCGCCAAATGAATATACAGGAAATGTTGCCGTGCACAGGACACGAGGGTTACAGAAACAGACACCACACCCATCTCTAGATGGAGTCGTACATCAAACAGAGAGAAAAAAAGAGAATCAGGCATCAGAAAGACAACAAAAACAGTATAATTTGTTAGCATTAAGCAACAAGAAAAACAGAATAAATACTCAGGTGATTGCCTGTCACTGGACCTAAGCTTCACTAAAAGACCAAGAATTTAGATGAATTTGAGGCCGCGGCCCACTTGTTTCCTAATAAAATTCATTTAAGAGAGTAAAAAGCATAGAAACATACTATACCAATATGCTAGCCATACGAAAGGGAAAATGAGTGCGTCTTAAGTCTGGACTTGAAAGTCTCTACAGAATTTGACTGTTTAATTTAGGTAGGGAGATCATTCCACAGAACAGGGGCAAGATAAGAAAAAGCTCTGTGACCCACAGGCTTTTTATTCACCCTAGGGACACAAAGTAGTCCTGCACTCTGACAACGCAAAGCCCGGACCGGAACGTAGGGTTTAATTAGGTCAGATAGGTAGGGAGGTGCTAGTGCATGAATAATTTTATAGGCTAGTAGCTGAACCTTAAATCTGATCTCACGGGGACAGGAAGCCAGTGAAGAGATGCCAAAATGGGTGTAATGTGGTCAAACTTTCTGTTTCTTGTCAAAAGTCTGGCAGCAGCATTTTGAACCAGTTGGAGACCCTTAATGCTGGACTGTGGTAAACCAGAGAATAGAACATTGCAGTAGTCAATCTTGAAGAGATAAATGCATGAATCAGGGTCTCAACATCAGCCATAGACAGGATGGGATGAATTTTCGCTATATTTTGCAGGTGGAAGAAAGCAGTCCTCATAATATCTCTAATGCGGCGGTCAAAGGACAACGTAGGATCAAAAATTACCACAAGATTCCTCACTTTGTCAGTGTGATGTATGTGTCATACATCACACGGGCCTAGGCTATGCGATAGCTGGTCAAACTGATGCCGATGTCTCACTGGACCAAGAACCATCATTTCGGTCTTATCAAACAAATACCTAAACAAAGATGAGAATTACCAAACACCTAAGAAAAAAGATGAAGCAAACCCAACACGAAAGGAACACAGAATCAAACCAGGAAACTCATGTAAGATCTGAAAGGCGATAACAAGGAAATTAAAAGCTAACAACAACGGAACTCACAATGTGGCAAAAGTATGATGAATAGGTAAAACCAACCAGTGATTTAGGTAATACTGAATAGAAAATCAATAACAATGGGTGGGGCAAGGACCAACCCAGTCTCACGCATGTCGTGATTCAGCAGCACGAACCATACATTAATCTATTGGTTCGTCTTATTGTCACGAAAAGTGCAACATTTTCATCATGGGATCACAAATGTATTCTAATTCATTCCATGACGGTTGCACATGATTAAAAGTGGAGTGGGGGGATCGGGTGGTTATGGTTAGGGGAAGGAGTAGGGTTAGGTCATGATTATGGTTAGGGTTGGAGGTAGGAGTAGGGTTAGGTCATGATTATGGTTAGGGTTGGGGGTAGGAGTAGGGTTAGGTCATGATTATGGTTAGGGTTAGGGTTGGGGGTAGGAGTAGGGTTAGGTCATGATTATGGTTAGGGTTGGGGGTAGGAGTAGGAGTAGGGTTAGTAACAGTGAGTTAAAAAAAAATCACGAAAATTTCAATAATTTCGTGACTGGAGGCTGAAAAAAAAAACCATGAGACTAGCCTGACACAGTCATGGTACAAAATGGTAAATGGACTGCATTTATACTGTGCTTTTCCATCTGCATCAGATGCTTAAAGTGCTTTACAATAATGCCTCAACTTCACCCCGATGTCAGGTTGCTGCCATACAAGGTGCTCACTACAAACCAGGAGCAACCAGGGGATTAAGGACCTTGCCCAAGGCCTCTTTGTGATTTGACGGTCAGACTGGGATTTGAACCCAACTATCCTCTGGTCTCAAGCCCAACATGAGACCAGGAAGGGGCAGAACCATGACAAAACCAGACATTGAACTGTAGGCAGTGAGTCTCTATCCTTACTATTTGCTGAGGGAGTTTTCCCATGCCATTGTCCTCACAGCCTCAGCCCCAGAGTGCTGAAGCAATGTGCTATCCAGCTGTGTGGGATTTTCCAGCACATCTTCAACTTGAGCCTGAGCCAAATGGTTGTGCCTGAGTGGTGGAAAACCTCACGTCTGGTTCCTGTGCCCAAGAAGAAGAAATCCAACACACTTAATGACAACAGACCTGTGGCACTAACATTGCATGTAATGAAGTCACTGGAGAGATTCGTCTTGAGGCACCTCCGCACAGTTGTCGAATTACCTCTGGACCTCTACAGTTTGCATACCAGCCTAGCAGAGGAGTGGAGGATGCCATCATCTTCATGCCGCACAGACCTTATTCTCACCTGGAGGAGGCAGGCAGCACTGTGAGAGTCATGTTCTTTGACTTTGCCAGTATAATTAACATAATTTGGCCTGACCTGCTCTGCGATAAGCTATGTGATATGAAGGTGGAGACTCCACTGGTGTCCTGGATTACCAACTACCTCACAGGCCACCCACAGTATGTGATGCTTTGGGATATTACAGCCAACACCATCAAGAGCAACACGGGGGCACCACAGAGGACAGTCCTGCCTCCCTTCCTGTTCACACTTTACATCTCAGACTTCAGGTTCTGGTCACAGTACTGCCACCTGCAGTAGTTTTTGGAAGACTCTGCCATTGTGGGCTGCATCAGCAGTGACCAGGAGCCTGAGAACAGGAGTGTGGTGGACAGGGTTGTAGAGTGGTGTGGACTCAACCAACTGCAGCTCAGTGTATCTAAGAAGGAGCTGGTGGTGGACTTCAGAAGAGGGAAGACCCATCCAAACCCATTTACCATTAATAGAACAGGGGTAGACATTGTGGAGTACTACAAGTACCTGGGTGTCCACATAGACAACAAACGGGACTGGACTGTAAACACAGATGCTGTGTATAAGACAGATCAGAGCCAACTGTCCTTCCTCAGGAGGCTCAGATCTTTCAATGTCTGCAGAAATATGTTGCAGTTGTTTTATCAGTTGGTGGTCTCCAGCGTCATCTTGTAGGCTGTAGTGTGCTGGGGCAGCAGGCTGAAGGCAGCTGACATGAACAGACTCAACAAGCTCACCAGGAGAGCTGGCTCTGTCCTGGGGAATAACATCAACTTCATTTATCCCAAAGGAAATTATTTTGCCAGAGTCCCAAAATAGTAACAGTAAACAGTGAACTTTTTTTTTTTTTTTTAAGACATTTGACAAGATTTTCAACAATATTGCACAGATTTGGAGTCTGTGGTGGAGGTGTGAGAGAGGAGGATGCTGAGGAAGCTGCTCAGTATCCTGGACAACACCTCCTACTCTTTGCATGCCGCACTGACATCCTGCCAGAGCACCTTCAGCCGTAGACTGAGACCACCGAGAACACCACAGGAGATCTTTCCTACCTGTGGCAATCAGATTGTATAATTCCTCCCCCTTCTGCAGGATGAATATATAAGGAACAAAGTTATTCAGTTATGTGCAATATTGACAAACATCTTGTGCAATATATCTTCCAGTGATATTGCACAAATTTGCTGTACTTATTGTATGTAGATAGATAGATAGATAGATAGATAGATAGATAGATAGATAGATAGATAGATAGATAGATAGATAGATAGATAGATAGATAGATTTCTGTTTAATACTAACACTTTCTGTAATTGTGTATTTAACTAACCATTGTTTATGTTTACTGTTTCTGTACTTTGGAAAAATAATTTCTTTCAGGATAAATAAATTTGATCTTCATCTTTTATCTCTGTCTTGATAAACACTACCCAATGTAGAGCCCATTGATCCCCTCGGGCAATGTGCTACTTTATTTATTTATTTGTGTTTTTACTTATTTTGCTACATTTATTTGTGGTGAATGAAAATAAAACAAATTATGTCCCTCTTCACAACTTAAAAGTCTCATTTCATTGAAATTTTAAATATGCAGATCAACAGCAGACTCAATGAGGTCTGAGAGACCAGGCAGGGCTCTTGCCGGAGGCTTTGATATGCAGACAAACCCTGAGGAGGACGGAGAGAAACAGATCAAACGTACTCTCCTCACGCTGCCTGATACCGAAAGTGCTGCAAGAATAGAGACTTATCGAGTGTGGAGATATCACATACGTACAGCCAACATCAGTCTCTGTTTATTCCTGTCAGTGTTCATTTCTAAACTATCAGATGAGCTAGACATCAAAGTGTGAAGTACATTTGGCATTATAAAAGCACCAAAGAAGAAGCTGACCTACACAGTAAAATATGAAGTATGTCAATCAGGTTCATTATTGATACGATTGTCTTTCATGACATTAATTACAATAACATAAAAAAAAATAAATACACTAACTACTGTAATTACCATGTAAACTATTTAAAGTGACAGTGTGTAGGATATAGTGTCATCTACTGGTGATACTGTAGACTGCATTATTCCATTGCCAGTCACAGTTTGTTTCCCTTCACATGTTCATTTCTTTGGTGATGGTGATTCATGCTACTTTCCCTTCTCTTGTGAAAAGCAATATGAATGATCCTCCATTTCATAAAAATGTAGATTCTCAAACACGTTACTCAGTACAAGCAACCAGGAAACCACTCACTCATTCACTCATCTTCAACCGCATACTCCACTTAAGGGATACGGGTGGATGCAGGCATCTCACGATGATTCAACATGCAAGACTCGAATGTCACTGGTCTGGTTAACAATCACACAACCAATAAAGCGTTGCTCTTGGTGGAGTATCTGATGTCACGCAAAGGTTTAAGAGCACCATTTCCATGGGGAAAGTTCACAAACACCTTCAGCTGACTGTCTGTTTACATGAATCGTGAGGAACCGCAAGCGGGAAATAAAGCCTGTAGATCAGAGGACTATTTTGTTGTTTTTTGTGCCATCTCTAGTGGTATCCACCATCTGTGAAACAGAACTGTCGGAACCTCCAGGATGCTGCACTCAGCAATGGCAGTGGGGAGGGGGGGGTGGCGAGTAAATGGATGAAAAAAGCTCACTGTGAATAAAGACGTTTGCTTCAAGAAAATTGCTCAAAATTTCTTTATTAATGTGTCAAAAAAATTACATAAAGAAGCATACATCATACAAATACAACAATAAGCACGACTGATGCTTGCATGGATGTTTATTTTATTTATTCATTGTTTTTATTTTTTTATTTTTTTTTATTTCCAATTTGTGGGCAACCAAGCAGAATCTCTTGTTTTTGGGTTTTTGTTTATTCAGATGATGTTTATCCTAGTCTCTTCTGCCTATAAAGTTGCAGTAAATGGCTTCCATTGTTATTTTAAAAAGGCAAAGCATTACAGCGTCTCCTCCATTTGGAAAAAAAAAAAAAATCCTCCTGTGAGCCCCCCACACACAAGCACCACCATGTTATTCCATATAGTAGTGCAACATGGTGGCTTCTGTGAGCTCCCATCAATGAGAGGGCATCTCCCATGTATAAGTGAAGAGCTCATTCTTAGATTATGCAAACATTCTTACTGGATGTTGAAGGTAATTATGCATGAATGAACACGTGGTTAATAATGCTGTATTCCATTTGTGTGAATTAACACTGCTAAATCCTATACACTGTAGCATCGTACTATTTCCCTGAGGTTTCGAGCAAATATTGGTTATTATAGCTGTTGCGATGATCTGGATACAAACCAATGAGTTAACATCTGTAATATTGACATTTCAATAATATGGCTCAAATTCCAAAATGGGAATGCATATACATTTGAGAAAACATGAAAGTTGGATGTTGAATATAACTGATTGGCTCAAATGTAATTTGGTCTAGAACTACAGCACAGAAATAGTAAAATAGTACATCATTCAATTACTTTGTAAAAGAGGGATGTCAATGATATTTAGTGGAAAGATGGATGTTGGATCAGCGAAGAGCTTGTCCAATTTTGTTGGAGAAAGGATCTGCCACAGTGTTTTATTTATTTATTTTTTAAACACTTGATGGAAAATGTTTGCATGGTCTTCCCATGTGGGGTTCCCTGTGGGTGCTCCTGCTTCCTTCCCACTTCTCAGACTTCCCAGACATGCAGGTTCGGTGAATTGGTGACTCTAAATTGACCATACGTGTGCGTGCGTGTTGGAATGTGTTTGTCCATCTATATGTAGGCCTCCAATAGACTGGCATCCTGCCCAGGGGTGCTCCCCAAGTTGTGCCCTTTGACTAAGATAGGCTCCAGTCCCCACGTTCCTTCATTGGAGTAAGCAGGTACAGAGAGCTAATTAATAATTTCGGCCAAACTGTAGGGTCAACAGAAGTGCCGGCTTGTGAATTCTGACTACAGATGTGTTGTGGCTTCCCTGAGGACTCAGTTGAAGTCTTGCAGGCTGTATGTTCATTTCCCAAGATTAAATCTGCCAGACTTCAAGATCAGACTGTTTCTCAGGAATTTACATGCAATTTTGCTGAAGGACTTGCAGACATGGACACAAGGGGTGGTGGCCAAATGCTTAAGTGTGCTCTCAATATCATCCAGAGGTGTCGTAGTGCATGGCTTGATGGACATCCAAAGCTGTAAAGGGAACTAAGAAAGCAGGCAGTGATGGCCTTGAGAATGGACAAGGAGGGGTTTGTTAAGAGGAATCTGAACTCAGGTGACATGCCATCTGTTGTCTAGTGACACTCAACCTGCTTTCAGAGAAATCAAGACACTTTGTTCTTCAAAATCTACAGCTTGGCTCACTGCAGTTATAGCAGAAGATAATTCAGTCCTGCCAGATGCCTCTGCTACACTGTCATGTTGTGCTTGCTACTTTGAGCAATTGTATAAGGCTCATCCTCATGAAGAGATGTTCGATATTTTTGATGCCAGGGTTCTTCTAGCTGATTCTCCAGTCAACTGTGGTGAGAACAAAAGACGATGAAACAAATGAAAGAGGGGGAAGCTCCAGGAATATCTGCCACTGGAGCTGAGCTCCCCTAGGTGGGCAGAGATGTTGTTCTCCTGGCATTGCAAGCAATGTTTTTTTTTTTTTTTCCTATCAGGGAGAAGTATCATCCATACAGATCAGAAGAAAAGACTTGTTGTCCCAATCTGGAAAATAAAGGGTGATTGTATGGATTGAAGCAACTACAGGAATATCAGACTGCTATTATTATGCTATTATTATTCTCAACAGGATACAGTTCCAGCTACTTACTGCACAGTGACTGCAACAGTCTGCCTTCAGACCAAAGAAGTTAACTATCCAAGTTCCAGCCCTATGAGTACTCAGAATGCATGCAAGCATGGGCATCAGCAGTGGTTCTTTGCAGCTTATGATGATTCATGCAAAGTGTTTGATTCAGCTGATTGGATGGCTCTCTGGGGCATCCTGAGAATTTGTTTGACCTCCAAGAAGTTACTGAATACCATATGAAAATGAATGAAAACTGTTTATTTCGAACATTTGATACAACAACAATTACAAGATAGATCAGTAAAGACAACAACAAAAAAGTTCCTACTGTGTACCCAACATGTCCGAAAAGGGGTAGGATGAAGCATCAGCTTATTTATCCCTACCCCTTCTTCCCCACAACCAGTAATACCCTTTGCCACATATACACATAGATTCCTACACACCTAAACCGATATCAATATATATATATATACATATACATACACATACACATATATATATACATACACACATCAACATACATGCACATATACATACACATATATACACATATACATATATACACATATATATACACAAACATAAATATACACCTACACATACCTACTTACATACAAAATACTATATATTTACAAGCCGAAGCAAAAAACAAAAACACCCTAACCCTCATTACCCTTCCTCCTCCCTATACCCAGAAAAAACCATATTTTTGTACCGCTGTTTGAACTGGTTCATGCTTGGACATTGCTTGAGCCCCACTCCCAATCTGTTCCACATCCTCACCCCACAGACAGAAATACAGAAACCTTTTAATGTTGTTCGTGCCCACTGATGCTTTAAATTAAATTTCCCCCTCAGACTGTAATCCCCTGATCTGTTAAAAAACATATTTTTAATATTTGCTGGAAGTAAATTGTTTATTGCTTTATACACAATTTGTACTGTTTGAAAATGAACCAAGTCTGTGAATTTTAAGAATTTGGATTGTAAAAATAGTGGATTTGTATGATCTCTATAGCCAGTATTATGAATAATTCTTATAGCTCTTTTCTGCATTACTGATAGTGATTGTGTTGTACCTTTATAAGTATTACCCCATACCTCTGCACAGTACTGTAAATATGGTAAAACCAGTGAGCAGTAAAGAATGCGGAGTGAGTTGTGGTCCAGAATATGTTTCGCTTTGTTTAGAACTGAAATGCTTCTTGACAGTTTACTTTGTATATGTTTTATATGAGTCTTCCAGTTTATCTTATCATCTATTATCACCCCCAGAAACTTATTTTCATGTACCCTTTCAATATCTACCCCCTCGACTTGTAACTGAACCTGTATGTCTGTATTACAATAGCCAAATAACATGTATTTTGTTTTACTTAAGTTTAATGATAATTTGTTTCTGTCAAACCATATTTTCAATTTTCCCATTTCTATACTGATCCTCCTCAGTAACTCCTGCAAATCCCCCCCTGAACAAAAAATGCTTGTGTCATCTGCAAATAATACTAATTTTAATATTTTGGAAACATTGACAATATCATTTATATAAATTAGAAACAGTTTTGGACCCAATACTGACCCCTGTGGGACGCCACAAGCATTGTCCAAGCATGATGATGTATATTCCCCCAACTTCACAAACTGTTTTCTGTTACTTAAGTAGCTTCTCACCCAGTGCAACACCAACCCCCTAATCCCATACTGTTCAAGTTTATTGATTAATATGTCATGATTAATTGTATCAAAAGCCTTTTTAAAGTCTATAAATATTCCAACTGAATGTAATTTGTGGTCTATGGCGTTTGTAATCTCCTCAACTGATTCTATTAATGCAAGTGATGTTGAACTATGTGCTCTGAATCCATATTGACTATCAGTAAGTAATTTATGTTTATTTATGAATTTGTCTAATCTATTATTGAATAACTTTTCTAATAATTTGGAAAATTGTGGAAGCAAAGAAACAGGTCTATAATTTGTGAAGTGGTGTCTATCCCCAGTCTTATACAGTGGCACAACCTTAGCTATTTTCATTTGATTGGGAAATTTAACGGTTTGAAATGATAAGTTACAGATGTATGTTAATGGTTCTACAATCCATTCAATGACCTGTTTTACCACCACCATATCAATTTCATTTAAATCGGTAGATGTTTTATATTTACAATTATTCACAATGTCTATAATTTCATTTCCATCCACTGCTGTGAGGAACATTGAACAGGGATTTCTTTCTATAAGATTATTATCCCAATCCTCAGATTGGGAATCGGGAATTTTTTCTGCCAAGCTTGGTCCAATATTTACAAAAAAATTATTAAAACCGTTGACTACCTCATCCTTATTTTCCTTCTTGACATTATTATCAATGAAATACTGAGGGTAACTCTGTTTTTATTACCATTTTTGATAATGCTATTTAATATATCCCATATTCCTTTAATATTGTTTTTGTTATTATATAATATGTTACTATAATATTCCTTCCTACATACCCGTATAATATTAGTTAATCTATTTTGTATTTCTTATATCTATTTTCTGCCTCTTTAGTCTTTAGTTTTATGAATTCTCTATACAGTGTATTTTTCTTATTACATGCATTTCGTAACCCTTTCGTCATCCATGGTCGAGCTTGGATTTTTGTTTTCTGTAGTCTTGTTTAATTGGACAATTTTTATCATATAATGATGTAAATATTTGTAAAAAAGTTTCATATGCACTATCAACATCACTTTCACTGTATACCTTTTCCCAGTTTTGCTCCTGTAAATCCTTCTTTAGTGTGTTCATGTTTTCCTCTGTCCGCACTCGCCTGTATTTTATTTTCTCCTCTGGCTGATTCCGCCGATGGTTTCTATTATAAACGATGAAAACTGGTAGATGATCACTAATGTCATTGATTAATAATCCACTCACAGTGTTATTCTCAATATCATTGCTGAATATATTATCAATTAAGGTAGCACTATGGGATGTAATTCTGCTTGGCCTGGTGATTTTTGGATATAAACTCATACTGTACATTATACTGATAAATTCATCTGTTATTTTATGCTTATTTGGATTGAGCAGATCAATATTTAAGTCACCACAAATGAACACAGTTTTTTGATTAGTTTTTGAGAACATTTTTCCCATACAGTCAGTGAATGTTTCAATACTAGATCCTGGTGCTCTATATATACAGCTGACTAATACATTTTTGCTTTTTTCTTCACATATTTCAATAGTTATACATTCTAATAAGTTATCAATCACAGTTGTCATATTGTCTACTATTTTATAATCCATGTTCTTATCCACATACACAGCCACTCCTCCTCCACTCTTATTTTTTCTGTTTACACAATTCATATCCATCCAGTTCAAAATCCATTCCTTTATCTTCATTGATCCATGTTTCTGATATAGCAATTATGTTAAATATTTTTTTAAACTGACTTAAATATTCTTTAATGTTGTTAAAGTTTGCATATAGACTTCTGCTGTTGAAATGGATTATTGATAATTTGTTATCCGTTCTAATGATCCGATTAAACTGTTCATCTGTATAATAGCAACAACTGTCATTGATATTTGAGAAGAAATTATTGTCCGGGTCTATATCGTGCTCCAAGTCCAGTACATTGTGGTCTGTGTATTTAAATGTTCTAAGTTCTACTTTTCCATGATCAGCAATCCTTTGAGTTATATCCTTCTTGTCTCCAGATGTAGATGAATAGGTAGTAGATGAATATCAATCAATCAATCAATCAATTTTTTTTTATATAGCGCCAAATCACAACAAACAGTTGCCCCAAGGTGCTTTATATTGTAAGGCAAGGCCATACAATAATTATGTAAAACCCCAACGGTCAAAACGACCCCCTGTGAGCAAGCACTTGGCTACAGTGGGAAGGAAAAACTCCCTTTTAACAGGAAGAAACCTCCAGCAGAACCAGGCTCAGGGAGGGGCAGTCTTCTGCTG
Source organism: Thalassophryne amazonica (assembly GCF_902500255.1). Taxonomy (NCBI): domain Eukaryota; kingdom Metazoa; phylum Chordata; class Actinopteri; order Batrachoidiformes; family Batrachoididae; genus Thalassophryne; species Thalassophryne amazonica. The sequence goes on from NC_047106.1 coordinate 56,113,851, forward strand.
GGACTGGTTGGGGCTGAGGGAGAGAACCAGGAAAAAGACATGCTGTGGAGGGGAGCAGAGATCGATCACTAATGATTAAATGCAGAGTGGTGCATACAGAGCAAAAAGAGAAAGAAACAGTGCATCATGGGAACCCCCCAGCAGTCTACGTCTATAGCAGCATAACTAAGGGATGGTTCAGGGTCACCTGATCCAGCCCTAACTATAAGCTTTAGCAAAAAGGAAAGTTTTAAGCCTAATCTTAAAAGTAGAGAGGGTGTCTGTCTCCCTGATCTGAATTGGGAGCTGGTTCCACAGGAGAGGAGCCTGAAAGCTGAAGGCTCTGCCTCCCATTCTACTCTTACAAACCCTAGGAACTACAAGTAAGCCTGCAGTCTGAGAGCGAAGCGCTCTATTGGGGTGATATGGTACTACGAGGTCCCTAAGATAAGATGGGACCTGAGTATTCAAAACCTTATAAGTAAGAAGAAGAATTTTAAATTCTATTCTAGAATTAACAGGAAGCCAGTGAAGAGAGGCCAATATGGGTGAGATATGCTCTCTCCTTCTAGTCCCCGTCAGTACTCTAGCTGCAGCATTTTGAATTAACTGAAGGCTTTTTAGGGAACTTTTAGGACAACCTGATAATAATGAATTACAATAGTCCAGCCTAGAGGAAATAAATGCATGAATTAGTTTTTCAGCATCACTCTGAGACAAGACCTTTCTGATTTTAGAGATATTGCGTAAATGCAAAAAAGCAGTCCTACATATTTGTTTAATATGCGCTTTGAATGACATATCCTGATCAAAAATGACTCCAAGATTTCTCACAGTATTACTAGAGGTCAGGGTAATGCCATCCAGAGTAAGGATCTGGTTAGACACCATGTTTCTAAGATTTGTGGGGCCAAGTACAATAACTTCAGTTTTATCTGAGTTTAAAAGCAGGAAATTAGAGGTCATCCATGTCTTATGTCTGTAAGACAATCCTGCAGTTTAGCTAATTGGTGTGTGTCCTCTGGCTTAATGGATAGATAAAGCTGGGTATCATCTGCGTAACAATGAAAATTTAAGCAATACCGTCTAATAATACTGCCTAAGGGAAGCATGTATAAAGTGAATAAAATTGGTCCTAGCACAGAACCTTGTGGAACTCCATAATTAACTTTAGTCTGTGAAGAAGATTCCCCATTTACATGAACAAATTGTAATCTATTAGACAAATATGATTCAAACCACCGCAGCGCAGTGCCTTTAATACCTATGGCATGCTCTAATCTCTGTAATATAATTTTATGGTCAACAGTATCAAAAGCAGCACTGAGGTCTAACAGAACAAGCACAGAGATGAGTCCACTGTCCGAGGCCATAAGAAGATCATTTGTAACCTTCACTAATGCTGTTTCTGTACTATGATGAATTCTAAAACCTGACTGAAACTCTTCAAATAGACCATTCCTCTGCAGATGATCAGTTAGCTGTTTTACAACTACCCTTTCAAGAATTTTTGAGAGAAAAGGAAGGTTGGAGATTGGCCTATAATTAGCTAAGATAGCTGGGTCAAGTGATGGCTTTTTAAGTAATGGTTTAATTACTGCCACCTTAAAAGCCTGTGGTACATAGCCAACTAACAAAGATAGATTGATCATATTTAAGATCGAAGCATTAAATAATGGTAGGGCTTCCTTGAGCAGCCTGGTAGGAATGGGGTCTAACAAACATGTTGATGGTTTGGATGAAGTAACTAATGAAAATAACTCAGACAGAACAATCGGAGAGAAAGAGTCTAACCAAATACCGGCATCACTGAAAGCAGCCAAAGATAACGATACGTCTTTGGGATGGTTATGAGTAATTTTGATGTTTGATGTTTTGGTGTTGTGATGTGTTTGTGTCCTCATACCTTATTGGTCATATTTGTCCAGATCCTCGCTTTAAGAAACACTATTGTTCATATTTGTCCAGCTCCTCGATGTTCCTTATTGCCATGACTTTTGCTTGTTCTGGTGATCCGTTCAGTTTGATTAATATTTTACAGTTTGAAGTCCATGTGTGCTGGATTTTTCCCTGTTTCTTCAAGAAGCGTGCTTTCCTGGCGATGTCGGCATTCCGTTTGGTGAGATGTTCATTGATGAATACGTTTGTCCCTTTCAGTTTTCTTCCTTGTTTTAACAGTGCTGTTTTGTGTTTTCTGTTGATGAATCTCATGATGACGGTTCGTTTATCACCGTCATTTCTCCGGGGCAGAGGGTGGCATGCTTCAATGTTATTTAAATCCATTTCTATACCTTTAGATAGGAGGAAATCAGCAACCTGTTGTTCCACAGAGCTGACCTCCTGTTCACTGGGATCCCCTCCGCTCTCATCTGTTACCGCCCGTGCGTAGGACCGTGGTTTGATATGAAGACCTGTGATGATGACGTTGTTTATTCTGGTGTACTGCTCCAATTCAGCCACTCTATTTTCCAGCAGCACCAGATGCCGGTCTTTCTCGGCATTCTGGAGCCGTAATGCCTTCACCTCCTCCACCAGATCCATGATTGATTTCTGTTGCTGCTTCACAACAGAAATCTCCTCTGATAGAAAGTCCAGAGATTTTTTAATATCGTCACCTTCCTCCGCTGTCAGAACCTTCTTAGGCCCCATGGTCGGCTTATGAGCAGCTTGTCGATCGCCGATGTTAACAGCCTGCGTTGTTTGTCACCGGGATGGATCTGCACTGCGCTGGTGCCGCGCAGCCTCGGTGTTTCCGCGCTGATGGATCCGCGGTGGCTGCACGAGGCCTCGGGGAAGCGGCACTCGTGATGCGCGGCTCTAATGACGCAGCGCGCGGCCTCAGTGAATTCACCACGTTGGGCGGGCCTCGGACGTTGTTGCTGTCCAGTCGCGGGGCTAAGTTGCCGGTTGAGGTGGTATTCCCACTGTCCGGGTTGGCAAACACCGGCGTGGCAGATGGCAACTACAAACACCACCTCTGAAAACTCAGGTACAAACTTTTTGCAGCTCGCTCTGACGACACGCAGCTCTGACTGACTGTGACTGATGCAGCTCTGACTCTCCTGATCAATCCAGCTGTTTTGCTTGTTGCTCTAAGCCATTGCCATACCATAGCCAGCCTTTAAACATATACTGTGAGTGCTGTGCGGAATGGAGGCAGAAACTAGGTTCCCAGTGAAAACTGTTCTGGCTCCTACAATGTTCAATGCTTGCATTGACTGGGTGTTGGTTAAGGTTGTGGAAACCCATTGTCGGTGAAAAATTTCTGTTTCTCCTCCATCTATGCAGGCACAGCCTGCAGTGCAAGGGTCATTTCTCTCTGCTCATCTTTGTTGATAGAACTCACTATGCTTCAACAAGTCCAGGACCACAAATCTGATCATGGCCCATGCTAGACAAAGGCCGTGTTTATATTATGGGTTTGTTTCTACTATGGCAGGGGTCCTGAGGATGGCTCTCTGAGGGGGTAAAGTCAGAAGGCTTTGTGGGATATGTTTCCATGTGGTATCCATTGGGGTCTCCTCCAGGTGCACCTGTTAGTCCGCTTCAACTGTAAATAAATCTCTCTGCATCGTATAGCTAAATCTTTAGTGCTCCTTGCTCATTTTTCTCATTTTCTGTTGACACCATCACAAAAATTCCACAACACCCATGACCTCAGTGCTTTGTTGGCAAGGAGCATATTACTGACCTTGACATCACGGATGAAGCTGTGATCTTTGCAGAATCAATGGATACTCTAATTGCAGCACATGAGAAGCCAAGTGAAGAATCAGAGTGTCTGGACAAGCGATCGTCTTGGATCAAGTCTAACGGTTAGGCTTTTAACAACTTCCTGGAATCAGCCATCAGAAGTGCGTCTGTATGTAGGGAAAGAGTTGAACTTGTAGAGACATTCACTTTTCTCAGTAGTTACATACGTGCCTCTGGGTACTTAGCCTTTGACATTTAGAGGCACCTGGGAAGCGCTGGAGTCATGAGTTCGTTGGTCAGGGGAGTTTGGCAATGCCGACATCTTTGCAGAGGAATGAAGGTCCAAGACCTTAGTGTCTTGCAACTTGTAGTTGTGAGACTCGTATGCTCACCACTGATCTAAAAGCGACAACTGAATGTCTGTTGTGCTCGGTCTCTTCGGAGGATACTTGGGTACAGCTGGAATGACTGTATCAAAAAAGTGGTTACATAGAGATACTTAGATGAGGAGGATCACTTGCATCATGAAGGAGCGTCAGCTTCAACATTCTGGCCATGTGGCAGGTTTCTCTGTGCATGATCCATCATGCAGGTGCCTGAGTTTCAAGGACCCCAGTAGTTGGAGAAGCCCAGGTGAATGCCCATAGCAAATAGATGTTTAATTTAGTGATGTGGGAATCGACCGGTTGTCCTTCTGAGTGGTGTTGGACTCAAGGTGATTACGTGGTGTTGTGAATGTGGCAAAGTGCAGTACAAATACACACTCTCAGACATGAAACATTCTTCAGGGCATAATTTCGTATGTCGTGCCAAACGACAATAATGACCACACATACTACAGTACTTTGTTCTTCTCATTGCATTTGGTATTTGAATCTAAACTGTCCCAAAACTTTCAACTGTGTGATTTGGTGTTTGGAGACAGTATACATTCAACTTATAGAAAGTAATGGTGTTGGCTGTTGTGACTCTGGTGATGGAGAAATGCAGTCTCTGACTGACCTTCAAATATTCTGTCTATGTCACAGAAAAAAGGCAGCTTAGACTGAGCCATGATGCACAACTGTTCACAATTCAAGAATTTCAATTACATTGAGTATTGCAGTCTGACAACTAAAATCGGATTGCATTTGTCATGCATTGCTTCAACTACACTGCACACAAAGGAAACAGCTAGATAAATATTGTTTTGGCAAATGGCTCAGTCTGAATAGCAGTTATGTGTCTACAATTTGTACTGAGACACAGAATGGCCTAAAGCCATATTAAAATAATAATACATTATATTGTTGTTACTTACCATAAATGTGAAAATAAAACCTAATGTTCAGATAATGCCTAGGGGCTAGGCCAATACAGAAATAAATGGTCATGCCACATGAAAGTAGGAAACAAAATACAGCTCATCTAGAGATTCACTGTCATGTCTCACAAGGTAAATTCAGCATGATACAAACAACATCCACCACAGAAAGTTCAGTAAAAGGTGTTAATTATCCAGTGGTGTAATTTTTCTGCAGATTTAGCTTCATGCTGCCTGCATGAAAAAAATGCAATCACCAACAGCATAATGACAGGAAAACGCATTTTCACACATGCATACCCACACAGAAAAAAAATCAGAATGCAAAGGGATTAATTTAATATTTAGCTTGTTTTGTCCACCATGGTGCCACCATGTTTGGTCATTAATGCTACAGACTGTCATCATAACAGTAATTGGGGCACAAATTACTTCAGCGGTTTTGTGACAAGTGTGAGTCTGTGTCTGATGTAACACGTCAACATGACATGTTATTGGTGATAGCCCAAATGGACGTTAATGTCAAAACAACAGAAAAGTATAACAAGGGAAGAAACCCAGCATTTGAAGATATTCATGGGTTCCAGACTTCAGGTTTGGCTGTGTTTAGGAATGCTGCTATGAAAGGGTAGCTTCACAAGTTAGCAATTACGTCACATCGGTTCAACTACAGCAAAGCTACCTGAAGGCATGATCTTGTTTGGTTAAAAACAGATTCTTCAAAAAAAAAAACTTTTGAAACTACTGCATTAAAAAAGATCAAATTGACCATGTAAATGTGACAGAAAATTTAAACAAAGTACAATATAAAATGTCACATCCAGTAGAAAATGCCACTCAGTTGTTAGAGTACTATAGCTTGAATGCATTGATGGTTTCTTCTGATGTTACACTGCTCCAGATGCTGCATCTTGAATTTTAGGACAATGCTAGAACTCTTCATTACTGTAACCTCTTCGGAGGTAGAGCACCATCTAAATTCCCGAAGAAAGCCCTAGGATCCTTTGAATGGAATATTGAGGTCAAGTGACATCACAATGGCCCAGTTGCAACATTTTAAACATAACTGATTTCATGATTCTTGACCATACTGACAGCATTGGGCCCATGTAAATTATGTTATGTCATAACATAGCATAGCATTCGCATGACACATATATAGTTGTGCTCAAATTAATAGCAGTGTGTTTAAAACTGAGTAAAGCTCAGAATACTTATAATAGCTTTTATTTCCATAGACACAAATGCATCGAGAACACTGCACATTCTATTTCAAATCAAAACATGAAGAAAAATGCATCAAACTTGTTAGAATGTTTGGGAAAGTGAAGAAAAAGTAATATTAAGCTGTTCAAAAAAATAGCAGTGTCTGCAGATATCATTACAAACCCAAACATTTACTGTATAAACTGAAAAATAAACTTGAAGATTTAGCTTTCCTGTGAATGACTGAACTTTTATTTAGTTGTATAGCCATTGTTTCCTGAGAACTGCTTCACATCTATGTTTCATGGAGCTGACTAACTTCTGGCACCTGTGAACAGGTATTCCAGTCCACACAGTAAAATCAGTCCACGCAGTTGTCTTGTTGAAACACCCATATCAAGGGCATATCCTCTTCAACATAAGGCAACATGACCTCTTCAAGTATTTTGGATTCATGGTCCCCAGGATGCAATAGATAGACCTGAAACCATAGTAGGAGAAACATCAACATATCATGATACTTGCTCCACCATGATTCACTGTCTTGACAGTGTACTTAGGCTTGAATTCAACTTTTGGGGGTCATCTGACAAACTGTCTGCAGCTGCTAGACCCCCCCAAAAAACAATCTCGCTTTCATCAGTACACAAAATGTTGTGCCATTTCTATGGGGACCAGTCAATTGTAACCTCTTCAGCACATGTCATTTTTTCATCAGTGGGACTTTGTGGGGGCTTCTTGCCCATCCCATAGCTTGATTTCACATAGGTATTTTATAATTGCTGCAGAAATTGCCGGCAACTTTAGATATTCTGTGATCACCCTGGAGCTGATCATTGGCTATAGCCCCGTTTACACATAGACGGTAAGAGCTCTCGGAAGCGTCCCGGAAGAGTTTTTGGCCGTCTTAAGGATCAAACGCCGTTGTCAATGCCGGCACTAGGGGGCGTGGCTTAGTTCCGGCTTTACCGGGAATCGTCGAAAAAATTATTCAACATGTCGAATAATTCCGGGAGCGCGCCCAGAGAATTCGCGTGACGACGGAGACAATGCGAACAACGGCGTTTGATACTTTTTAATCGCCGTGTCATCCTGCTCCTTCCTGTAGTGCCGTAGTTTACACCGCCGTAATTGGCGGCCGGCGTTGTATCCCTAACCAACGGCATGTAAAATGGCGATAGAGCCCACATCGGCGTCCTCAAAGGCGTTTTAACCGGCGACAGAGGCAGACAAAATGGCGGCGCTAGTGGACAGTACGTCGTTCTAAATGCCACCTCCCAGTTAACGGTGTTCCAAACAGCCGATAGGCAGCGGTCAATATAGAAATGCTAGCACGCTGCATGCAGGCCTCTCACTCGCGGCCAGCTCCAGATATTTTTGCAGAGAAGCTCCAGTATGCCTCCTGAAAGAAAACTGGCAGCGGCAAGGACTTACCAAGAGGTCTGGTTCAGAAGCAGAGGAGAGCCCTGTAGTGGAGGCGAGCAACACATTGAGGAGGGGAAAAGGAAAGGAGAATAAAAGGCTGAGAGATGAGCTCCCTCCCCCTGAAGTGACAGCTGCTTCAGCCTATTATAGTCTGGGGGCGGTGCCTATATGCAAAAGTTCCTGGAGTAACGCAGGATTTGCCTGGATAAATCCAGCAGTACACAGGGCATTATCGGCAGCAGCAGAACACCGCCGTTCTCACGCGCATCTTAACCTGCGATTGTAAAGGATAGAACTGGGTATTAACCCCCGTTGCCTGACGTGTGCCGGATGCTACGGCGTCAAAACACCGCTTTATTCGGTGGATTTAGCGGCGTTTTATCCGTGCATTTGCGGCTAGTACGGCACTCAAAACGCCGGCGAAATGCTCCACCCCTTTCCACCGCGAAAACAGCCGGAACTACCGCGAACTTCGGTCTACGTACTGCCCGCCGACAAAACCATCTATGTGTAACCTGGGCTTATGTCTTTGACATTCTGGCTATTCAGAGATTCATTTGAATGGTGGATTTAAATTTTTGGCCACGTCTTTCAGGCTTTGATTGCCATTTTAAAGCATTTGGCATAATTTTAGGCATAATTTTAGCTTAGCAGCCTGTCATTTTTTTTGCACCTAATTATATGCTTTCCCCTCTCCAATCAACATTTTACTTAAAGTATGCTGTTCTTCTGAACAATGTATGGAAGACCCATTTTTCTCAGGTTTTCAGAGAGATATGCACAACAACCAGCATGTACAACATTTGCTGCCTTCCTCCTTAAATAAGTCCCACCTGTAAGTATGTATTAAGGGTAACAGAAAGAAAAATGCAAACATAGGGGTACGTCAGCACCCTCACATCAGCGTGAATGTGAGGCATTATTTGTAAAGCGCTTTGAGCATCTGATGCAGATGGAAAAACGCTATATAAATGCAGCCCATTTACCATTTACTGCTTCTTTTTTGAACAGCCTAATATTCCTTTTCTTCACTTTCTGTAAAGTAATAACAAATTTGATCACTTTTATGTCCACCAAGGGCGTAATAAAATCACCTGCATTTATCTGTCTGTCTGTTAGCAAGATTACTTTTCTCTCAAAAATTCTTGAAAGGGTAGTTGTAAAACAGCTAACTGATCATCTGCAGAGGAATGGTCTATTTGAAGAGTTTCAGTCAGGTTTTAGAATTCATCATAGTACAGAAACAGCATTAGTGAAGGTTACAAATGATCTTCTTATGGCTTCGGACAGTGGACTCATCTCTGTGCTTGTTCTGTTAGACCTCAGTGCTGCTTTTGATACTGTTGACCATAAAATTTTATTACATAGATTAGAGCATGCCATAGGTATTAAAGGCACTGCGCTGCGGTGGTTTGAATCATATTTGTCTAATAGATTACAATTTGTTCATGTAAATGGGGAATCTTCTTCACAGACTAAAGTTAATTATGGAGTTCCACAAGGTTCTGTGCTAGGACCAATTTTATTCACTTTATACATGCTTCCCTTAGGCAGTATTATTAGACGGCATTGCTTAAATTTTCATTGTTACGCAGATGATACCCAGCTTTATCTATCCATGAAGCCAGAGGACACACACCAATTAGCTAAACTGCAGCATTGTCTTACAGACATAAAGACATGGATGACCTCTAATTTCCTGCTTTTAAACTCAGATAAAACTGAAGTTATTGTACTTGGCCCCACAAATCTTAGAAACATGGTGTCTAACCAGATCCTTACTCTGGATGGCATTACCCTGACCTCTAGTAATACTGTGAGAAATCTTGGAGTCATTTTTGATCAGGATATGTCATTCAAAGCGCATATTAAACAAATATGTAGGACTGCTTTTTTGCATTTACGCAATATCTCTAAAATCAGAAAGGTCTTGTCTCAGAGTGATGCTGAAAAACTAATTCATGCATTTATTTCCTCTAGGCTGGACTATTGTAATTCATTATTATCAGGTTGTCCTAAAAGTTCCCTAAAAAGCCTTCAGTTAATTCAAAATGCTGCAGCTAGAGTACTGACGGGGACTAAAAGGAGAGAGCATATCTCACCCATATTGGCCTCTCTTCATTGGCTTCCTGTTAATTCTAGAATAGAATTTAAAATTCTTCTTCTTACTTATAAGGTTTTAAATAATCAGGTCCCATCTTATCTTAGGGACCTCGTAGTACCATATCACCCCAATAGAGCGCTTCGCTCTCAGACTGCAGGCTTACTTGTAGTTCCTAGGGTTTGTAAGAGTAGAATGGGAGGCAGAGCCTTCAGCTTTCAGGCTCCTCTCCTGTGGAACCAGCTCCCAATTCAGATCAGGGAGACAGACACCCTCTCTACTTTTAAGATTAGGCTTAAAACTTTCCTTTTTGCTAAAGCTTATAGTTAGGGCTGGATCAGGTGACCCTGAACCATCCCTTAGTTATGCTGCTATAGACATAGACTGCTGGGGGGTTCCCATGATGCACTGTTTCTTTCTCTTTTTGCTCTGTATGCACCACTCTGCATTTAATCATTAGTGATCGATCTCTGCTCTCCTCCACAGCATGTCTTTTTCCTGGTTCTCTCCCTCAGCCCCAACCAGTCCCAGCAGAAGACTGCCCCTCCCTGAGCCTGGTTCTGCTGGAGGTTTCTTCCTGTTAAAAGGGAGTTTTTCCTTCCCACTGTAGCCAAGTGCTTGCTCACAGGGGGTCGTTTTGACCGTTGGGGTTTTACATAATTATTGTATGGCCTTGCCTTACAATATAAAGCGCCTTGGGGCAACTGTTTGTTGTGATTTGGCGCTATATAAAAAAATTGATTGATTGATTGATTGATTGATTACGTCAAAACTACTGTATGGATTTTGACAAAATTCTCACCACAGATAGATATCCATTAAATCCATTAAATTTTGGAGGTGATCTCGATCCAGATTCTGGATCAAGTCTCACTTTATATAGTCGTTGAAGGATTACATCAAAACTACTTCACAGATTTGCACCAAATTTTCACCACGGATACATATTAGGTCATGGAAGATGCCATTGTGTTTGTGATGTGCTCTGCATCCAGATCCGGATTCTGGAACAAGATTTCACTTTACATAGGGTTTGAAGGATTATTTCAAAATTACTTCAAAGATTCTCACCAATTTTAACCACAGACAGACATCAGGGCATGGAAGATTCCATTAAATTTTGGAGGTGATCTGGATCCGGATTGGTGGATGTCAGAAATCTCTGATTGCTCTTGTTTCTTCATGTTTAATTTGGAATAGAATGTGCAGCATTCCCAATGCATTTGTGTGGATTGAAATGAAAGCTACTTTTAGGATTTGAGCTTTACTCTATTTTTTATCTATTATTTTGAATACAACTGTACCATTATATCAAACTGGGTCCAAGGGGAACCCATAAGAAAAATTATTTTAGAGCCCACAGGAAATGGGTCCATTTGGACCCAAGGTGTACTGATTAGAGTTAAAACTGTTGAACACCAATCATCTGAAAGTAAATTGTCCCTGCTTTACAATGTGTGAACAGCCAAGTGACTTTAAAGATATAAGTATACACAAATTGGATAAGCAGCCCCCTCACAAATGACAGTGAATATGTCTATTGCTGTATGAATCAATTCTACTCCAGAAAGAAATCAATCCTTCATCACCTAAAAATGAATTAAGGTGGTGTTTTTCAGGTTTAATGATGACCTGGCCTGCATGAATCTGTGCTGAATAAGTTGTGTTAACTGGTGCTCAGCCAGTGGGTTATTCTTGACTGTTTTACCTGCATGCCTCCTCTTGACAGAATGTGAAAAGGAAAGGTTTTTTAATGTTGTAATTTACAAATTTACTCACTTTTGGCAATAAGGTAGATATTAATGGTGCTCTCAGAAACAGTGTTATTTCCAAAAAAAAACAAAACAAAAAAAAAACCTACTGCTAGTCTATAATTACGGTGGGGCAAAAAAGTATTTTAGTCAGTCCCTGATTGTGCAAGTTCTCCTACTTAGAAAGATGAGAGAGGTCTATAATTTTCATCATAGGCACACTTCAATTATGAGAGAAAAAAATGAGAAAAAAAATCCAGAAAACCACATTGTAGGATTTTTAAATAATTTATTTGTAAATTATGGTGGAAAAGAAGTATTTGGTCACCTACAAACAAGCAAGATTTCTGGCTCTCACAGACCTGTAACAACTTCTTAAAGAAGCTCTTCTGTCCTCCACCTGTTACCTGTAATACTGGCACCTGTTTGAACTTGTTAAAAGACACTTATCCACAGCCTCAAAGAGTTCAACTCCAAACTCAACCACAGCCAAGACCAAAGAGCTGTCGAAGAACACCAGGAAGACAACTGTAGACCTGCACCAGGGTGGGAAGAGTGAATCTACAGTAGTCAAGCAGGTTGATGTGAATAAATCAACCGTGGGAGCAATTGTAAGAAAATGGAAGACATACAAGAACATTGATAATCTCCCTCGATCTGGGGCTCCACGCAAGATGTCATCCCGTGGGGCTAAAATGATCATGAGAACGGTGAACAAAAATCCAAGAACTACACGGAGGGACCTGATGAATGAACTGCAGAGAGCTAGGACCAAAGTAACAAAGACTACACACTATGCAGAGAGGGACTCAAATCCTGCAGTGCCAGGAGTGTCCCCCTGCTTAAGCCAGTACATGTCCAGGCCCGTCTAACGTTTGCCAGAGAGAATATGGATGATCCAGAAGAGGACTGGGAGAATATCATGACTTGTCGTGTTTGGAGGAAGAAGAATTTATATTCCAAGAACACCATGCCTACTGTGAAGCATGGGGATGGAAACATCATGCTTTGGGGCTGTTTTTCTGTAAAGGGGACAGGACACTAATCCATGTTAAGGGAAGAATGAACAGGGCCATGTATCATGAGATTTTTAAGCCAAAACCTTCCTTCAGTGAGAGCATTGAAGATGCAACATGGCTGGGTGTTCCAGCATGACAATGATCCCAAACACACCGCTCGGGCAACGAAGGAGTGCCTCTGTAAAAAGCATTTCAAGGTCCTGGAGTACCATAATTTACAAATAAATTATTTAAAAATCCTACAATGTGATTTCCTGGATTTTTTTTTTCTCATTTTGTCTTTCATAGTTGAAGTGTACCTATGATGAATATTACAGACCCCTCTCATCTTTCTAAGTAGAAGAACTTGCACAATCAGGAGCTGACTAAATACTTTTTTACCCCACTGTATAATAGCTTGAGATATGACCACTTTCTCCAGTCACAGCTACATAAACCTGTAACTCATTCAGAGTTGTTTTGGGTTTCTCGGTAGGTTCCCTCACTAGTCTCCTTACCACACAGGACCATACTTTTTGTATTTCATGAGGTTACAAAACATATTCACTGATTTATAAATTTTAATGGATGCATGGCCTGACTTGTCTGAAGAAAACTAGTTGTAAATTTGATGATTTAACCTTTATAATTACATTATATGCCCAGTTTCTTAGGCTCCAATTACTACATGCAAAGTAGAGGGACTGTGAATAAAAAGGGCTGTAAATAATAAATAGTTCATATCATACACTTGTTAAACCATTTGATTTAAAGCTAAAATATATATCCTGAAGTATATCACTTGAATGGAGGAAACTACTAGAACAGCTGGGCAATTATATGGCAACGGAATTATACTTACAGCAGAATCTGGCCATATTTTAACTCACCATTAAAACTTTTCTCTGTAATTCCTACATCTGCTTTGTTAACATCTCTGTCTTCACCATTGGAAGTTGCTGAAAACCACTCTAGTATTTTTTCCAGCTGATAAATAGAGGTATTCCAGCTGTTATGTGATGACAAGGAGGGAGCTGTTACAGCTGCTGAGCTGTGAAAGAAAACCAAACTGACCCCACTATTTCTCCAACACAGTGGTTCCTTTTGTGCTCCAGCGAAACTTTTTCAAAAGAAGAAATGTATGTTTCTGTCAGGCAATAGAAGTAAGTTACAGTGTGCACATCTAATCAATCTGTCTTCTATTCAAGATACAACATGCGGGAGGGTTTGGATGAAAAGAACTGAAGAACTGTAACTGAGCCAGTGAGTGAGCCAATTTACTTTAAAGTCTGATTAAACCATCCATCAATAATCTGAGTTATTACCACTTTACTTGATGTGCCAGATGTAGGCTGATGTTAACCTCTTCAGCTGTTGTAATGCATTTCTGAGGATGAAGTGTCATTTCTGATTATATCTGTAAACAAATGCACGTCATAAGAAGCTGTGCCACAGGCTCATTTAACTACAATAACATTTTGTCTCATACAAATGTCTTCTGCCTATGCAGTGTGCAATTATCCCTCTGTGTTGGATGCCAGTTTCAACAAAGTGGACAAAATGCAAATTTCAGTAGTTGAGCTGATTTCAAGCTTCATGCTGTTCCAGAGAACACAATAACTTCACACTATTTACATGCTGTACACAAGACTGTAATACCAGTATGATATAACACTACTCCGGGTAAACAGTGTTGCTGTCACTGAGCTAATTAGCCTCCCTCTCTTTCTCTGCTTCTGTCTTATGTCTTCTGAGATTGTCTTCTGTCTCATTGCTTTTCTTCTCTCCTTCAGTTTATGTTCATATTTTGTCTGCTGTAACAACATAATAATAGCAAAAAAACAAACAAAAAAAAAAACAGTGTGTGCTATTGCAGATATAAATATCTTGGTTGCATAGATCCTCCATTTTTTTTAAGTGTTGGGGTTTGACTGACATGTTAACAACTATAAAAGACCTCACATATCTCAACACTGAAAACTGATAATTCTGCAATTGCCTTCCATCAAAGGGTGGAACATGTTATGAAGCAGATGGGCGAAACATCATCATCCATGGAAAAGAACAAAAACGTTGGAGGGTACCAAGAGTTTCATGGAAGGATGGCAACTGTTGCAGTGCTGTAGTGTCGTCCCCTGCACGGTGCCCAGGTTCAAACCTGAGATGGCTCATGCATGTGGGCAACTGGAAACATCCTGTTATGATTTGTCAATACAAAAGAACCCAAATACAGAAGGTGAGGTACCATCGATATATTCAACCACCACCGATTTATTCAACAGAAAGTGCAAAACAGTCCAACAATCCATTTGAGAACAATGGGGGGAAAAGATCGGTGACAAAATCAAAACACACACAAAAACCACTACAACGTAAAGACAGACCCGAACAAAGACTCAGAACTCAATACTGCTACAAAACTGGAGGGGACAAAGATGCTAAAGGTACATACAGCCATGGGACACTCAGGAGAAACCAACGTGAAGGAAACAGCAAACATACAAGGACAAACTGAAGCTTAAATACACACAGAGGTGATTACACAAACAGATGACAGGTGAGGGTAATTACATTAACAACAGCTGGGGGAGAGACACAGGAAGAAGTTATCCAAAATATACAAGCAAAGTCAGACCACTAAAATAAAACAAGAACAACAAACTACAGTTGATAAAGAAACAAAACCATGATCAAATAAACCCAGGGACAACAATAACCAAGGACACTAAACTGCAGCACAAGGACATAATAACTAGACAGACATGGACAAAGACAGTCATACAGACAAGAAAACCCACAGTGACTTAGACAATGACAATACAAGGAAGAGTCACAAAGGGGAGTCAGAGGGCAAGGACAGATACAGAAATAAAACCCACAGGTAATGCAAACCAATCCTAATACTCTCTCTTCACCTATTTCCCCATTTCCCTTCATTTTGCACATTCAGGTAAAGGGTGAAGTGGTAGGGCCTAGGGAGTGTATTGGGATTGGGCCTATGACTTTAGTACTTTGTCCCTTCAGCGAATACTTGGGTGCCGCTGGAAGGACTGTGTGTCAAACGAATGGTTACTTATGTAGACTCAGATTAGGATTACCACTTGCATGGTGACAGAAAATCAGGTATGACATTTTGGCCATGTGGTACATTTCTCTGAGCATAAACCAAACCAAGAACAGGCACAATGGGGGTGGCAGACGTATACAACAGACCAACAGGGATCAAACACAAAGAACATCACCATGGCAAAACAGACATAACACCATGACAACAGACACACACACCAGAAGACAGATCACAAGAAAGGATGAGAAATAAACCACAGATACGGACAGGGGACAGAGAACACAACCACAGGATGTAGACAAGGACACAGGGCACACCCCAACACATCCATCCTCTCAGCTAGAATTACCATCTTCTGCTGATAAGGTTAGGTGACAGGAAAAGAGTCACTTAAACCCCCAAAATGCCAAGGTTTAATTTACAATTGGTGAATGAACAACACACAGACAGGTGTAGGAAGAAGTCCAACAAAAATACAATCTTTTCCCAACTCTGGGTGAGGAGGTCTGGGACAGAAACCAGTGAGGAAGTGTTCCAACAAAAAAGCAGTCTTTATCCAACTTGAGATGACAACAAATCACGAAGCAAACAGGAGTGCAACATCAACGACCAAATACTCACAACTGAACCTGAGACGACCGATGAGAGGGGAGACATGGAGCATAAGACAAACATTCGGCCAACCACAAACACAAACTCAGGTGAGACTAAATATTGATTATCTGATGAGTAAATAATTACAGGTGGGAACCAAAAAGTAAGGGATGTAATGATCAAACTAGGACTCCAAGGGGTATCAGAGAACAGAGCATATACATGAATGTGACATGGGCATGGAGGGCAGACACGAAGTGACACAACTCGGACACAAGGGTGCAGCAGAGCATGGAACCTAACATACAGTGACCCAAGACACAGAAACTAATAAGACTTAGGACTTATGATGTGGGAAATAGAAACAAGGTGCAAAGACTGGAGGGCACAAATGCAGGGCAGCAGGACACGAATGGGAAACACAACATAGACATAGGGCGGAGCCAAACCATAGAGGAAAACATGGCATGCCTGTTGCAACCACCTTGGCAGGTTTCTAGCTAGGACCATTTTAGTGCCGGGTAAGTTATGTGATCACAGCTCATAGCTTCAGGGGGACGTGGAACCAGGGGCCACTTAAACATTCTTGGCAAGCCTTATTTTAACTCATTTTTGGTGGTTGTAGATGCATTGAATGCAAGAATAAAAAACAAAAAATATATATTTATGTTTGAAATATATGTAAGATCAAAGTTTTTTGCATGTTTCTGTCAAAGTCTAAGTAAATAAATTAAATAACACTGAAAATGTTAAAAATACATTAATATTTAATGGGCATAGCACTTAAGGGCCTTTCACACTGAACACATCGGAAGCGTCAAATGCATCAAAAATCGGTCTAAAAAGCATTATTTTCAATGAGACACATTGCTTTTTAGATGCGTCAGAAGCGTTGTATCAAAAGCCGAGCTAAAGCGGTGCTTCTGACGGGAGCACGCATTGCCGCTTGTCGGCAGGCTGACATGGTCAAAGTTCAACCCCAACCAACTTTGGATGCTCTGAGCTGTGACGTAGCTTCACACTGTCCAATAGGAACGACGCATCGGGCCAAAACACGGAAGACTATTGGCAGAAACTACTGATCGGTACAAACAGATTGGTGCAGAAACCACTGATCTGTACAAAACAGAAACGTGTCACAGGACTGCTCATTTATAGAGCAGTTTTCTGAAGAAAAATCATTGGAAATGTTTTTTGTTGTTGTTTACCTCAAAATTTCTGATTACTGTTAAAAAAACGTTTAGAACACTTTTAATTAAAATAGCTAAATAAATCAATAAATAGTTCTTGTTATGTGGGCCGCTGAAGAGGAGGTACTGCTGGCCCACCACCAGAGGGTGCCCTGCCTGAAGTGCGGGCTTCAGGCACGAGAGGGCGTCGGAGCAACCGGGAGTGACAGCTGTCACTCATCAACAGCACCAGCTGTCACTCATCATCACCACATCACCATAAAAGCTGGGCAGCAACTCCACCTCGCTGCCGATATATGATCTACTGAACTAGGTAATATTCTCTGCTGAGTCTGAACGCTGACTTACGTGTGATCTGTTTGCAGCCGTTGTCCTGTGGTGCCCTGTCAGCTGGGTTGGCGGTCTGTGAGAGTGCCGACGTCTTCGCCTCTCACTCCAACCAGATAAGTGGTAACAGGAGCTGCTGTCGTGTTCCTATTTCGGAGGTGGAGGTGCTCCCTCCCGGAGGAACTGTTTTCTGTGTCTGAGGATTTACTGGGTGTGTATCAACACACCCACCATTAACTGTCTCTGCTTCCTGCCAGCAGTACCAGGTCTGACAGCTGGAGACGGTGGCCACCTGGAGATTCAGGGCTTGTCGGCTCCGGTGTTCTTCAGATTCATTGGCGGTGGAGGCCGTGTGGGACCCGGCTCTTCTCTGGACGGACGTCTTCTATCCTCGAGCCTGCCCACACGTCACTTTTCGTATAATTGATTATCATTCTCAAACTGCATTTGTCTGTATTCTGTTGTGCACAGTTTGCAACATTAAATTGTTATATTTTGGCTTATCCATTGTCCGTTCATTTACGCCCCCTGTTGTGGGTCCGTGTCACTACACTTTCCCAACAGTTCTTTAGAAACCTTTCATCTGTAAATTAAAACCACCTATTATTTCAGATTAGAAAATTTCTTGTTTAACATAAGGAACCTCGGACCTTTATTTTTAGACAAATAAAATAACATGGAAATCTGTACATTTTTTAAATGAAAAACTTTGTGAAAAAGTTTCACTTTTCTTTCACTGAAGCTGTGCCCCTCCCCTCCTCCACTCGCTCCCCCCCTCTCTTGCGTATGCTGTTTTTCAAATTCAGAGCTTTTTGGAAACACGAAGCCTTTCAGCTGTAAAATAAACCAAATTTTTGAATGTATCTTAACAATCCTGGCAACTCTGCTGTACTGTCATGGTATTGTGGTTACTTTACTCAGCTGCAACCGTTCTTGTTTATTTGTTCAGTCATTCATTCATTCATGTCATTTTATGTTAATTTCCCATGAACAAAAAGGAACAGAAAGAAGACAAGTCCCCACCCATCAGATCTCTTGGAAATTGCAAACATTGTGAAACAACTGGGGGTTAGCAAAGCTGCAGGGATCTCTGGTATTGGAACTGAACTCCTTCAGGAGTCGGGAATTGTTATCCTGCTGGTACTGTTCAATCAATCAATCAATTTTTTTATATAGCGCCAAATCACAACAAACAGTTGCCCCAAGGCGCTTTATATTGTAAGGCAAGGCCATACAATAATTATGTAAAACCCCAACGGTCAAAATGACCCCCTGTGAGCAAGCACTTGGCTACAGTGGGAAGGAAAAACTCCCTTTTAACAGGAAGAAACCTCCAGCAGAACCAGGCTCAGGGAGGGGCAGTCCTCTGCTGGGACTGGTTGGGGCTGAGGGAGAGAACCAGGAAAAAGACATGCTGTGGAGGGGAGCAGAGATCGATCACTAATGATTAAATGCAGAGTGGTGCATACAGAGCAAAAAGAGAAAGAAACAGTGCATCATGGGAACCCCCCAGCAGTCTACGTCTATAGCAGCATAACTAAGGGATGGTTCAGGGTCACCTGATCCAGCCCTAACTATAAGCTTTAGCAAAAAGGAAAGTTTTAAGCCTAATCTTAAAAGTAGAGAGGGTGTCTGTCTCCCTGATCTGAATTGGGAGCTGGTTCCACAGGAGAGGAGCCTGAAAGCTGAAGGCTCTGCCTCCCATTCTACTCTTAGAAACCCTAGGAACTACAAGTAAGCCTGCAGTCTGAGAGCGAAGCGCTCTATTGAGGTGATATGGTACTACGAGGTCCCTAAGATAAGATGGGACCTGATTATTCAAAACCTTATAAGTAAGAAGAAGAATTTTAAATTCTATTCTAGAATTAACAGGAAGCCAATGAAGAGAGGCCAATATGGGTGAGATATGCTCTCTCCTTCTAGTCCCCGTCAGTACTCTAGCTGCAGCATTTTGAATTAACTGAAGGCTTTTTTAGGGAACTTTTAGGACAACCTGATAATAATGAATTACAATAGTCCAGCCTAGAGGAAATAAATGCATGAATTAGTTTTTCAGCATCACTCTGAGACAAGACCTTTCTGATTTTAGAGATATTGCGTAAATGCAAAAAAGCAGTCCTACATATTTGTTTAATATGCGCTTTGAATGACATATCCTGATCAAAAATGACTCCAAGATTTCTCACAGTATTACTAGAGGTCAGGGTAATGCCATCCAGAGTAAGGATCTGGTTAGACACCATGTTTCTAAGATTTGTGGGGCCAAGTACAATAACTTCAGTTTTATCTGAGTTTAAAAGCAGGAAATTAGAGGTCATCCATGTCTTTATGTCTGTAAGACAATCCTGCAGTTTAGCTAATTGGTGTGTGTTCTCTGGCTTCATGGATAGATAAAGGTGGGTATCATCTGCGTAACAATGAAAATTTAAGCAATACCGTCTAATAATACTGCCTAAGGGAAGCATGTATAAAGTGAATAAAATTGGTCCTAGCACAGAACCTTTGTTGTGAATAATCATTGGTTCCTTTTTGGAGATAGGACTCACACTTTTCTGGAAAGAAAAGGCTAATAACTTTGCTTTAACCTGTATCATCCCAGTCTACACAGCTGTAAATGGGTGCAAGATGTCCAGAAGGAGTTGTAGACTTTCATCCATTTCAGGTAGCAATATTAGGTGATATCTACAAGACTTGATAGGTCTAAGGTATCTGACTTATTGTCTCATCACTCGTTGGGTTTGCATTACAGCTCTGAGCATAAGTGATATTTTCAGAATGTTGAGAAAATACTTTACTGAAATGACAGCACATCCGCTGAGTGATGGAATGTGATTGCTCGGTATTGTCCTATCATGATAATAGTCATTCCAGTAAGGCTGTCATAACAACTGCAGTTCCAATAAGTGCAGTAACATATTATCACTTGGATTTTTTTTTAAATTCAGTATTGCTATAACTTAATTTCTTATTAGAATTCACAAGCTCTCCATTTCTTTGTCTGTCTACATGTACCACACCATGTCTCTTTCCTGTACATTGTGTCATCTGTAATAACACAGAAAGTGCTCTTACTGCAGTTTTGTGAAACAAGGCTTTTTTGAATTGCCTGAAAAGCTTCATGTGATGGCCAAACCTTTGACATATTTGAGGGTTTTTTTTTTCTTGAAATACACATTTCCACGACGCACAGGTATTTTCAATTCACTCCTTTAAATTGTGCAATTTGGAGGTTGATGGAAAGGTGCTCTAGAAAAAGGTCTTTAATTACTGATGTCCATGAACTCTCATGTTTGGTATGGCTATGTGTGAGTGAATGGGTGAATGCAAAGCATCGTAAAGCCTCCCAGGTGGAATATAACAAATAATCAAACAACATGAGGACACGTATGCTATGCACACAAGCACTAATGTTGCAAAATTTAGGATAGGAGGACATAGCAATGATTGCAGTTGCATAGTTACATGATTCAAATAAATCCTTCGTGTTGACATGACACATTTTAAAGCCAGTTTCATGAATAATGATAAAGCACTGCAGTGGGTTAAACCCGTGTGAAACCCACCCGTGTCGATGTTGGTGTCCGTTAGTGGCTCTGGTGTGTTTCTCTCCCCTCTGAGATGTGAGTGGACTCTTTCTTCCAGGTCATTTTTCCTTTTCTGTTTTTACAAGTTTACAGCTGCATTACAGCTGCCAGCATGTTTTAATGGATGTTATCTGGCTCAACCCCTGCAGCAGGAGTCACGCCACATCTCTAAGATCTGAAGCTGCTCATCCACAGAAGCCTAAGAAATAAATGTAACATAGCCGGGAGCTGAGGTAAGTATGTTTCTCTGTGGTGACAGAACAACAAGTCATGTTTTGCGAACCCTGCTCTGTGACTGAAACACAATCCAACCTAGTGGAAGGATATTGATATAAATGATGAATTGTTCAAGGTGCTTTGGGACATACAGGATGCTGAATATGGCAAGTGGAGCACGCAGTTCATCCATATTTCATTAGGACAATACAACTCTGAAAATAGAGCTGCTTAACGATGACAATTTTAAGGCAGCAGTTGCATAAATTGGGGGAAATACTGTTACTGTACACGCCAAACAATAATCAGATCTCGCTCAAACTAATTGGTTTGCCAGTTGTTCAGGGAGACATTTGTGTAAAGCACAGTTCATTCCAAGGGAGCAAAAGAACTTTTCATAAAGAAAAGCAATGTGTGTGGATGTGGAGGTGGCTGGGCTGCTTTCTACCAATTTCAGTATTGTTATGATCCAGTTAAGTGCAATGACCTGTTAATTTGAAGGTCACGCTTCCAGAAAACCAGCACACAATTTACAAAATGCCCTTGGACATCTCTGGATAGCACTAATCATGACTGCACAATAGGTAGTTCAACAGGGTAAAGAGCTGTGTTACCAATGTGTTGGCTGGGTTTTATTCCCAGTCATACTACCAGTGTCCTTGAACAAAAAAGACAAATCATCTGTGTTTTCCCCCTACACCCAACTCTAAATGTGTACTGGTCTTGTGAGACTGGCATTCCATCCAGGGGGAGTCATAGACTCTCATCACTTTACACACTGCACAATCAGGTGATAAGCACCAGTGTCGCTGACCCAGCGGTCCCCTCTAAAAATGAGTCCGCCCTGCCTTCACTGTGCATGCGTCATTTGGGACCACAGCAGCACGTCTGCATCTGACTCTCTACGCCCAAAGCGATCAAAGGGAATAATATGATTATTAATGATCAGATGACAAAGTAAACCTCTTAAATCATTCCAAAGTCAGTTTTAAGCAATAACGAGGCAGTTTTAAGCAGAAATGAGGCGATAATCGGAGAGGTGCTGCTGACGCTGAAATGATGTAGACACAGCAAGCAGTGCGTCAGACTCGGATGTGCTGCTGTGGTGCGCTGATCGGTCCCCCATCTTTCATTATGAAATTAATTTATGTGGAAGTGATTGTTGTACCATAGCTTCAGATATCTGTCGCTGAGATAGATGATGATTGGAGTGCATTCAGAAACAAAGTGATAATCAGTGCATTGCGGGCAGGGCAGACCGATTTTTAGGGGGGACCGTTCGGTCAGCGGCACCAGCACCAATGTGCCTCTGTAGGATTTGCTGATCACTAATAGATCCTTGAGGATTTTGGCATTATCAGTTTTCTAAATAGTTTATTTTGATTTCTTACATAACCCACCATCACCAACAATTCAACAATTTTAGCAGACAGCTTAAGCCTGGTTCACACAACAGGATTTTAAAATTATCTTTAGGTTTCCAAAACCTGAGAGACCACACATGTGAAGATAAAAAAATCATAGATCTAACAGTGTTGGTCGTACAGTGTGTGGTGTTCAGCCACACGGTAAGGACAACAACACCACACACTAACAGATTTCACACACGAACCTTCCCAGCTCAGACAGGAAATCTCGCAAAATCTCTCAAGATTAAACATGACGTCAGAGTAAACAAATGGAGATACTTTGTGGACTATTTAAAAGAGAAGGAAAAAAAGATACAAAAAGAAAAAGAAAAGGTGTTCTTTAAAGGAGTGGAGACAGCTCGACCACCGGACTTTCTGCTAAGTCAGAACAGTTGTTTTGATTTTATTTTCTGCTCCGTACGTCTGTCACCTCGCTTTCTGATTGGCTGCACATCACATTCAGCAGGCTACGTGCTTGTTTGTGGTCGGAGGACACAACATATGCTGGGATATCAGGCCAAAAAAATCCAACATGTTGAATATCCCCGATTTGCGATCGAAGTGCTCCTGACATCCTTCCGAGCAGATCAGAGCGCTCTGAACACACTACACACAGCAGGAATATCTGATAAGATTATCTTTAGCGTAATCACGATTGTACGGGGCGTCCTTAAGATTGTTGGAAGGGGAAGATCGGGTCCGATATTGGCCTATGTATCCTGCCGTGTGAACCAGGCCTTAGTTTTCCTTGTGATGCCTTCCACCTTCTGCTAAAAATTCAGACAACGTCCAGAGACTAAACAAAAATGGTATGTCAGAAGCCCACAAAACACATGTTGATCTGTCTATTGTTGCTGCAAATCAGACAGCGGGGTTTGAACATTTTAATGCTTAATGCTGAGCTAGTATTTCACAGATGTACCATTTTAGTTCCCAGAAACCAGCACATATTGAGAATCAATCCCTTAGACTGGCTAAAGTAATCTTAACCACAACATGCATAGTCAGTGGGTGCCTTTGTATTTCCAAGTGCACCTAGGGATTACACAGATCAAGTCCATTTAAGAGAGTTTCACACTTTATGTTATGGAAGTCCCGACAATCAAGGATCTTATCACTTTGACATACAGCAGGATCCAGTCATATTTGTTGTCGCTGTCCGTGTGTAAACATGTAATGCATACATGCAATATAGCTTTTCTTTGTAATTGACCACTTTCATAGTGGAGAACCAATAAATTCTTGAAACTAAACAGAGGACATTGGTACTGCCTTATTACTGAGCCTCATATTGTGTAAAGACTCAAGGATTCTTTATTGTCATTCCAGTCGTGTAAAACACAAAAACAATGAAGTACTCAGATCTCAGAGGTCAAAGAGATTATAATTAATAATGAATACACAGGCATAATACAAACAATTAAGTAATAATAATACTAAACAGTATAGACTGATTAGTGTGCGACATCTTGACCGAGGGTATTACAGCAGTATAAACATAATAAATATGATAACAAAAACTAATAAAATCAACAAGATTCAATAAAACCATGTAAAAGAGGAGTGTAAAATCATACAAAAGCAGCACAGTAAAAAGGTAAAAACATATATAAGTAACAGCATTAGATTAGTAGCAGCAATAAAGATGGCAGGTTGCAATGCACTATCACACCTATGATACCCGTTCTCTCACCTGCAGACAAACATTCTCACCTTCTTTCTTCTGAGGAACATTAGAAACTGACCTGTAATAAAGATTTGTTTACTGTGCCCAGTTTCCTCATGAGTTGGCCTCCTCTCTGTCCCTTTGCACTGCACCTTTGCTCCACTCAGGAGGATGGTGAAATTTCTCAGACAGTCTCCACAGCAGAAGAGCAAAATGCATAGAATTTGACATTTGGTGGCAAGTCCTGTCACCAATTATTGTATTTAGTATGGCATTCAGAACACAAAGCATAGAAAGAAGGCGGATGGACGATGGTACCTGCCAAATTGCTTTTTGGCATTGGCTTTGGTCCCAGCTGTCACTTTTGGTACTAAGTCATCACTCTGTCTCCACAACTGGACAAAATTGAGAAGCACTTAATTGCAGCGGGGCGGTGCTCTGCTTTGGACAGCTGCCGGTCTCTGTCCAATAGTTTGTGAAAGGTGCAGTACCTCTCAGTACATCCATCCTGTGTAATTGTTTTTAGGCAAGAAACACAAGGAGTGTTGTGTGAAATGCGCTGTGAAATTATGTGGCAGAACATAAGTATTACTGTTCCCCATATTTTTGCTGAGAAGGGGGTTTTGTGTGTGTGTGTTGGGGTGGGCAGTATAACTGAGCATTTTTTTCTTCATTTTAGACAACAGGCAATGCAAACCTAGTTATCCAGACTCGTATTGACACTCACTAAAAACACACATTTCAGTGTAAGGGAATGTCAGATATGACATTTTGGTCCTGTGGTGGATTTCCCTGTGCATGATCCATCAGGCAGGTGCCTCAGTGTTGAGGACCACAGTGGCTGGTAAAGGGTATGGAGATGCCCACATGTCAACAAGCTGCAGCAGATGGATGGTTACTTTCAAGAGAGGGGCAGGGACCGGTTGTCTGCCTGGGTAGTTGAAATCCATGATCCAAGGCAGTTCCATGGTGTGGTGGCTGTGGTAATGTGTGGCAACATTGCATGCTCCAAGATCAATAAATTGGGCTTTTTTTTGCAGGGGAGAATTAATACTCATGTGATTAAAATATTTGTTTCACTTAGACTAAATTTACCAGCCTCTCCCGACAGAGGGAGATTCAGGAAGGACCTTTCTTCACAATGTCACAGAACCATTCAAGCACATTTTTTAAACAGGTTTTTCTGAGTAGGTTACAATGAATTTTAGCACTGAATTCCAGTGTCTGCACCTGATGACTGAGGGGGTCATATGCTACATTCAGTAGTTACGTCACGTTCTGAGGAAATGACAACACGCTGAAGAAATGTGCTTTAGTATACCACATGCACAGATGTTCTGCAGTTGGGCTAACGATGTGTAGTCCTGGGTTCAATTCCTGGACACACGAACTGAGTTCTGGATCTGGCTGGCGAAATAACCAGTGTTGGACTGGTGTCCTATCTAGGGGTGTTGTGGACTCCCATCAGCTTCATGCTACAGAACTTGGGGAGAAGCACCGCAGTCTCTGGGCCTATATAGAAGTTATTTCTTAATGAATTTTGTTTATCAGCTGTTAATTTATACGGTTCAGAAATTACTTCATGACTTTCTCTGTGTAGTTTAGGGAAGAACATATTGAAGAATATATCCATCCATCCATAATTTATCAGACCACAGGTTGCAGTATTACCAGGATGGAAAAGTGCTATACATTCTCTCAGTCTCCTCAAGTCTTCAAAAAGCAAACTCTTTTTGAAGACTTGTATCTCTGATCTCAATTTTCTGGCCATGAACCAGAGTCCATGGCCAAGGGTGAGGACTCAAATACAAACTGATAAATGGAGAGCTTCGGTTTCTGCCTCAGCTCCCTCCTCACTAAAAAAAAAAAGCCTCAAGCAATGCATTCCTGTTGATCTTATCCCACTCTGCACATCAGTCTTATGCTCCACCTTTCCCTCGCATGTGAGAAAGACCTCAACAAGACAGTCAAATGGCTTCACTCTGGTCAGGAACTGTTCACATTTGGTAGAAGTGCTGATTCAGCCCCAGACCTTCCCAATACACAGTTCACATCACATTCTGAAAAAGCCATCCTCAGTAGTTTTTCAAAAAGCAGTGATGCAATCCTGATCCATTCATCAATTACACCTTGAGGGTCATTCCATGAAAATAGAATTTGACATGAAGCACAACCCTGTTGGAGTCCAACACTCACTGGCAACATAATAATGTAATTTGTTTTAAAAAATAATATTTTGATTATGATGATATTAGTCAAACTTAGCTTAGCCCCAATAGCAACATGGCATATTTATACATCTTCATCCTGATAGCATCCAAGAAGAAGCTCTGTTACTTCAAGGATGATATTGACCAGAATCCAACCAAAGCCTTCACAAGACATTTCCCCCGATATGGCAGATGGTCTAGTGCATAGTGCAGCAGATAACAGAATATTTTCAGAGGAATCCTTCAAACAAGCACCAACGTTTGACTGTGTATACCTTTTGGTACATATTTTAGAACAATAACGTTAGTCATTTAAATTTTCAATAGGGGACCAAGTAGGGGTCAATTGAAGAACTGCATAGGGGTCAAAAATATGTTTCAATCATATTGAAAGCTATACCACATTATGTGTCTGATCAGAAAGATTCCAAAAAGATATAGTTTGGACTATGTGTCTGAATGTTCTGGAGTTATGGGGTAAAAACAGCAAGCATGGCGACAAAGGTCACTTTCAGTTTGTACAGGGGTCAAAAGTTAAAGTTGCTCCAATTATGGTAAAACATGATGAAAATTATTGGTTGAGTTAGTGGGATTTTAAAAAGGAATAGTTTGCACCATGTGTCATGCTTAGTTATCATGTTACGGGGTAACATATGTCACATATCATAGAATCCAATGGACGTCGACATTGTTTGACCTTTACTTTGGAGACCAAACATTCAACACAGTCCATTGACAGACATCAGGATCTCGTAATTACGAGAAAAGATCTCATAATTCCGACATCAGGATCTCGTAATTACGAGATCCTTTATTAATTTATTGTGTGTGTGTGTGTGTGTGTGTGTGTGTGTGTGTGTGTGTGTGTGTGTGTGTGTGTGTGTGTGTGTGTGTGTGTGTGTGTGTGTAATCGCTTCCGTACAATGTGCTTCTGTACTTCCAGTCCCTCGGTAAAGACAAGCGTGAGAATTCCCGAGTCATAATCGAAAACTGGCCAATTTGTAACCTCCGGCACTGCACTGTGACCCACACCACGGCACACTCAAAGTGTGGGTTTCCCCCTAAACTGTTCCTAGATGAATTAAACTCCTCCAGCGAGGCGGGGCATGGGGCCCACAGACTGGCATGCCCCTGTGTGGGAGTGAGCCTCGCTGTGTCCCTCAGCGGTCAGTGGGGCTGTGTGAATGATAGCTGGAAGACGCCCAGTGGTCCTCCCTGGACATTCATCCGGGAGCACCTTAAGTGAAAATCCACACTTTGTATTTGATTGCAGTGTGTTATCATTGGCTGAGCTCAGCCCGCTTCTTTACTGAGGGACTGGAAGTACAGAAGTACAGTATATACATAAAAACATTTTAGACATCTGATCTTTTCTCATAATTACGAGATCCTGATCTCGTAATTACAAGATTTTCTTTTCTCGTAATTATGAGATCTTTTCTCGTAATTACGAAATCAGCGGTCAATTTATTTATTTTTTTTTTAATCCAGTGAATGCAATACGCTTCCATACAGGAACAATGTGGGCTATATCAGGAGGAGGATGCTGAGGATGGAGCTGGCAGGCAAGGGCCAAAAAGTAGATTTATGGATATGTTGAGAAAGGACACAAAGGTGGCTGAGTGACAGACTGGAGGCAGGATAAGATGGAGCTGCATGATCTGCTGTGGCGACCCCGAAAAGGGGCAGCTGTAAGAAGATGATGAAGACCTCAGTGTAGTGACTGAAACAATAATGTCACAACTACTACTCGACAGAATATATTTACTTCTCAGAATGTCTAAATCCATAATTAAGGATAGGATAAGAACATTCAGAAGGAGCACAGCATTGCTACTTTGTACTAGCAAGAACCACGAGGCGGCTCAGATATCTGATTATGTACAGGACAATCAGATGAAAGCTGAATAATATACACTCACTTGAGCTTGAAGTTGCAGTGTGCCAGGAATGACAGGACATGACAAGCATAATGCTTTACTGAAGAAAGGCCACTTAAAGTGGCATAAGCAAAAGTGGAAAAGGTGAACTGATGCATATTGAAGCACAATATGGAAATGCTGCATCTGACATCTGATTGAGGGAAAAAAAATGCTTATCTGTCTCAAGCCCCAACCACCGGCTGTCTAAAATAAAGCCTACCCGGAAATAGAAAAACATATAAATAAATATAAATAAATGTAATATACATATAATAATATATAAATAAATTGCCATCCCCATAGAAACCCATGTTAAACTGTTCAAATTTAGAGAAGAAAACATGTTTATAGCAGGGTACAAAAACAAACAATCAAAAAAAACCATTTGATCGATACAGCTGCTTTCCCCTCCAGAACAACTGTATGGTGTGATTAGTGTTTTTCTAAGTCATGACGTTTTAAATAATTTGGTGCATGCTTACTTTAAGTGACAGGTAGTGTGTGTCACTGAGCTGAGTCGAGAGATCCTCTACTACAGACTGCTAGTTATGGCTGCCCACTGTTGTGGGTGAGCATCTCTGTTCTTTCTGGGTCTTTAATCCCCTAGTTGCTCCCGGTGTGTAGCGTGCACCTTGCATGGCAGCATCCCAACATCAGAGTGAATGTGAGGCATTATTGTAAAGCACTTTGAGCATCTGATGCAGATGGAAAAGCGCTATATAAATGCAGTCCATTTACTGTATCAGGCACGGGGATGTGGCAACCTAAAAAATCCTGAAAGTCGGCCAGAGCATGTGGGGCTGGTTGTAAGAGCTTGTGGGTTTTAGCCAAAATTAGACCTATGTTAACCCTCTGGGGCTGACGCCGTCGTATACAATGGCTAAGACCAAGCTTTACTAAATTATAAATAACTTTTGAATGATATGAGATGGAAACTTACTT
Organism: Thalassophryne amazonica; assembly: GCF_902500255.1. Classification (NCBI taxonomy): domain Eukaryota; kingdom Metazoa; phylum Chordata; class Actinopteri; order Batrachoidiformes; family Batrachoididae; genus Thalassophryne; species Thalassophryne amazonica. The sequence continues at coordinate 56,143,434 of NC_047106.1, forward strand.
CTTTTTTTGCTTAAAAGTTAACTCCGCGGACATTCGAGCCATCCATCGGCCATCTTTGTACTCCTCATAGAAGCTGTGTGATGATGTGCGCAATGTGACTGTCCAATCGGAATTGGTTCACCGTCACATGGTTTTCCAAAATCCAATCGTAGGGCAGATTTACCTCACATGAAAAGTCAAAGATTGTTTTCAGGAGAGATGTGTTACTAGTTGGCCCGTTTGAATAGCCCCCTGGGTGTTCCAATGAGTACATACTATTAGTACATACTCAGTGTGCCCTGCGCCATTACGCACAGCGATCAGTGAAGCACACGGAGTAGACGGAGAGCCTCTGATGACAATCTCACGTGCTCAAAAAAAGAGTGTGTAACTATCAGGATTGCTCCACTAGTTTGCATGTGAATGTTATTGAATAACTCTGTTGCTTTCTCTGCATAAAGCACTGTTTACCATAACAAAACGCATGGACCATTTTGTATATATTGTTCAAAATGTGCATTTGTGTTTATTGTTTGAACTTTTTTGTTGTACAGTCTTTTACACAAGACCTCATATTACCTTTATAAAGTGTCAACAGTTGTTTATTATAATTTGCTGTGTGTTTTGAATAAATGTGTGTGGAAAAATTTTTTTTCGCTTTATTTTTTCCTTGCCTATTTTTGATTGTAAACCTTTATTACACTTATAAAACACAACAAAAACATATATATTCTGAAAGCACAGGTTGTCCTGGAAAAAAAGAGACATAAAACTTGATTGTGGGATGCAGGGAGAGCTGTTAACAGCAATAATAAAACATTTATGCCAGACATTTCACTTTCTATACAAAAGAGGAACATATACAGCATTGGGAAGTAAGTGTATTTCTGTTTTCCATTTCCAATCCATTCATGTGCACTGACTGCTTTCACCATTCATTTGGATGTAAATAGAGAGACTGTCAGTGTTGATTGATAGTTACACCTGCAGATGGAGAGAAGCAATTTACCAAAGTGCAGCAGGAAAGTAATACTTTGTCTTGCCAAGCTTTAGACAGAGTTTGGAAGAAGAAAACATTTGTTTCTTTCTCTCTCTCTCTTTCTCTCTCTCTCACTGTGAGCCCTGGAACATCCAAAGTTAAATTATTCAGGTTAATGAACATTTACCAAGCAGGCAGCAGCTTTGAGAAATGATTCAGGATGGGCCAACAACAGATAGAAACATTCCCACAGGGCTCTCCACCAGTGTCCTGTCTTAATGCCTTATTTGTGCATTTTTAAGAAACTGTCTGTGCATTTACACACGTTACAGCCTTTGTAAACATTTTAAATATGTTTTTAAAGAACTTTCTATTCTTTCACACATTTACACCCTTTTCAAACATTTTAAACATGTTTTTAAAGAACTTTCTATTCTTCCATTTTTATCTTTTGTCATATTTTAAACACTGGTTTTATTAACATTTAAACATCTCTGTGTGTTTTTAAATGTCTTTGGCATAACTAACACATTTTAACATAAATAATATTAATTCAAACAGGGATGGGTATTGATAAGAATTTATCGATATCAATGCCATTACCGATTCCGTTTATCGATCCGATTCCTTATCGATTCCCTTATCAATGCCTCCTGTGAATTTTCTGTGTACTAAAAATAGGCTTTACAGGTTTTCTATGTCAATAACATTTTATTGAGTCTTAAAGTAAATAAATATGAAATTGGTCACTGGATCCTTGATCTCTGGATATAAATAAAAATAAACAAAATCTGTAGTTTTTCTCAAAAACATTTCCTTTCAGACATTAGTGGCATGAATGTCACTCCATACCTCTGAGCTGAGCTCTTGCAGCCGGCTGCACATCAACATCAATGTAATTCATAAAGAATGCAGGACATCTCATTTTGGGAGGAAAAACATGTTTTTGTTGTAGCTTGTTGTCTGCGTTACAATGTTTGGAAAGAGGTGTCATTTGGGGGGTGGTGGCCAAGTGATTAATGCGTTTGGTTTCAGTTCAGAAGGCTCCGGGGTCAAATCCCACCCCTGCCACATTTCTCCATGTAATGTGGAGTTGTTGGAGTCAGGAAGGGCATCCGGCGTAAAAGCTGTGCCAATTCAACATGCAGATCATCCTTGGATTTGCTGTGGTGACCCCGAGTGCAAACAAGGGAGCAGCTGAAGGGACTTACTAATTCCAATCGGACTGTCTCGGCAGAGAGCGGCGCAGCGTTTGGAGCTGTGCCAACAGAACGGAGGACGATTCTCATTTCTGGCCTGCAACAAGACATGAGTCCCAGTTAGTGAGTTTGATCCGCACAAATGTGACTCATGATTGACATTTGAGAGGGGTTAAGAAGCGGACTTGCCGCTTCTGAAAAGCAGCAAAGCCACGAACCAACAAATTAGTGGGTCAGAGCACTGCTTCATTGCTTCAAGCTTCAAGAGCAGCCGTTACAAAAGCAGTTGATTACAGACCTGCTGCAAGGTCTGCAATCAACGTAAAGAAATTATTATTTTCCAGAGAAAACACCCTCATGACAACAGCCGCTCTGAAGGACCGATAAGGGAATCGTTAAGCAAAAAGGCTATTAATGTCGGTGGATTGAGGCACTTCTTAACAATTCTCGATACCCATCCCCCCGAAGAACTCTGGTGCTGCCTGGGGGCGGGGGCTCACATTTTGAAAACCACTGTCTTAAAGGGTAATTTTGGTAAAATACTTCATAAATTGACAACAGCTCATCTTTAATGTCTTTAGCATCTTTATTGTTCTCCATAAAGATGTAGCATTGTGTCCTTTCACAAAGTTCTCTCTGGAATTTTGGACAGATTTCCAGATTTGCTCAGTTCTATGATTTTTGCCAGACATCATGACACCAATATGACAAATTTACCAAATGAAAGACTGTTTTAAAGAAAGTGCAGTCATGGTAACTGACTGACACCATGGATGATGTCAACCACCGTTGACGATAACCATAAAGCTAACAGTAGATTCTGTTAAACATAGTGAGCATGACCACATATGCTAACACTAACTGTTGTTAGCTTTTCTTTAACTTCACCCATCAGTCAACTGCCAAGTTAATATTTCACTATCTGGGGTAAATAACGCTAAATTCCAAATCGATAAATCTGTTGTTCAATTTAGAGCAGCCTGGAGAAGAGCAACTCTGTGTCAGAATTTAATGCAGTATTCAGAAAAAAAGAAAAAAAAAAATCTGAGATAGCAACAAGCGTTCCCCTGTCTGGAGAGCCGTAACAAGGCACACAGTTTGAGGGTGCTCCACTCAAACATCCCTGGGGGAGATACTGTCCAGCACAGTTCAGAGAGTCCAAGTGGCCATGGCAGCATGCAACATGGTACCACGGACAGAAAAATTAATGTCAGATAGCAACAAGAGTTGCCACCGCCTTTGAGAAGCATAAAATGGTGCCAGACATCTGACTCAGGAAAAAAAAACCAACAAAAAAAAAAACTTCTTCTGACTTTTGCCAAATGGTGAAAAGGGCTCACCCACCCCTACTCTTGATCCTTGTGAAATGCTATTTTGATGGTCAAAATTATATCTTGTGCAGAGGGTCTCTGTAGAAAGGTACCAAATGATCAAATTTTTAAAAACATACTCTGTCATCTCAAAATATTTGAAAAAAAAGGGGAAGAAAATTTCTTTTTTTTTTATTTTTTAGACTTTCTGATTGTAATGTTAATAATGTGATTATTATTTAATTTGTAAATTAATCTTCTGTAAAAAGGGATAGATAATATAAGTTCGCTTCTTTCTACCCCCTTTCATTCAGGAGTATTGTTACGTTTGTTATGTTTTCTTTTGGAATGACTTTTGGTTGTGTGGTTGGAACTGAATGAAATAAATAAACAAAATAAAAATAAAATAAATATTTGACAATGTTGAGCTATTTAACCAAAGATCTAAGACAATCTTTCAAGTATAAATCACTAATTTTATTTTTAATGTTTTTATTTTTAATTTTAATTTTATTTTACTGTTCAGTTCATCAAGTTATAGGATGTGCAGAGATTTCTGCTGGAAATCCTGGAGGGTATTTTTCTTACATCTTTGTCACGCTACATTTTCCTCATTAATTAGCTCTTTATAAGGAGATGACAGGGACCTGAGGACTAAATGATACATTCAGATCACTTCATGTTTCTGACTACATCAGCACACACAAAGAGTAAGACAGAACTTCATATTCAATAAGACCTAAGAAAGAAAGAATATTTCAGCAGAAAGTAGATTTTCTAACACAAAGTCTCCCAGTGCAGGTCACAGCAAAATTACACTCCCACAGATTGTTCATATTTCTTTTTTGTGGTCTGGCTCGACAGATTCTTTCTTGAATAAATAGACAAATAAGAGGCCATAAGTGGCTTAACTCAGGAAAAAAGATGTTGGTGAGAAGGTTGACAAAAGGCAGCTGAGAGTTCAGTAATAGAGGTTGTTTTCCATTCTGTTCCATCACGACATCCTGGAAGAAAAACACATCATGCACATACTGTACTTCTGGAGTTAGTAGGATCGAGCATCATTTTGAAGAAAAAAGCAATCTGTTCAAACTGAGACTATTCAACTTGTTTCTCTGTATCGCACCCAGTGGTGGGCACAGATAACCAAAAAGTTAACTTCGGTAACAGATAATCAGATAACTGAAAAGTTATCTTCAATAAAGATAAAACAATAAACCACCCAAAAATGTATCGGAAGTTACAGATAACCGATAACAGATAAATTCCAATATTAACTCTGACACATCTACAACTACTAATAAAACAAATTTAATAGCTTATAATAATATTAAAAATAACAACAGACCCCAACAATGAGACCACACTTTTCTTTCAACATTTGGCCCCTGCTGGAAGCTCTTGTTTACTACAGCCCCTCAGCACAGATGCACCCCGAGAGCAGCCATAAAGCCAACTCTCTATCAATTACAACGCTCTGGTCAGGCACAGTTCTTGAAAAATAAAGTCATGCTGACTTATGGTTTTGATTATAAATAACATTAATACTGATAGAATAACTCCATTAATGTCAACTATGTCATTTGTACACTCAACAAAAATATAAACGCAACACTTTTGGTTTTGCTCCCATTTTGTATGAGATGAACTCAAAGATCTAAAACTTTTTCCACATACACAATATCACCATTTCCCTCAAATATTGTTCACAAACCAGTCTAAATCTGTGATAGTGAGCACTTCTCCTTTGCTGAGATAATCCATCCCACCTCACAGGTGTGCCATAACAAGATGCTGATTAGACACCATGATTAGTGCACAGGTGTGCCTTAGACTGTCCACAATAAAAGGCCACTCTGAAAGGTGCAGTTTTATCACACAGCACAATGCCACAGATGTCGCAAGATTTGAGGGAGCGTGCAATTGGCATGCTGACAGCAGGAATGTCAACCAGAGCTGCTACTCATGTATTGAAAGTTTACCATAAGCCATCTCCAAAGGCGTTTCAGAGAATTTAGCAGTACATCCAACCAGCCTCACAACCGCAGACCACGTGTAACCACACCAGCCCAGGACCTCCACATCCAGCATGTTCACCTCCAAGATCGTCTGAGACCAGCCACTCGGACAGCTGCTGGAACAATCGGTTTGCATAACCAAAGAATTTCTGCACAAACTGTCAGAAACCATCTCAGGGAAGCTCATCTGCATGCTCGTCGTCCTCATCGGGGTCTCGACCTGACTCCAGTTCGTCGTTGTAACCGATTTGAGTGGGCAAATGCTCACATTCGCTGGCGTTTGGCACGTTGGAGAGGTGTTCTCTTCACGGATGATGCGAAGGAGATGTGTTGCACTGCATGAGGCAAATGGTGGTCACACCAGATACTGACTGGTATCCCCCCCCCCCCAATAAAACAAAACTGCACCTTTCAGAGTGGCCTTTTATTGTGGGCAGTCTAAGGCACACCTGTGCACTAATCATGGTGTCTAATCAGCATCTTGGTATGGCACACCTGTGAGGTGGGATGGATTATCTCAGCGAAGGAGAAGTGCTCACTATCACAGATTTCGACTGGTTTGTGAACAATATTTGAGGGAAATGGTGATATTGTGTATGTGGAAAAAGTTTTAGATCTTTGAGTTCATCTCATACAAAATGGGAGCAAAACCAAAAGTGTTGCGTTTATATTTTTGTTGAGTATACAAAGTTAAAATATAACATATATCTTTTAATGTTGAATAATGCACTAATTCTGAGGTTTTGTAACAAACAGGCAGATCGCAAAGGATTCTGGGTAAAAGTGCCTCTGCTAAACACTGGCTGAGTTTCTCTTTTTGGAGCGAGGCGGAGGGGAAGGCGAAGGGCTACAAATCCCTCCGTTCGGAGGGGTAGGAGGAGCTTACTGCTGTCTCTGAAAAAACAAACATGGCGCCGAAAGAGCCGCACAAATGAAGCGGCATTCATTACAAATTATGCTGTTTAGAAAGTTATAACTTGCCAAAAAACTTTATAGGCAGTTGTCTATGACAGCAACGTGTATGCTGCTGGATGCATGTTGCGTATGTTGTTGTTCTGAAGAATATCGTAACGTCGCTCGTGCGCTGCGTTATAATGCATATACACATGAACAATACGATAAGACACTTTTATATCTCACAATGGAGAAAATTGTTGTGTGTTGGGGGGTTTGGCTGGATGTTTTTGTGTTGTTTTCTTTTCTTTGCTCTCCAGGTGGTATGCAAACTGGTTTTTGTCTGTGGGGAAGGTGCTGGCAGAAGAGTCCTTCACCCTCATCAGCATGATTTGCAGCACCTGTGGATGATGCTCACGTGCAAACTTAAAGACTTTCAGCTGAAGCAGATAATGAGATGGTGTTCTGCATTTAAGCCATGAGTGATTCAAGCAGAATTGCCGGGAACTCGACCTTGTGACGTTCGTTTGTGAGACGCTGAGGACCGCGCCTGGGTTTGACACATCGTGCCTGTGAAGGAGGACGGGTGAGGGACACATGCTGTCAGCACACATCAGAGGTGATTGATTGTCTGAATAAGTGTTAATAGTAATTTGGTATTTTTTTACGCAGTATATTTGAATGTTGATGAGAATTGTGCAGCTCGCTTCTCACGGCTGTGGCATGCGGACTGATGATCCTCCACCTGTTGTGAGAAGCTGCTCATTTACATAAAGCTTAAATTCAGACCTGAATGTGTTGCTGATAGTGTGTGCCTTTGAAGGATATTAGTTGTAGCTGTTGACTTACCTCACCTCTTCTATCCTTCACAGAGTCAGTTTGTCGTGTCCACCTGGGGGGTGTTTGGCGGTGAATGTGAGTCCAGAAGCATCGGGCTTCGATCCCTTTGGGCACTGGAGAGTGCGCCGTCCTTCACTCCGCCAGACAAACGCACTTTATGTTGTACACCGAGTATTGCACAAGAGGGGGATAATAAAATTGTTTTGTTTTTTGGAACCGCTTTCTGGTTATTTAGCACTGGGTTCAGTCAGACGCAGGTCCGCTCCTCAACCCGCGTCGGCACATAACAAAAATCACGATAAAGTGTAAGCACATTAATTTGTATGTACATAAATCTTTGGATAATATCAATCCCTGCTGTTGGATTTCAAGGTCTGCAACGTGTGTGTATTTTGTAAACAATCGGAGCCCTGAACGCACTCATCTAATAAGCTTTCAGGCAGAAAATGAAAAGTTTCATCAATGGGAATAAGTTGGAAAATATACACACACACACACACACGTATATGTGTAACACATCACCTGACGTCCTAATAGACTGATATTATTTGTCAAGGAAATTTCTAAAGGAAATAAGGCTGGATGCAAAAAAGGGAGAATTTGAAAAAGAAATAAGGTTGTAATTCCATTAAAAAAGTGAAACTTGTATAATGTATACATTCATTGCACACAAAAAAGCCATTTGCAAAGCCAAAAAGTTGATTTGACAATCATATGACATAAATGGGGTCAAAATAAATAGAACACTGCTATCTACTGGTTCCCACATGCTTAGTGAACACTACTGACCAGTAGATGGCAGTAGAGGCCTTGAAAACAAAATTCCAGATACAGTAATCCCTGTCTGCTACATTTAAAATGCATGGAATTTAACAAACACAAATAAAACCAACATCTATAAACGCAGAGAATATATTCAAGAGAGTTTTAGGCACTAGAGTTTAATGGTGTTGTCTGTGGAGCCTGAACAGAGTGTCTGAAATGCATTTGTCCTGTCGTGATGTACTGAGATTACATCATCCTACCGAAAATGCATTACGGGTCACAGGATGTGCTCACAAAACCTTAAAAATTAGCACATTACTTTAAAACTAAAACATATATCTGATATTTTCACTTAATAACACTTCAGACATGATAGTAATTTTAAATAACTTGTGTGCTGGGGTGTTTGGCTGGTTTGGTTTTCTGTTTCTCCCACCAGGTGGTATGCATTCAGGACTGAGTGGCTGAGCATTAGGACCTCACCCTGAACACCTGAGGCTTGTTTTCACGTGCAGGTCATCAGGACTCACAGCTGTGGTGTATTCTGTCTTGATCAGAGATTGCTGCATTTAAACCTTGAATGCACAGTGTGTGATTGCCAGAGACTCTACCTTGTAAGCAGACGTGTGAGATCGACGTCAGGAGAACAATCTCACCATTACGGACGCAGAGACCGCTCCAGGTTTGACGCCACAGTCTGTGAAGGAGGATTGGGTGAGGTCTCATGCTCTTCAGCACACTTCCTGAGGTAATTTGGTTTTGGTGACTTTTATGAAGTAATGACAGTGGATTTGGTGTCCCTCACACCTTGTGTTAGTGAGCTGTCACGTTATGCTAATTGTCTAATCAGCTTCTGCTGCAGTGGAGATTTGAACTGAGTTGTTCCGTGCCTGCAGGGTGAGAAGCTGATATATATTTAAGCCAGGAAGTGTTTGCTGATTGGGTGCACCTTTTGAGCTGTGTCTCTCTGGGTGGAGAGTGTTGGACTCACCTCATGTTTTCTTTCTTCACAGACTCGGTTTGTCGCGGCCACCTGGGGGGTGTCGGCGGGGTCCCTGGGTCCGAACTGCTGTGGCTCCGGACCGTTTGCGCTGCTGAGAGTGCGCCGTGTTTTCACCTCCCCAGACCGCGGACATTTTTGGTTGTTTATCACTGCACTCACTATGATTATTAAATTCTGTTATCCTTTGAACCGTGCTCTGCTTATTTCATGCTGGGTCCTGTCAAACGCTGGGTCGGTGCTCCGACTGCGTCCGACACATAACAGTAGTCTCTGGCCATTTAACAATGGACCAGCAGAAGCAGAGACGGTATTTTTGCCGGGAAGGCTGCAGCAGATGTTGGAGTTGATCCGGGATCAGTTGCGGGTGCTCTCCGCCCGGGTTGTGCGCGTTGGTGCGCGCATGGCGGAGTTTACAGCTTGGGTCGCGTCGCACCCCGCTGTTACGGCTGTAGCCCCGTCTCCTCCCATGCAGCTGGCTCCAACGCCTGTTGTAGCAGCCCCGGTGGTATTTAGTTTGCACTTTAAGCTGTTTGTTATAACCTGCTGTCATTTACAGCAGTGTGAATGGGTTTTTACTCTGTTACCACGGGGATTTTCTTATTTGGCACTTTGGCTCCCTCTGTTGGTGACAGAGTCACATTACCGTTCAGGTTCAAAGGATGGAAAACACAATGTTTTTCCAATCTTTGCACTTGACGATGTAGGCCAATGTTAGTTTTTTTTATTGGTCTATTATCTGTTTCTTGTTTTAGTATGAGGTGTTTTTATCAGGGGTTAATTTGTTGTTTTTGTGGGTTTTAAAGCACTGTCTGTGGTCTGGTGGAGTTGAAAATGCAGGCTGTCTGGAGCATAGTTTGACCCAGGTGACTTTATGTTTGTCTGTTGGTCTTTCTTTTTTATTTCTTTTGGTTTCACCTCCCAGGGTTTGATGGGACGGTCATCTGGGGGGTGATGGGGGGGTAATTGGGTTGTTTTTTCTTTTTCTTTTTTTTTTGTTTTTGTTGTTCCCTCTCTTCTCCTCTGGCTCCAGCCGTGTGAGCCGTACATTGTCGGCGTTGCTGGAGTGGTGCGGTTTGGTTATGCTGGGCATTTCCCAGGTAACCTCTGCACCCGGGAGGGGGGGGTTGGGGTATGTTTTATTTTTTTCCCTGTCTTCTCCTCCGGCCCCAGCCGTTTGAGCCATATGTTGTTGGCATTGCTGGGGTGGTGCGGTTCGGTTATGCTGGGCGTTTCCCAGGTAACCTCTGCACCCGGGAGGGGGGGGGGCTTTGGGGTATTTATTTATTTTTTCTTATTCCCTTTACAACCTCCAGCCTTGGCGCGCCTCTGTGCCGTTTGCCATTGGCATTGCTGGGGTGGTGCAGTTCGGTTATGCTGGGCGTTTCCCAGGTAACCTCTGCACCCGGGTGGGGGGGGGGGGGTTTAGGGTTTTTTTTTTGTTAATTCCCTGTTCCACCTCCGGCTTCAGCGCACCTTTGAGCCATACGCCATCGGCGTAGCTGAGGTTTGGGGCAGTGGAATATACCCGCAGCTGGTGGCTGGTTTAAAAGTCGGAGGGGTGGCGCCGTCTTGTGCCGTACGCCATTACCGCTGTTCCACTCCTCCCGGTTGACTTTTGGGGTATAGTCATGGTTGGTGACACTGGACGTACTTCCAGTTTCCACTGTGCTGAGGGGGTGGGGTTGGGGTTGTTGTTTTGTTTGTATGTTTTTTTTTTCCCCCAGTTTCCGCCCTCAGGGTGTGACTGTGGTGTCCTCTGGGGGGGAAATGACTGTGGGACCATCTAGCCGTAGACGGCCGGGGCTGGGTCTGTTAGTCATGGGGGTTGTCTCCTGGGGTTTGATGGAACAGTCCTCTGGGAGGCGCTGGGAGCCCCCGTGGGTGACTTTGGATCCCAGAGGGACCTCGGCTGTGGTTATTACTCCTGGAGCTGGTGGGATGTCCTCTGGGGAGTGTTGGTCCCTACATGTCATCCGGGGGGGGGGGTTAGATTTTTTTTTTTTTTTTTTTTGCAAGCTTAAGTTTGGGTCGTGTTTGTTTTTTCTTTTCTCCTCTTCCCGGGGTTTGATGGGACGGTCCTCTGGGGAGGGGGGGGTGTTGGTATGGTTGTTTTTTCTTTTCTCCCAGTTTGCACCCCTGGGGTTTGGTTGTGGTATTCCCTGGGGGGGTTATTGGGGTTTTTCTTTTTGTTTTTTGACTAAGCAGACTCTAAAACATAGTCGAAAGATGGCTGAATGCACAGGTTCAAGAACTCCTGGCCAAAATTGAGCAAAGTGAACGACAGAAGCAAGAGTTGACAGAAACGAATGCAAAGATGCAGTCAGAGGTGGAGACTCTAACAGGTCTGCTAACTGAAGCAGAAGGCAAGACCATCAAATTCAACAAAAGATATCTCTGCACTGGAGTCTCAGTTGCAGGATACTCATGAGCTGCTCCAAGAGGAAATCCATGGGACACCTTTCTTCTCCAATCTGCCTAGGGCAGATGGAGGATGAGGGGAATATTTTGCGGGAGATGCTGAACGAAGAGGAAGAGAGCAAGAAGACTGTGGAGAAGCCAGTTTCTACTCTCTAGACTCAGCTGGCTGAAAGGAAGACAAAGGCAGGATAGGACGCCTTGTCAGTAGAGGGGGCTGAAGAGGGCCTCAAGTGAGTCCAATGGGAGTTTGGACGGTGTTCAGCGGCAGCTGGAGTAGAAAAGTTCAGCCTATGGACAAACTGGATAAGACAGGAATCCATTTGCAGCAAGAGTCGGATGACCTCATGGTGGACCAGGACCACCTTCGGCAGATCATGTCCAATCTGAAGAGGAAGTAAAGGAAGTTTGACCAGATGCGGGCCAAAGAGAAATGCATTGCTACTCGATATGCAGAGGAGCATTATCATGCCGAAGCGGAGGCCAGGGAGAAGGAGACAAAAGTCTTGACCCTGGCAAGAGTTAAAGACTCTTATAGACCTGAAAGGTGAACTTGACTGGTTTAACAAAGTGCTCAAGACTGAGATGGATGACTTTGGAAAGAGTTCACAGTTTGGAGAGGTCCAAGCGTGCCATGGAGCAGCAACTGGAGGAGATGAAGATTCAGCTGGAGGAGCTGGAGGATGAATGCAGGCAATGTTCCCAGGCCCACTCTGCCAAGAAGACATGGGAGCTGGATCTGGGAGGGCTTGAAGGCCTTCTTGAAGATGCTAATGAAAATCGCGATAATGTCTTATAGCAGCTGAAGAAACTGCAGGCCCGACTGAAAGATCAGATAAGAGGACTGGAAGAGCTGCAAATGTCCAGGGATGAAGCAGTTAATGATGCTAGAGACAGTGATAAGAAGCTTAAAGCCATGGAGGGAGACATGCTACACACCCAGGAGGAGCAGTCTACTGCAGACAGGCTCAGGGTGAGAAAAGATAAGCTCCAAGATGGGATTGATAGTCTCAACACGAAGTTCCCTGTTGGTAGAGAAGAGGCTGGAAGCTTGCATTATCCAGCTGAAGGAAGAACTAGAGAAGCTCAACATTGAGATGATCAATGACCACATGAAGAGATTACCATTGTAGGTTGAGCAGCTGACGACGGAGTTGTCTTCAGAGCGCAGTAATGCTCGGCTCTTGGAGACAGGCTTTCCCAGCTGGATCGTCAGCACACGGAGCTGAGACTGAAGCTGCAGGAGATGTTTTTTGCTCCCAGCCAACATTCCAGCTATGGTCCCTGGAGGGGTGTGTTTTTTCTGGCCCAGGTTCGTGTGGTCACCAGGAGGCTTCCCGTGAGGGTGGGGTACTGTTGTGTGCTGGGGTGTTTGGCTGGTTTGGTTTTCTGTTTCTCCCACCAGGCGGTATGCATTCAGGACTGAGTGGCTGAGCATTAGGACCTCACCCTGAACACCTGAGGCTTGTTTTCACATGCAGGTCATCAGGACTCACAGCTGTGGTGTATTCTGTCTTGATCAGAGATTGCTGCATTTAAACCTTGAATGCAGTGTGTGATTGCCAGAGACTCGACCTTGTGAGCAGACGTGTGAGATTGACGTCAGGAGAACAATCTCACCATTACGGACGCAGAGACCGCTCCAGGTTTGACGCCACAGTCTGTGAAGGAGGATTGGGTGAGGTCTCACGCTCTTCAGCACACTTCCTGAGGTAATTTGGTTTTGGTGACTTTTATGAAGTAATGACAGTGGATTTGGTGTCCCTCACACCTTGTGTTAGTGAGCTGTCACTTTATGCTAATTGTCTAATCAGCTTCTGCTGCAGTGGAGATTTGAACTGAGTTGTTCCGTGCCTGCAGGGTGAGAAGCTGATATATATTTAAGCCAGGAAGTGTTTGCTGATTGGGTGCACCTTTTGAGCTGTGTCTCTCTGGGTGGAGAGTGTTGGACTCACCTCATGTTTTCTTTCTTCACAGACTCGGTTTGTCGCGGCCACCTGGGGGTGTCGGCGGGGTCCCTGGGTCCGAACTGCTGTGGCTCCAGACCGTTTGCGCTGCTGAGAGCGCGCCGTGTTTTCACCTCCCCAGACCGCGGACATTTTTGGTTGTTTATCACTGCACTCACTATGAATATTAAATTCTGTTATCCTTTGAACCGTGCTCTGCTTATTTCATGCTGGGTCCTGTCAAACGCTGGGTCGGTGCTCCGACCGCGTCTGACACATAACATAACTTGTCCAAAATTAGTTTGGTTAAAATTTGAACCATAAGTTAAAAATGTATGCCTCTGGATGACTTAGGTGATATCGCCAGCATATCAGTATGGTGTTAAAGGAAATGTTTTTTTTTCTTTTTGGGGCTGTTTCTCCTTTGTCTGCAGAGGATTGAGATGCTTTTTATATAAGCGGCTCTCTCCTGTTTGCAAATGTTATAGCTGTGCGTCTGTTACAAAACTTTTAACAGGTGAGTGCTAAACTAATGTTAAAAGTGCTTGTCGCTTTGTTTATTTTGTTTATCGGTTTAAAAGTTATCGGACAAAGATTAATTGGAAGATAATTGGTCCGATAATGGTTTTTAAAGTTATCTAAAAAGATAATCCGATAAAGAAAACATTATCTTCGATAATTATCTGTTATCGGATTATCGGAAGTGTGCCCACCACTGATCGCACCCTTGTATTTTTGTGTGTGTGTGTTGGGGGGGGGGGTATATTTTTTTCTTGTAAATGTACAGTTTGCTAAGGAGTGGGAGATTCCTGCCATATTTGGAATTTTACAGATAAATCCAAATACATTCTGTATAATTAAACTTGCAGACCTTTACTGTGTCTTGTGTCTCTGTACTGTTACTGTACATGCTGTGCCAGGACATTCAATTAACCCTAAAGCTTACTGGGGTTCAAAAGTTGTCCCTATTGGGTGTGTGGGTTTATACCCCATCACACATAGCCAGAATGAGGCCGAATGGCATCAGAATGACAATAAGGCCCACATCCCAAAAGTGTCCAGATGCAGTTCAAAAACATTCTGACAGCCATCTGCGAGAGTCCATACAGTTGGTCTCAACTGGCCAGCGGCCCTGAGTGTGTTGCACATGTTTAAAACCCTCCGGACACCATCAAGATGGGACACCTATCCAACGGTGGTCCATGTGCAGTCTGAGCACAATCTGAAACCAATTTACATATTATGATGGCGGCAAAACAGGATCCAAAACAATGTGAGCACATATGAAGGAACCTCGAGATGGATCTGGCATGGCAAAGCCTGCAGGTATGACCTGCACGTGCCACGTTTCACCTCTCTGTGGTCTCATGCGCAGTAATGCATCATTGCACGTGTCAGACTTGGAGCTGAACGGATCTCACCGCTGTAATATATGATCACCTTATAACTCTGCAGGAGATATGACATGGAACTGTTGTGCCAGGCTGTGACAACATTAATTAACATGAATCTCACCTCCAACAATGGCTCAGAAGTGTTTTACAGCTTGGATGTGGACGTGGAGCCAGGACCGCAGCCTGTGGTTAAAATCTTCTCACCCAGCTGCTGTGTGCTGGAATCAACCACGCAAAAATAAATCCCATGTGATAATCCAACAATTGTGGTGTCCAGAGTTGCGTTGTGCTACTGAAGTGAGCCAAAACACACACACACAAAAAAAAAGTTCCCTGGAATGGCTGCGTCTGACGCATGGGACAGCATGGCTCTCTGCCAGCAGTGTCCAGCAGTTGGTAATGGCGTGCACGTGTGAGCCTCCGTGCGTAGACATAGCTGCTCATTCAGCCTTTATGAACACACACACATACACCCAGCAATCATGTCATCATTCCAGCACCTCTGCTCTATGCACACACGGACATGCACATGAGGTCACTGGCGCTGTGAAGGGGAGGATGAGCGCAGATGTGATTGGATGACTGAGTGAGTGACCACACCATGCTGGCTTTGACACATATGGTGTGAGTCCGGTCCATACGTTGGTTGTACTCTTCGCAGGAACTATGCACTGGGAGGACACAGGGCTCTCCCACTCCATCCCATGTTTGTCATCCAGATGTTTAGACAATGGGCAGCTTCAGTGCCTTTTATGGCCATCTGACTGCAGTCTATATCATCAACCTGTTGTTGACATACGCTTTGGATGCCATTGTGCAGGTGTGGAAAAGGTAGCCTGGATACGTTCTGACCCTGCTGACCATGCCTCGTATCCTCCAGACTGCGACCTATTATGGCAATATTTGTCGTGTTGGGCTGGTTCCTGCACATTCTTGCTATGTGTGACGGGGCTTTACTGATTCTCTCAAATATGGCACACAGATTTATCTTGAAGTTGGCCAGTGTATGCCTCAAAGGTTTGGCTCCACTACTTGTACAGCTTTCCTATTTGTCTCACCTTCAAATATGGTACATCGTTTTACCTTGAAGTTGGCCAATGTGTGCTTCAATTTGGTCCCAATCATACCAAAACCATCAAAAGTAAATGGGGTTCAAACTTTTCCATCTTGCACACACAGGTCCACAGATGTCCATTTCAATCCCACTTTTCTTTATCTTATTTAAATTTGGCACACAGCTTTACCTCACTGTTGACCATGGCATACCTGTTAAAAAAGCCTATTGAAGATGAAAAAAATATACAAGTTACACAAGAGTATGAGTCACACCTTTTTCCTATATCATCAGCTCTTTAATAAATAAATGGGCACTGTGTGGGTACGTGTCAATGATTGGGATTTTTGTGCACTGTTGGAGTGTACTTTTATTGTTGGCATTTCTTCTTTTATTATTGGAGTTTAATTGGTTTTGTGCTTGGATTCAATGGAAAGCTGTTGTTGTTCTTCATCTTCGTCATCTTATGATTATTATTATTATCATTAATGAATGCGTGATTTTTCAATGTATAAATCTTACCGGAGTATACTATAAGTCACAGAAACTCCCAAGCTGGTAAAAAATAAAAAAAATAAAATTACATACTCATTACATTACATTACATACATGGTACTTCAATTTTGCCGTCATCCTGTTACAACCCTGAAGCTTAATGAGACTCAAAAAATAAAATCCACACTTTCCCTAATGGATGGATATTCTCTGAATTGGCCACACTCCCTCACCTCACTCTCACTCATTCCGTACCACAGGTTTCTCCTGCTGACGATTCATCACATATCCCATCACAACCAGAATAATATAGTAAGGTAGAAATATTATGACGTTAATATTTAATCCTGTCCCACTGTGTTCATCCCATCGTGGGCTTAAGTCGACATTGCTAAATGAAGCTTTTTCATTATTTATGCTTGCTTAGTCCTGTATTAAAATGTATGTTTTGTTTGTTTTATTATTAGCAGCAGATAAGATAAAGCCATTTCTTGCTTTTTAAATATGTTACTGTCCTGTTGTCAGAGCAAAGCTCATTATTACTAATGCTAAAAGCAACCTCCAACCCCAGTTCCAATGAAATTGGGATGTTGTGTAAAATGTAAATAAAAACAGAATACAATGATTTCCAAATCCTCTTCAGCCTATATTCAATTGAATACACCACAAAGACAAGATATTTGAAGTTCAAACTGATAAACTTTATTGTTTTTGTGCAAATATTTGCTCATTTTGAAATGGATGCCTGCAACATGTTTGAAAAAAGCTGGGACAGTGGTATGTTTACCACTGTGTTACATCACCTTTCCTTCTAACAACACTCAATAAGCATTTGGGAACTGAGGACACTAATTGCTGAAGCTTTGTAGGTGGAATTCTTTCCCATTGTTGCTTGATGTACGACTTCAGTGTCTCCGTTGTCGTATTTTGCGCTTTATAATGTGCCACACATTTTTAATGGGCAACAGGTCTGGACTGCAGGCAGGCCAATCTAGTACCTGCACTCTTTTACTACAAAGCCACACTGTTGTAACATGTGCGGAATGTGGCTTGGCATTAGCAGGGACGTCCCTGAAAAAGATGTTGCTTGGATGGCAGCATGTGTTGCTCCAAAACCTGAATGTACCTTTCAGCATTGATGGTGCCATCACAGATGTGTACGTAGAGCACTAACACACCCCCATACCATTACAGATGCTGGCTTTTGAACTTTGCGTTGGTAACAATCTGGATGGTCTTTTTCCTCTTTTGTCTGGAGGACACGATGTCCATGATTTCCAAAAACAATTTGAAATGTGGACTCATCAGACCACAGCACATTTTTCCACTTTGCGTGTGTCCATTTCAAATGAGCTCGAGCCCAGATCTGTCATTCAATGGAGAAATCTTCATTTGAAAATGACAAATTTACAGCTAACATTTAGCCCTCCGCAAATTGTCCCTCTCATCATGGATGCTGCCGAGATGTCAGGGACAAGACCCTCTCCCAGCATGCGCGCGCCAACTGTAATTTTGGATTTACGTCAGTTTGCATCTGCACCTTTTTCTTGTCTTATACGGAAGGATCTACTTTTTAAAACTTCATATTGTCTTGCGGTACGCTTGGTGAGTACACATTTCTTTTATTTGTGCTTGAAAATTATTTTTGTGGACTTTTTCATACGCCCATTTGATTGAGTGGTGTCGCATTGAAAATCTACTGTCTTTCACCTCCGGTGTACCGTGGTGGGCTACGGAGGCGAGACCCGCAAAGAATTCAAATCATTAAAAATATATAAACCTCTCTCAGCGGCCACGGAGCTCTGCGGCTCCGATTACCGATACATGCGGCGCAGATTTTGCAGCAAGAAGTCTGTCCTTGCGAGCAACAGGTGTCACCTCACGCACTGCATTAAAACGGCGAGCGTAGTCTCTGGACTTGTACCAAGTTGGCTGCAACTCCATTCAGTAGACAGAGAGGTGGTGCTGGCTGCACAGCAGACACAGGGGTGTGAGTGCTGCGGCAGAATTTAACGAGCGTATGCACTCGGTAAGCGTATCGGGGGCAGTGAGAGCGAGGCGTCGGGGAATAATGTCGCCCGCTGTCGATGCCGCCGCTGATCTGATCCCCGGATCTGAGCAAGCCGAACTGTATCATTCATTGCAGCTTAGTTTTGGATGTTGAAACCAGGATGTGTATAACAGTAACATTACTAAGAGATAAAATCAATTTCAGACTGAAGGTGGGAACGCATTGTCTTGCAGAGTCACAGAGGGCTAAATGTTAGCTGCAAATTTGTCATTTTTAAACGAATATTTCTCCGCTGAATTACAAATTTGGGCACACAGATTTACTTTACTGCATTCACAAGGGTCTTATAAATACATATCAGCTATTTCTTTTCTGAAATCTGACCACATTTATTTCAATGCAGGTCTCCTTGAATGCAGTGCCAACTGAGGGATGGAAGGTCACGGGCATTCTGTGTTGATTTTCGGCCTTGCCGTTTACGTGTAGAAAGTTCTCCAGATTCTTTGAATCTTTTGATTATATATATTTTTTTTGGTTTGTTTGTTTATTCCAAGTCAACATAGTATAGAAACAATAATATAAACAATATATACAAATAGTACAGTTTTATGTACACACTTGACACTGTTCATAAGATGGTGAAAAGAAAAAAAGAAAAGTAATAAAGACAAAAAAAAGGCATAAATGAATTAACATAACACAAACAGAATCAACTTGGAAAGGAGCGGGATGAAGACAAGCTTATTGACTCCCACCCCCAATTCCATCCTCAATTAAATTAAATTACACAGTTGCCGTCATTTTGAGCTTAATATTTCATATATACTGTAATATATAAAGCATATAAATAATACAATTATATATGTATGTGAACATACATCCACATACACATACATATGAGCACACATACATACACATATATACATATCCATATATACACACATACACACACCCATACATATACATATATACACACACACACACATACATATATACACACACATATACATATACACACACACACACACACTCACACACAGACACACACACATACAAATATACATACACATACATATATACATGTACACACATACATACATACACACACACACACACATATACATATATACACACACACTCACACACACACACAAATATACATACACATACATATATACATGTACACACATACATACATACACACACACACACACACACACACACATATACATATATACACACACACTCACACACACACACAAATATACATACACATACATATATACATATACATACATACATACACACACACACACACACACACACACATATATATATACACACATACACATACATACATACATACACACACACACATGCGCATACACATAGAAATATAAATGTAACATAATATAATACCATAGTAATATAACACAGGAGTGGATAACAATTACACACTGGACAGTATAGACAAAATAACACACAACAGAGGACCAGACAAGACACACAAGGAACACATATCGTTGGATTTAATGTGATGATTATTATTACTGTTGTTGTTTACCCTGCTTAGTTTGAGGCACTTGAGGTGATTGCATTAAAACCACAGGTCCCTGGTGAGGACCTGTTAAAATATGGGGTCGTATGAGGGACTGTATTATGGACTATATTATGGACTGTAGATGATGGAATCCCTAAATCCCTTGCAATTGAACGTTGAGAAACATTGTTCTTAAACTGTTGGACTATTTTTTCATGCAGTTATTCACAAAGTAGTGATCCTCGCCCCATCTTTGCTTGTGAACAGCTGAGCCTTTTGGGGATGCTCTTTTTATACCCAATCATGACACTCACAATTAGTGTCCTCAGTTCCCAAATGCTTACTGAGTGTTGTTAGAAGGAAAGGTGATGTAACACAGTGGTAAAAATACCACTGTCCCAGCTTTTTTGAAATGTGTTGCAGGCATCCATTTCACAATGAGTAAATATTTGCACAAAAACAATAAGGTTTATCAGTTTGAACATTAAATAACTTGTCTTTGCGGTGTATTCAATTGAATATAGGTTGAAGAGGATTTGCAAATCACTGTATTCTGTTTTTATTTACATTTTACACAACGTCCAAACTTCAATGGAATTGGGGTTGTAATATATTCATGTTAAAAACAACCTAAAATGGACCTCCGTACACAACTGGTGGGGTTTTGTTTGATGTTAACTTTACTGCTTGAAATCACCATACAAAGGAAACATATTGGTTTTCAAAGAATACAAACAATGATAACTATGTGTGTATAGTGGCTTGCAAACGTATTCAGCCTCTTGGTATTTCAGGCATTTTAATTTGTTTATGGCATTTCAGATACAAAAAGAAAATCAGGCTTCTCAATACAAAAATTTCTAAAATTATCTTCCTTAGACTCAAACTGAAAGTAAATCTCTACAAGTTGATATAAATTAAGTAAAAATATAAAAGCCAAGATGATTGGTTGAATAAGTAATCAGCCCCTTTAGTATAATACCTGTAAATAATCAGTTTAATTGCCAGTTTTCTTCAGACAACTCAGGGGATGGATACATGAACATTTCCAAGTCACTGAATATGTCTTGAACTTTATTTACATCTGTTATGAAGAAATACAAAGTACAGTATGACACTCTACGGTAAATATGTGTGGAGGAGACAGTTCTCAAAAACTGAGTGATTGTGCAAGAAGGAGAAGAGTGAGGAAAGCAACCAAGACACCCAGACAACCTGGAAGAAGTTACAGGCTTCTGTTGTTGTGATTGGAGAAACTGTGCATAGTGCATGTGTTGCATTTTGTATCCCCAGTTATACAGCTTCATGATAAATACAAGAAGAAGAAAAAGACTGATCAAATTTTGCACTTTTTTAAATTGAATTTGTTAATGACAAATTGTACATATTACAGTTTTTCACAATTGTTTTACACACAGTTACTGGTACATGAGGCACAGTGACCACAACATGTAACTCATGCACCAACCCCCTGAGCCAGTTCTGCTAAACTACAAGCACAATTCTTGCTTTACACAAATTGCCATTCTAACACTTTTCAAAACACTTCAAACAATTCTCTGCATTTGGCTCTCTTGTTTTCACAAGGAACACACTGTCACTGAAAATTCTAAAGTTAATTACCCTACTATGCACACTGACTCATCACATGGGCAAACACCTGCAGCACTGTTTTACAATTAGCAATCGGAGGTTTAGTATAAAAGGGCAACAAGTGAATTACTCTGTTGAGGAGCAATGGATGCCAACATTGGAAACAGAGGCAGAGGCAGAGCCAGAGGAGTGAGAGTAAGAGAAGGAGGGTGAGGAGGATGAGGATCTGGAAGGCCAAGGAACGTAATCTCTGATGAGATCTGAGCCACTCTGGTTGACTGTGGTCAACCATGGTCAGTAGTACTGAAGCAGCAGGACCTTCGTGGCCGGGACGACGGTGGGGATCGAACCCACGTGGCTCGAACAAAAGACCGTTCCTCTACCAGGTCAGCCAAAGGGGAACTCCCCGTTAGCCAAGCTAGCGGGAACATTTTTTCAATTGGGACCCGGGACTTTCATCCCACTACACATCTCCCCACCATTTTTGACTTTGTCCCGAAGTCACAGGTGCATGTTAGCATACTCTGTGACCCACATCCTGTCCGTGACGCCAGATTGAAGCAGCAGGACCTTTGTGGCCGGGACGACGGTGGGGATCGAACCCATGTGGCTCGCACAAAAGACCGTTCTTCTACCAGGTCAGCTAAAGGGGAACTCCCCGTTAGCCAAGCTAGCGGGAATGTCTTTTCAATTGGGACCCGGGACTTTCATCCCGCTACAGTACTATACTACCTGTGCACTGTTCTGTCAGACTGTAAAAATCAAGTATGTTTCAATTATTTGGGAAATATATTCCTACTTTGTATTCCTACATATTATTTACAGTATTTTATACAGTAAATAATATACAGTATTTGTATTGCAGCAATGAAATATTACCAACACAAGTTGGTCAGGAACGTGTTCTGTCTCCGGAACAGGAAACTGAAACCATGAACATGGTCCTAGAAAATAACACCATAACATTCCGGCAAATATAAAGAAAAATTATAGAAAATAGATAAAACTTACTTGCGATATAACTATATGCAAGTAGGTCCTATACAATCCCGCAATTGATACATACTCTCAACACTGTATAAATTATAAATATTTTAGTATTGCAATCATAGTGATTGTGCTTCACAATACTGACCACTCTGTGTCTGTTTCTAATGCCGTTATGTGTTTTTCAGAGAGTCCTTGAGCTTGAGGTGGCTGCAGTGGAGCACCAGTTCATTTTCACTGACAAGCTTGGATTCAACCTCACAAAAAGACAAAGGAGGGGAAGGAATCCCATTGGCCAGTGTGCCATTGTTGAAGTCCCTGGCCAGAGCAGAGGGAACATCGCAATGTGTGCAGTGTTTACCCACCATGGCATCATCCATCACCACGCTACCCTTGGCCTCTACAACACTGCCCATCTGGACATTCCTGGATACCCTACACCAAACACTCATTCCACCAGAGCAACCCAGGTACATTGTAATGTGGGTAAGTTTCCACCCATGCTTTTTAGTTGTTTATCTCCATCCATATTCTCCATTCCTCAGTCCTACTGAGGACTTTTTTTTTTCTGTCTGGACATGGAAAGTGTATGACCGAAATCCACAAACATGTGTACCCCTTCTCCAAGATATGGAAGATGCATGTGGAGATATAGCAGTTGATGCTTTTCTTGGCTGGACACACTATGCTAGGCGATATTATCCCCCACTGCTTGGCCAGGGAAAACATTTTTGTGATGTGGATGAGGTGCTGTGGACAGACTGAAACAGAAGAGAGGATACAGCATAGCTTTTTTTTTTCTTTTTATTGTAACTGTATTCAGTAAATTCTTGTGTTGTTTTCTATGTAGGCCACTGTAAGTGCAACTTTGTGTTGGTTAGGATGTACACTGTGTACATTGTTTTTGTGAGAAAAATAACATTTGTTACCATGTAATTGTCTGTTCTGAGTATAAAATAATATTCTAAAATATTTTACAACACACTTATGTATGTACTGTCTGTAGCAAATGTAACACTGAACAAAAAGGCCTAAGTCTTTATGATAAATAAATATAAAGATAAAGATAAATAACATTGTTGTGAACGTCAAGTTTCCTTTTGCTGGAGAACTGAGGGGTTTTGCCCATTGTGGGTGTGTTTAGAGTGTGAAGAGTATGAGGCATGCTTTCAGAAAATGTGTGTAAACAATCGAGAAAAACTGTAATACAGGTGAGTGCGGGTGTGTGTGCATTGCCAAGGCACAGGCACACACATGGTAAGGTTGACTTTACTTGACTGTGCAGACGATGCTATGATCACTCCAGAATCAGTGGATATCATGATTGCAACACTTGAGAAGCTGAGTGAGGAGTAAGAGACTCTGAGTTTGTGATTGTCCTGGATCAAGTTTAAGATCCAGGCTTTCAATGCCTTCCTTGATTTGGGCAATCAGGTGTGCAGTCAAAGTGCTGACCTAAAAACGAAATTCACCCATTTCGGTTATGATATTCATATCTCAGGGTTCTCAGCCTTTCAACTTGTAAAACAACTAGGAATAGCTTATGGAGTCATGAGGCTTAGTGCTGGTAATTCTCATCTTACTGTATGCTTGTGAGAACTGATTGCCAACAAGTGTAACATATTGGATACTAGATGCCTTTGGAGAATTGTTGGGTACCACTGGAATGACTGTGTCAAACTACAATTCTTCTTAGTTACTTACATATTGAAGACTAGGGATGCACCAATACCACATTTTTCCAGACTGAGTACAAGTACGATTACATACATTTTGGCACTCGTCAATACCTAGTACCGATACGAATACTTAATGATACCATTACAGTTTTATGATGAATTTGAAAACATGTTTTACTCATCAGTTCTTCCTTACTTTTTGACTGTAACTGCTACCAATATCATTAGCTTTGTTTTTATTCACAAACATTTCACTTAAATCATGTAACATAACTTTTTGACTACAACAAATTGTCCTTTAACATTAACCATGTGTTTCTTAAATATGAAACTGGCAGACATCTCACTGAAATGTAACCTGTGGACATCAGCACTACAAAATATACAACTCTTAACTGAACTGAAACTGTCTATCACCAACTTTGTTTATGTCTGTGAGGACTAAAAGCCTTTTCTGAAAATGTGAGGGGCAGATTCTTTTTGATGAGAAGAAGCTTCTCTGTGTTATCAGCTCTTTTTTTATCTACAGTGTATGACACTGAGCAACACAGTCTTCACTCTCCACACTATTTTTTAACTTTAATTAAATATGTACCAGTAACATACACAAATACAAATCGTAATTTTGTTTTCTTTTTGTTTTCCAAAGGTGGAACATGTAATATTGATGACCACAGCATGCGTGCACATGCACACACAGTGTTGCGCGGCATTTCTGCGACACGCAGAAGCAAAACAGAGTAATTTTAACATTATTTTATTTTTTAATTGTGGATCATGGGATAATTTCCTTGTGTTCAGACAGAATAGCCTGAAGCCTGTTGTAAATGAGCCGTTAACGAGGTGCAGTGACTCAAGTTCTTGCCCAAATTGCACCTTGTGTAAGCGAGAGGAGGGTCTGAAAGCAGTGTCACGGACATTCCGCAAACAGATTACCCCTGTTGCGGAGCGAGCCAGTCTGCCATCAGTCTGAACACCAATACCTGAAACTCTGAAACTCACCAACCTGATGGACAATCTCTGCCGCTGAAACCCTGATCAGAGTTCTGACAGAGGAACTGCAGTGCAAAGTGCTGAAGTCACAGAGGAACTTTTTTTTTCAGCCAAAGGAGGCATCCCTATTGACCACAGTTTCATCCTGCACTTTGAAAAGAAAATACAATGGTGCAACAACGACTTTTTTGTTTTTGTTTTGGCAAACTAGAGAAGGTGTGTAAACCAGAGTAGCGGTGAAATGTGTTCAACAGATGGTTCTCATGTTTTGTATTGGCTGAAGGTCCATATGAAAACAATGTGTGAATGTGATCAAGTTAAAGTTTGTCATTACTTGGGGTGTGCATCTTCCCCTTATAAAACAATATAATACATATCTAGATACGTGGGCTACATACAATCATTGAACAATTCAATTTGGTGTGATACAAAGCGATCCAATACAATTCTTTCTTTAGTGTTGACTTTTAAGTTTCATTAGAAATTAGAATAAGTAAATTCTATTAAATTGCCATTGCGTACCTTCAAATAAGTTCACCTACTGATAAAGTCTTGAAAAGATACCAAGGCACTCATCTAATAAAAAAGTTAAAATGCCTTTATTTTATGGGCAAATCATAATTAAAAAATGCACTTCTTCAACACGTTTCGGCTAGAAGCCTTCATCAGGAAGTGAACACTCATTCTGAGACAAGTCTTAATTAAAAACCTCAAAATAGGTGGGTCAGCAGGTGTGAACAATTGGATCATCACTTAACCAATGAGAACAAAGTCAGATAAAGGGTATTCAAAGCTGGGAAAAAAAAAAAGTGGCCAACAATGGGCCTAGTGTCTGCCCAGCAATACAAAAATATGTCAAACATATAAATACATTGCATATCACTAGGACAATAAACTCTTTAAAAGAAATGGCAATATTCTATATCTTCATTGAGACCCGGGTATATACGTATTTGCTTTTAATCTAAAAATCCAAAAAGTCTTGCGTTGATTCAGCTGTTTTATCCTATTGCCTCCTCTTATTGTTTGTGGTATGTGATCAATGCCAATAGCCCTTAAAATAGAAGGATCACTATTATGTTTATCCTTAAAATGACGAGCTATAGGATAATTGTCATTTTTAGTTCTTATGGCATACTTATGCTCTGAGACTCTATCCTGTAAACGGCGTTTAGTTCTGCCAATGTAAAACACATTGCAGACTGGACACTCTAATTTGTAAATCACAAAAGTAGTTTTACAATTAATCAAATGTTGTATTTCATAAGTATTATTTCCATGTGTATCATTTTTTGAAGGTGCTGGCAAGTAGCTATGAACAAGTTTATCGCTCAAAGTAGGTGCACGTTTAAAGCTGAATATAGGGGGTTCCAAAAACACAGTACCCAGAGAAGCATCACATTGTACTAAATTCCAGTTTTTCTTGATATTTTTAATCAATCAATCAATTTTTTTTATATAGCGCCAAATCACAACAAACAGTTGCCCCAAGGCGCTTTATATTGTAAGGCAAGGCCATACAATAATTATGTAAAACCCCAACGGTCAAAACGACCCCCTGTGAGCAAGCACTTGGCTACAGTGGGAAGGAAAAACTCCCTTTTAACAGGAAGAAACCTCCAGCAGAACCAGGCTCAGGGAGGGGCAGTCTTCTGCTGGGACTGGTTGGGGCTGAGGGAGAGAACCAGGAAAAAGACATGCTGTGGAGGGGAGCAGAGATCGATCACAAATGATTAATGTGATGTGATTCTGTACTGAATCTAGTGGATCTCTGTCCTAACCCATTCTAGACTTCCTGCTCTATTTTTAGCACTTTTAAGGACTCTCTTTTTATAACCTCTTTGAAAAAAAAATCTATTTTCCATCTCAGCAGCTTTTTGATCAAAATCATTTATTTCATCGCAAACCCTTCTAAGTCGCATAAACTGGCCATAGGGTATGTTAACTTTAAGGTGTCTGGGATGGAAACTCTTAGCATGTAAAATAGTATTACGAGAAGTAGGCTTTCTAAAAATGGTAGTATGTAAAAAGCCTGCATTATCTCTGAAAATTTCCAGATCCAGAAAACAAATCTTTTGCTTGTCAAATTCCAGAGACAATTTGATGTTTCTATTAGTGCTATTAAGAAATTCATGGAAAGACATAAGTTCAGATTCAGATCCTGACCACAATAGAAACACATCATCTATGTACCTACCCCAATAGATTATCTTATCACAGAAAGGATGTTTGGAGGGATTAAATACAAAATCTTGTTCCCATTTACTCATATATAAACCTGCATAGGAGGGACTGTAACATGCTCCCATTGCACAGCCTTTTGCTTGTCAAAATAGACGATCTTGAAAAATAAAGATGTTATTATTTAAAGTCCATCTTGTTAGATATATGCACAGGAGGGTTTTGCGTTAGTAGTCTTTCACTCAAAAAATACTTTAATGCTTCTAACCCTTCTTCATGTACATTTGAGGTGTAAAGTGACTCTACATCCATAGTGGCCAATATTGCATTTCGCTCTATGTTTCCTAGTTCAGAGATCTTATTAAGGACTGCTGTGGTATCCTGTATATATACTGGCAATGAAGGTAAAATGGGTTTAAGGAAATAATCAATATATTTGGAGACAGGTTCCGTAAGGCTATCAATCCCTGAAATTACTGGTCTCCCAGGGGGAGTTTCCAGGTTCTTATGCATGTTTGGGAGAAGATAAAAAGAAGCCAGTTTAGGATGCTCATTGAAGATAAATTTACATTCATTATCAGAAATCCAGTTATTATCTCTTGCTTCAGTCAAAATAGTTTTTAATTCCATTTGCAATTTTTCTGTTGGATTAAACCTCAGAACTTCATAATATTCTGGATCGTTCAGTTGTCTGTTAGCTTCTTCTACGTATTTATCTTTACCCCAGACAACAACAACCCCACCTTTATCTGCCTTTTTGATCACCAAATCATCATCTTTTATTATTAATTCAAGTGCACATTGCTCCTGTTTTGACAAATTATGACACAAAGGCTTGCTTTTTCTCTGTTGATACAGTTTTTCAACTTCAAAATCAACTTTCTTAGTAAAGGTATTCAAAGTAGCATTAAATGTCACAGGACAAAAAGTTGATTTTGGTTTAAAAGGAGTCCCTTGTGGATCATTATCAGAGTCATTCAACAACACTGACGGACAACAGTTCATACTATACCAGGCCTTAAGATGTAAATTTCTGTAGAACCTGTAGAGGTCAATCTTTGTATCAAATTCTCTGGATGAGTAGGTTGGAGCAAAAGAAAGGCCCTTAGATAGGACGTCAATGCAACTTTCAGGTAGAGGCTTTCCTGATATATTAATCACCATGTCCCTTTGCGGCTCCTCAGAACAGGCTTGGTGACTTTTCCTTCTCCCTCTTCTTGTTGGTCTTTTCTTTTTGGTGTTCTTTGTTGTCTCTGGGTAGTCTTTCATTGCTTTGCTCTTTGTTGCATCTCTCTGTGGTCTAAAAATAGTCACCTTCCTCAGTAGTTGAATTGGAGCTTTGGTGTGCTTCCTCATCGCTGCTTGTAAGATTAAAAGAAACTGTCCTAGGTCTTCTAGGAGATTGAGAAACCTCTCTCCGTCTGTGGAATTGGTTTTTCCATGTGTAGACATTGCCCCTTTTTACCTACTGGCTGGGAAAAAAAAAAAAAATTTAAACTCCACACATTTGTCTTGCTTGTGCTAGCTTAAGCAGATTCTTCATGATCTGCACAGGTTTGTCCATGCTGTCTCATCAAGTGACTATTAAGATTCTCTGTGGTACGGCAGTACTTAATTGTTGTTCTAAAGAGCTTTGTAATCCTGTGTGCATTGTCAGACATACCACTTGTGTATTTTTATTTTTTTTTTATGTAGCGGGCAACACTATGCTAACATTGCTGTGACAAGTCTTGCAAAGAGTATCAAGCTGACCCTTGAACTTCTACAAGAGCTTGAATTTCAAAAGTAAAAAACAGTCAATGGACCATAGTAGATAGCAATGAAGTGGCATCTATCCATCCATTTTCAATACAACTTACTCAAATAAAAGGTCACAGGGGGGCTGGAGCCTGCCCCAGCAGTCATAGGGCCTGATGCAGAGTACATCCTGAACAGGACGCCGGCCTGTTGCAGGGCCACATGTACTGTAGACAGACAAACACATTCCCACCAAAGGTTAATTTAAAGTTTCTAATTCACCTAACCTGCATGTCTCTGGATGTGGGAGGAAGCTGGAGCACCTGGAGGGAACCCACACAAACAGAACATGCACACTCCACACAGAAAGGTCCCAGGTGGGAAGTGATCCCCGACCTGCTTGCTGTGAGGCAACAGTACTAACCACTAAACCACCGTGCTGCTCGTAGTGATATCTATTACTTTCAAATCCTTTATCAGTTCATGTCAATTAATTGCTACAGCCCAATTAGATACCATCTGGATATGAGATGCTAGATCATATCTGATGCTCATCCAACAAGTTTGAAAACGGTGAGAATTCTGGCTTCCCCCTGGACTCTGTGATGTCAAAAATTATTATTGCTGTAACATCATACAATATTAACCACACTGGAGGGAAAATTCTGGATAAAATCTGGATCAACACAGCAATTTATCAAAATCTGTTCACTCTGGAAATATACTGTAATGTCCACAGCAAAACAAACAAACAGGAAAGATAACATCACCTCCACAGGTGAGGTGTACTATATTTTATCACAGGCTACAGCCTGAAAAGCCAGAGTCCTCTATCTGCAGCACTCAGTTCAAGTGGAAATAAAACATCACCAGAACTTGCAAACTGCTAATAACACTAAAGCAGGATCCGTTCCCGAGTCAGATGGTCGACAGTAAAGATTAGACTTTAAGATAATTTCAAGCTCAGATGAACATGAACTGGTTTGATACCGCAGAGCCACTTAGGTGTGAAAATGGAAAATGTAGATAAGAATATGACAGAATGTGGAGTGATTAATGTGGTCTGACATCTCTGCCCCACTCATAACCGCGAGCTTCCAAGCAATCAAAGATTAATGAGCACATTAGAGATTTTCATTTTGACACTGTATCCAATAAAAATATGAATTTTTGTGCGTGTGTATGTGGGCAGCAGAAGGGGGAGGGGGGACAGCATCCAAAACTCAGCCTGTGATTAATATTATAAAAAAGCATGATAACAGAATTTTCCAAAAGGTGTATTTCTTTCTCTCTCAAGACCCAATTTGTCTGACTCCCATGGAGCTGTCAGTCTACAAACAACCTGGCTGTTTTTCTGACAGCTGTGCCAGGATGAGACACTCCCTGCCTTACACATGAGTGCTTCCCAATCTCTCTGCCCCTGCCGCTTTGTGACCCCTTAAAATGAAGTGGTGTTTATTTGGAATCCCGTGACACAGGCTGCATTCATCTATGAAGTGTCTTACTGAAAACAGATCCCTTCTGAGACCATTTCATTTGGCCTTTGAGGCCTGAAGTGAAAACTGATACTTTATGTTAAAAAGAATGAAAAGAACTAAAAAAAAAGTTAGAACAACATACTTTAAATGTACCGGTTACTTATTGAATTCTTTAAATTAAATTAATTCGGGAGTGATTTCAATTTATTTTCATTTATATTTATTTAAATTTGTTTTTATTTATATAGCACCAAATCAAAAGAAAGTTGCTTCAAGGCGCTTCACACTAGTAAGGTCTAACCTTACCAACTCCCAAAGCAAGCACACAGGTGATGGTAGTAAGGAAAAACTCTGTAATGATTTGAGGAAGAAACCTCAAGCGGACCAGACTCAAACCTCTGCTTGGGCCATGCTACCAACACAATTTACAAAAGAATTTACAAAATTAATATACAGGAAATGTTTGCAGTTTTTTGGGGTTACCTTTCACTGCTATGCTGATGATACTCAGTTATACATGCCAATAACTGCTGGTAATCTCATCCACATAAAATTCTTAAAAGATTACCTTGCATCAGTGAAAAGGTGGATGTCTAGCAACTTCCTACTTTTAAACTCTGATAAGACTGAAATGGTGGTTCTTAGTCCAGTGAGACATCGGCAGCAATTTGACCATCTAACACTTAGCCTAGGCTCATGTGTCATACATCACATTGACAAAGTGAGGAACCATGGGGTAATTTTTGATCCTACGTTGTCCTTTGCCCACCACATTAGAGATATTACAAGGACCTGTTTGCTTGCTCTGGGGGTTGGTAAGGTTAGACCTTATTTGTGTGAAATGCCTTGAGGCAACTTTGCTGTGATTTGGTGCTATATAAATGAAAATAAATTTAAATTAATGTGGAGGTCAAAGGACAATGAGCGTCAAAAATTACCCCAATGTTCCTCACTTTGTCAGTGTGATGTGTGACACACGAGCCAATTTGACCTGCGTGAGCTGGTCAAATTGTCTCACTGGACCACTGTCTCACTGGACCAAGAACCATCATTTCAGTCATCAGAGTTTAAAAGTAGGAAATTGCTAGATGCCCAGTTTTTCACCGATGCAAGGCAATCTTCTAAGGATTTTATGTGGATGAAATTACCAGCAATCGGGATGTTTAACTGAGTATCATCAGTATAGCAATGAAAAGTAATTCCAAAATGCTGCAATATGTGCCCAAGGATGCTATATAAAGGGAGAAAAGCAGGGGGCCTAAGACGGTCCCCTGTGGAACCCCAAATTTCATGTCACCAAGGTTAGAGGTAGTGTTATTGTACAAAACATAGTGAGAATGACTGGTCAGGTATGATGTCAACCATGCAAGGGCATTCCCAGTAATCCCAAAATGATTCTCCAGCCTATCGAGTAGAATATGATGATCCATGGTTTCAAACGCAGCAGTAAGATCTAACAGCACCAAAACTGTAGCAGTGTCCGAATCATGAGAGCTGTCTCTGTGGAATGATATTTTCTACAAGCAGACTGCAGTGACTCAAAAAGATTATTCTCAGTAGGTCCACCTGCTCCATGCACCTCCTTCTTGAGGGAGTTTAGTGACTTTTTATCTGCCACTCTGAACCTGTCGAGACTTTTAATTGTTGGACATTTTAACTTCCATATTGTTGATGCTCCACATAAGTCTGCTGCTTAGTTCATCAGTCTGATGGAATCTTTTATACCCCCATCACACATAGCCGGAATCACACAGAGTGGTGCTGGACTGCTTGGGAATCCGGCGAGGGCGGTTGCATCTCCTCCTCTCTCTGCTACAACCTTCAAGTCCCCTACTTCACCAGACTGTGAATTCTTCAAGCTATATTGGATTAACCATGGAATTGATCAGCTGGTCTCTGAACGCTATTGACACTATTTTTTTCAACAAGGAAATCAGAGCTGGGGGACCCTGCGTGCACAGATGGAACCTACCCTGTGGGCTATCTTCTTGACTCCTGGGAGACTTGGCATGTCGCATGCTTTGCGCCATTCTCTGTGGAGGACGTTGAGGATTTATTTATATTTGGTTTCATTGTAGGAGGGCTGGTACTTATTGGTTTATGTGCTGCCCTGTCCTACCGGAAAATTGGCAAAACGGCTGCCACCAGAACCATGACCCCTCACTTGTCCATCATAATTAATGAGTTGGGCAAGGTGATACATTCTTAGACTGCGTTAACCCTTGAACTCAGATGCAAATTGGATAACATCTCGGAGCAAATGCACACCTTGCAAAGGAAGATGTCGGAGACCAGGGAATATTCATAATTGGATCTGGTTGTTCATATGAGCTGTAAAGGTGTTTTTCACTGCTCAACCATAAACATGGCAGGCTTATCAGCCTATGAAGGACAAAATGCCCCATTGTTTTCCTCCAGAAGAATTTCTACAGCATTGGTGAACATTCGGCTGCCTTCTTCTTATCTTCTCCAACTCACACATGGACAGAAACTGACTTATTTGACTCACACATGGACAGAAACTGAAAGCATGCTCCCACCTCCCCCCTACACCCTCCTGTCCTCATCCCACACCCCATCCCAGCCCCCGCTCACGCCACTCCCTTCCCGCTCCGGGGTGCTGCGCAGTTTTAGCTGCTGTAGGTCCCTGTTCCCCTCCAAGCTGGCGGTGGCGCGACTACATGTTGTTGTGGCTCCCCCACACTCACATCGCCTCAATTCGGAAAACAGACTGTTTCAAGTTTAGTGCACATAAACAATGACAAATGTATATGTGTTGTCTTAATTCTGATGTGTGCCATTATTACGGTAAACAAGTAATAATTGTGGATTAATTGCTGTATCTTGTCTGTGGTAATTTGAGTGTGGACGTAATCTCGTTGTTGTTGCACTCCTGTAATGACAATGACAACAAATCTCATCCATCCATCCATGAATTGGCACACATCCAAAAAGTGTTGGATTTCAGTTCCCAAACAATCTGGCATCTGCGGAAGTCGACACAGTTGGTCAAAATCGGCCGGCGGCCCCTAGCATGATGCACATGTTCAAGAAAAGTGGCAACCAAACAGTTTAATTAGGTTTTAGCTGAACACAACATTCTTGTAAAATTTCAATCTGGGTTCCATACTGAAACAGCTCTTCTGATATTTTAATGCACAGAGATGCAGGTGAATATTCAGTACATGTACTTTTGGATCTGTCTGCAGCTTTTGACACTGGTGATCATGGTGTTTTAATTGCGAGACTAAGGACATGGGTGGCCATCTCTGGGTCAGCCCTAGATTGGTTTTCAACCTATCTCTCTGATATGAGTTTCTCAGTTGCCACAGCTAATCATACATCCTCTTCTGCCATTCTGGTATGCCCCAGGGTTCCATTCTGGGAGCTATTTTATATTTGCATTGTATTTGCTCCCAACTGGACATATCTCGAGTCCTTTTGATGATGTCTCATATCATTGTTATGCAGATGACAGCTGTACATCTCCTTTACACCACAAAATGTTACTAAGGTATCTAATTTATTTATTTTGATCTCATCACTAGCCCTGAATTGCTCCTCTCCCAAATTTTTTATGTATTTATTTTTTTATTGATTGTAATTTCTTGCAGGCCTGAAATGTAGGAATGGATTCATATTCACAAATCCAAAAAAAAAGTGATCACATGAAATATCTTTGGCTCAGACTGTCTGCAATGAAATAGAATTCAAAGTAAATGTAAAAATCTGTTATTTTGTTTGTATATATATATTTTTTTTTTCTTTTTTTTGGGGGGGGGGGGGGGGGGGGGTTAATGTGTGGTCTCCAGTTATGCTTTAAAAGGTAATTATGCATTTGCAGAAACCATCAGTAGGAACTACAGTCAGGTTTCTGACATTTAACTTCTTTGAAAATATCTCATAATAAAATGATCCAGTGTCAGAGGAGACATTATGGCACTTCACCAACTCTGCAACTGTGTAGACAATATCCTCCACCACGGGATATCTTTCAAAGACAGCACTGTGCAACTTGTTAATTATGTAACACTTCAGATGTTTGTTTGATGAAATTTTATTCACTAAGTTAGTGCTATATCGTGTTCTGTTGCTGCTTTCTGCAGTAAACACAAACATATATGTAAAGAAGTAGCCATGTCTAAAATGACACACAAAGTTGTTGAAGAGAGACTTCCCATTTTCAGAGCCAGGTGTTTTGGATTTTGCCTTTGTACATCACCACAATGGAGTTGTGGATTAAGGACCTTGTCCAAGGGCCCTACATGATTTTCCAGCCTGATGGGGGTTTGAAGAGAGGATCCCCTGGACTCAAGTCCACTGCTTAACTACAAGAAAGCATTATAGCTTTTGGTGACTGTGATCAGAGAAACTACACTTCCTACAACTTTTTACTGTTGCATCACCAGTAGTACAGTTTCATGGTGGAGTGATATAGAGAAATCTTTTCAGACAAGAAAATAGTTGCATGCATTTGTGCACCCATGCATGTGTTGGTCTAAAATTAAGGTGTGCTGAGGTGCATTGTTGCTATATTGTTATACTGTGGAAGTAGAAAGTGAGGGTGATACAGACCAGTTGTGTCCAAACTATTCCAGAAAGGGCTGAGAGGATAACATATGACACTCTGGTTTATTTTACATTATTCCCAAAACACGGCCATAGCTACTGCAATTAAGCAAATATGCACACAACCCCTTTATGTCCTGCATCTTATTGTGTGGATAAATAAAATTCCCTCTAAATAGTAAGGTGGAGTTGGACACGCCCAGCCTTATCTACCACAGTGCCAAAAAATATGTGCAACAGATGGTCAAATTAGAGCCCAAAGATAAGGAAGACACTTGAGGAATAGAAGAGAAAGATTGAAGGAGAACTGAAAGTCTTATTACTTCCAAAAGTTCATAGACAAAATAAAACAAAAACAAAAAAAATAATAATAAAGCTACGTTGAATAGAGCCCTGACTAATATGGATTTTTTTTGGGGGGGGGGGGGGGGGGGGGAGCAATAAGGCACCAATATTAGTAAGTACAAATTTATGGTAATGATATATCTGTCAATATATACATGGGACAATTTCAGTGATTCTTGACATTTCATGATCAAACCCTTATGACAAAGAAATGTAACTAAGGCTTGACATTTCACAGTTTCAAACATGAATTTTGCTCTAAATGACTCTAAATATGACCAATTATCAACAAACAGGCAATGTATGTCACTCTGCCTTCACTTAGATTGACAGTAGCTGTCTCGCATCACTCAGCATTTGCATAAAATAGACTTTCATCTAATTTGGCCCCGTTTAGCCAGCCCATGGCATAGTGATCACTTGCCTTGTCACTGTAAAATACCCACTCTGAATGAAAATGAATGACAGCTGGTGACTTTGCCTGCTTTTTTGTAGCTAATATGTCCAAGGGTGTTTGGTTCCCAGCCATGCATGACAGGAATGAAAACAATGCAGTGGACAAACTATGTAATGACATAATTTCCAACTACCAAAGTAGTTTTCTGCATTGCTAATTTGATAAGAAAAAACATTTTCACTTTGGCAAAGATATCACAGATAGTGGATGTCTTATGTTGGCTGTTATTATTGGTCAACAGATACAGTATATCAGTCAAGCTCTAATATTGTCCACTGACCTGGAAGTGACCCTGGTTTTCATTTCACCTTATCACTGTTACACAAAATTAATAAATAAAAATGCAAAAAAATGCAGTACTAAAAGTCAGATTTGTTAAAGCTGGTGTAATGCAGTTTGTACTGCATTTCAGGCCACACAGTGCCATGTCACATTTACAGTAATACAGTGGCATTCGAGCAAAACTCCAGGTGAGAGAAGATTATTACTGCACATTTCTGGTCTGTCACTCAGGTTCTGTATGTATCACACAACTGAATCCCCTTGTGGGCAGAAGCGAGCGAGCGCACAAACTGACAGCGCTGAAGCTCCAGAAATGTGTCAGGCTGTGGACTGAGTGCCAATATGAGGACATGCAGAGTGTGTGCCTCTGCGTCCTCATCGGGTTCTGCAGTATTTCTGAGTGCCCCCATAAGAAAGGACCCACTCGCTCCCCACAGCTACTGCGAATGGCAGAAGCACAGCAATCATTTAGCTAACATTTAAAACATCACTGTGCACACAGTGTGACACAATAGATCCATTACAGTGAAACAACAGCAGCAGGTTCAGCAGTGATGCATCAGGCGAGCAAAGTCCTGCTCTGCCCATCATTGCCGTTGCTTTATTATCACACTGATGATTTTCATAATAGATGAGAGGATGTGATGAATTCGTCGTGGCTGTTTATTCCCCAACTCCCACAGGTCCTTTGGGCGATTTCCACCAAACTCAAAGTGTGGGTGATGGACAACCCCACAGTTGCCCTTAAAATTGTTTGTTTTGGCAAAGGTCAAAATCACCAGAGTCAATCAATCAATCAATCAATTTTTTTATATAGCGCCAAATCACAACAAACAGTTGCCCCAAGGCACTTTATATTGTAAGGCAAGGCCATACAATAATTATGTAAAACCCCAACGGTCAAAACGACCCCCTGTGAGCAAGCACTTGGCTACAGTGGGAAGGAAAAACTCCCTTTTAACAGGAAGAAACCTCCAGCAGAACCAGGCTCAGGGAGGGGCAGTCTTCTGCTGGGACTGGTTGGGGCTGAGGGAGAGAACCAGGAAAAAGACATGCTGTGGAGGGGAGCAGAGATCGATCACTAATGATTAAATGCAGAGTGGTGCATACAGAGCAAAAAGAGAAAGAAACAGTGCATCATGGGAACCCCCCAGCAGTCTACGTCTATAGCAGCATAACTAAGGGATGGTTCAGGGTCACCTGATCCAGCCCTAACTATAAGCTTTAGCAAAAAGGAAAGTTTTAAGCCTAATCTTAAAAGTAGAGAGGGTGTCTGTCTCCCTGATCTGAATTGGGAGCTGGTTCCACAGGAGAGGAGCCTGAAAGCTGAAGGCTCTGCCTCCCATTCTACTCTTACAAACCCTAGGAACTACAAGTAAGCCTGCAGTCTGAGAGCGAAGCGCTCTATTGGGGTGATATGGTACTACGAGGTCCCTAAG
This sequence comes from Thalassophryne amazonica, assembly GCF_902500255.1. Lineage (NCBI taxonomy): Eukaryota > Metazoa > Chordata > Actinopteri > Batrachoidiformes > Batrachoididae > Thalassophryne > Thalassophryne amazonica. The sequence goes on from NC_047106.1 coordinate 56,181,016, forward strand.
ATAAGATGGGACCTGATTATTCAAAACCTTATAAGTAAGAAGCAGAATTTTAAATTCTATTCTAGAATTAACAGGAAGCCAATGAAGAGAGGCCAATATGGGTGAGATATGCTCTCTCCTTCTAGTCCCCGTCAGTACTCTAGCTGCAGCATTTTGAATTAACTGAAGGCTTTTTAGGGAACTTTTAGGACAACCTGATAATAATGAATTACAATAGTCCAGCCTAGAGGAAATAAATGCATGAATTAGTTTTTCAGCATCACTCTGAGACAAGACCTTTCTGATTTTAGAGATATTGCGTAAATGCAAAAAAGCAGTCCTACATATTTGTTTAATATGCGCTTTGAATGACATATCCTGATCAAAAATGACTCCAAGATTTCTCACAGTATTACTAGAGGTCAGGGTAATGCCATCCAGAGTAAGGATCTGGTTAGACACCATGTTTCTAAGATTTGTGGGGCCAAGTACAATAACTTCAGTTTTATCTGAGTTTAAAAGCAGGAAATTAGAGGTCATCCATGTCTTTATGTCTGTAAGACAATCCTGCAGTTTAGATAATTGGTGTGTGTCCTCTGGCTTCATGGATAGATAAATACCGTCTAATAATACTGCCTAAGGGAAGCATGTATAAAGTGAATAAAATTGGTCCTAGCACAGAACCTTGTGGAACTCCATAATTAACTTTAGTCTGTGAAGAAGATTCCCCATTTACATGAACAAATTGTAATCTATTAGACAAATATGATTCAAACCACCGCAGCGCAGTGCCTTTAATACCTATGGCATGCTCTAATCTCTGTAATAACATTTTATGGTCAACAGTATCAAAAGCAGCACTGAGGTCTAACAGAACAAGCACAGAGATGAGTCCACTGTCCGAGGCCATAAGAAGATCATTTGTAACCTTCACTAATGCTGTTTCTGTACTATGATGAATTCTAAAACCTGACTGAAACTCTTCAAATAGACCATTCCTCTGCAGATGATCAGTTAGCTGTTTTACAACTACCCTTTCAAGAATTTTTGAGAGAAAAGGAAGGTTGGAGATTGGCCTATAATTAGCTAAGATAGCTGGGTCAAGTGATGGCTTTTTAAGTAATGGTTTAATTACTGCCACCTTAAAAGCCTGTGGTACATAGCCAACTAACAAAGATAGATTGATCATATTTAAGATCGAAGCATTAAATAATGGTAGGGCTTCCTTGAGCAGCCTGGTAGGAATGGGGTCTAATAAACATGTTGATGGTTTGGATGAAGTAACTAATGAAAATAACTCAGACAGAACAATCGGAGAGAAAGAGTCTAACCAAATACCGGCATCACTGAAAGCAGCCAAAGATAACGATACGTCTTTGGGATGGTTATGAGTAATTTTTTCTCTAATAGTTAAAATTTTGTTAGCAAAGAAAGTCATGAAGTCATTACTAGTTAAAGTTAATGGAATACTCAGCTCAATAGAGCTCTGACTCTTTGTCAGCCTGGCTACAGTGCTGAAAAGAAACCTGGGGTTGTTCTTATTTTCTTCAATTAGTGATGAGTAGAAAGATGTCCTAGCTTTATGGAGGGCTTTTTTATAGAGCAACAGACTCTTTTTCCAGGCTAAGTGAAGATCTTCTAAATTAGTGAGACGCCATTTCCTCTCCAACTTACGGGTTATCTGCTTTAAGCTACGAGTTTGTGAGTTATACCACGGAGTCAGACACTTCTGATTTAAAGCTCTCTTTTTCAGAGGAGCTACAGCATCCAAAGTTGTCTTCAATGAGGATGTAAAACTATTGACGAGATACTCTATCTCCCTTACAGAGTTTAGGTAGCTACTCTGCACTGTGTTGATATATGGCATTAGAGAACATAAAGAAGGAATCATATCCTTAAACCTAGTTACAGCGCTTTCTGAAAGACTTCTAGTGTAATGAAACTTATTCCCCACTGCTGGGTAGTCCATCAGAGTAAATGTAAATGTTATTAAGAAATGATCAGACAGAAGGGAGTTTTCAGGGAATACTGTTAAGTCTTCTATTTCCATACCATAAGTCAGAACAAGATCTAAGATATGATTAAAGTGGTGGGTGGACTCATTTACTTTTTGAGCAAAGCCAATAGAGTCTAATAATAGATTAAATGCAGTGTTGAGGCTGTCATTCTCAGCATCTGTGTGGATGTTAAAATCGCCCACTATAATTATCTTATCTGAGCTAAGCACTAAGTCAGACAAAAGGTCTGAAAATTCACAGAGAAACTCACAGTAACGACCAGGTGGACGATAGATAATAACAAATAAAACTGGTTTTTGGGACTTCCAATTTGGATGGACAAGACTAAGAGACAAGCTTTCAAATGAATTAAAGCTCTGTCTGGGTTTTGATTAATTAATAAGCTGGGATGGAAGATTGCTGCTAATCCTCCGCCCCGGCCCGTGCTACGAGCATTCTGACAGTTAGTGTGGCTCGGGGGTGTTGACTCATTTAAACTAACATATTCATCCTGCTGTAACCAGGTTTCTGTTAGGCAGAATAAATCAATATGTTGATCAATTATTATATCATTTACCAACAGGGACTTAGAAGAGAGAGACCTAATGTTTAATAGACCACATTTAACTGTTTTAGTCTGTGGTGCAGTTGAAGGTGCTATATTATTTTTTCTTTTTGAATTTTTATGCTTAAATAGATTTTTGCTGGTTATTGGTAGTCTGGGAGCAGGCACCGTCTCTACGGGGATGGGGTAATGAGGGGATGGCAGGGGGAGAGAAGCTGCAGAGAGGTGTGTAAGACTACAACTCTGCTTCCTGGTCCCAACCCTGGATAGTCAGAGTCAATGGTCAAATTTTTGATTTTCATTTGGATGTCGAAACTTGGCACACAAAACAGGCAGGTGTTGAGTTTGCCCAAGCGAGGCCCAGTCCCAATACTCTCCCTTTGCCCTCCCACTTTGCCCTTTCTCTTCATCTTGCACATTCATGTGACTGAAAATTGACTAAAGGTCAATCATTGGGGTCAAGAACATTGGGCTTAATGGCCAAAATTCAAGTTTTGACTGTGATTTGCATCAAAATTTGTACCCATATGTGGGTGGCCTGCAGAATTTCCAACAAGTTTAAATTTACCAAAGGTCAGTCGTTGGAGCCAAGGTCATGTCTGCTTTTCTGTGTGTTGGCTCCTCTTCCCAGGTCGTTTTGCTCATTTCTACTAAACTTGGTATGTAAGTGAAGCTCAATTTTCAAGTTCCCCTTATTAGTTTTGGCAAAGGTCAAGGAACTTGATTTTCAGTGCAATTTGGGCCAAATGTGGCACACAATTAAGTAGGTTGATTCCACAATTGCTCCTCTCAAGGTCAGCCAGAGGTTAATCATTTGGTCTATCAATTTACACAGAGAATAAAAGAAAAACTACACACCTAATAACAAGCAACACTGTCAGGATAGAGATTGGTCTTCAGGGGAGGATATTCTCCTTCAAGGAGCTGGAGCCACCTATTAACATAAGCACCCTGAACTGAGCAAAATGAGTGTAAGTGGCCATCTGGAAATTCCTGTGGCAACATATTTAGTTTAATGTTATAGCTGTGCTATTCTACATATATTCTACCTTTTAATGTGTCTGTTGAAAGATTAAATGCCATTAAGCTTGTGAGGTTATAATCAGATCAATTGCTGAGTGAGTGGAAAAGGTTGTCGGCACGTCGAGAGCTCCTTTATGGTCATCCCGCTGAGATACGACTGTAAACAGGTAAGAGAGGAACGCAACATTTTCAAGCAGATGTCTTCCACTGTAATATTCTTGTAAAGTAGATCCAATGATCTCTTTCTGAAGTGCCCACTGGGGCTGACAGCTCGATGTGCTACATACGCTTTCTGAATATCATTAAGTCAATTAGCCAGGCTCATGATGGGACTGTAACCTAGGGATTGAAACTGGTGACAATTAAATGATATCACCGCTGTAACCTGAATAAAAATAAAGCAGCAATGATTAGTTAAAAAAAAAACAGGGTATAATGAAGCTGCACCCCTTCTAAAAAGAACTCAGAAGGCTGGTGTCCAACATGTTTAATGCTGTTCAGTGTATCAAATCAAAATGTTTATGGGTCTGCATACTTGTGGCGGTAATTCCCCAATTTAATAACAAAGATTGTAAATCAGAGGCAGGTTCATTTTAAGGCTCAACAGATCAAGATTCCGTACATTGCGAGTACAACAGAAAAAAAAAATGAACTATGCCACACGGCCACCCCTCCGGCAATTTGATCGTGTTTGGTGGTGCTACTGTTGGCCTCTGTTCTTGGGGGGTGCAGAGGGGACTGTTTGCCTGGGGTTATTTTGTGGTACAAGAAGAAGTGTCAGCTGTCAGGGGCCCATCATTTGCAGTATGAGATGCCTCGTGTGCAGCTGGGGTTGGGAGGTGTTGAGGGGGATGAGGCGAGGCATTGGTGTCAGTCCAGTGAGCATAGAGGTCTGAGGCAAGACATTGGCCTGCTGTCTCTGTGGGGTTTCATGTCTCATCTGGTGTTGAGACTGGAGGAATGTGTGCTATATCAGGAATAACTATAAAGAGATGAGTCCTTCAGACTGACCCGAGTTTCCAAAATTACACATCTGCTCCTTTAACATTCATTCACTCTTTCACTCATTCTAACCAATACCTGATTACTCCAATCAAGGCTTGCAGGGGGGCTGGAGCCTATTACAGCAGTCATAGGGCATGAGACAGGGTATACCCTGGACAAGATGCCAGTTCATTGCATGGTGCACCCTTTACAGTGTTATCTACTTTATCTGGCACCATTCAAGCAAATATAAGATGAGAAATCTTACCATTAGGGAAGTACTCACTAAACATCTGAAAAATGTTGAAGGGCAGTCCTGTCTCTCCTTACATCACTGCTAATCATTTTGATTGTCTCTTTTGGTCTGATAGAAATATTAAGAACTAAATACCCTTCTTTTGTCCACACAGACTGGTGCATAAAACCACCATGGGTCTTTCGAGCCAGAATAGTCAAGATGACAGAATATTAGAGAATGTGATTCATGATTTACTCCCATCCCCAGCCCTCCTGCAATGTAGCATCAAAAGGGTCATCTAAAAACACATCCCAGTGAATTCATGCATGTGTCTGACTGTGTGTGCATCATGTGACCACTACACTATTTGTGCAAATGATAATTTAAATAAAATGTAGTGCAAATGTGTTATTTAATCTATCCTCACACGGAGACACCAATAATATGTAGCAAATGGAATTATAAAAATCCTAAATTGAAATAAATTAGACTGGACCTCATTCAATGAGTCACCAAAATAAATCATTTTAAAACTGAATAACTATTTGGATCAAATGGGCTGATCAGAAATGTAAGCAACTGAATATTAAGATTTATTCATCTTTAATATTGAAAGGTTCTCTTTGGAGGGACCCAAGTTAAGTCACACAACATTAGTAAACCAATATTTAATTAGAATGATATTTAATTAACCTCAGGGCACCACCCACATTTTAAAGGATTGGGAACCTTAATCAGTCTCAAATCATTGAAGTGGTTAGTTCGACGATACGTTTGGCCGTGTTTCCATCTGACACAACGAACCACAGCAGAAATATTTACATTTTATTTACAAATATACAATAAAATGAATAGCTTACTGGCATTGTGAGTCTGGACAGTGATTAAATAAATTTATTTATGGACACATTTGGTTACTCGTGAGACGCGGAAAGAAAGCAGTGACATAAAGTTTCAGGAATTAAGTAAATAAATCTGATTTGAATTTAGTGATGAATTTTGAAGCCAATTATTATGAAGAAAATTATCAAACAAATATATGAATATGTGTAAAGCCACTTTGGCACTTTAACAATAAAACCCTTTGCTGAAACCTTAACGGGGTCACTTAGCTGATCCATTGAAAAAATGGTTCTGATGAACCGTCCGTCCATTGCTGATGTGTTAGGCTCTTTTGGCCTAAGCTCACTCGGGTGAGGGGTTAACCACCATCTCCCCAGGTGATGCCAAGGCTGCAGTGCCGGCTGGTTTTGAACTTGAACTTATTTATTTGGCACACAACTCGTCAATAACAAAAACTGATATACAAGACAATTCCACAGTGACATGTGTGACCAAAAAGGGGGTGAGCAGAAGCAAAACTTATAAACGCCCACCCCATATATACATACATACATATATATACACAGTACCAACCCCCAGAGCAAGCACACAGGTGACAGTGGTAAGAAAAAACTCCCTCTGATGTATTGAGGAAGAAACCTCAAGCAGACCAGACTCTAAGGGGTGACCCTCTGCTTGGGCCATGCTACAAATACATTTAACAACACAAACTCAAATCCCATTATCATAAACATATCAAGTGAACTCCGTGTGTTTGTCTACATACACATTTAGTATACATGTATACACACACCAACATACACCTACACATACATACATAATTACACACACACATATATACACACATACATATATATACATAGATATACATACACGCACATACGCAAATGAATGTTACTGAGTTACAAGTTCACAATTACAACTGACAACACAAAACTCATCATACTTCATTAGATACATATCTTGAAAACATAATTTTTTTTATATTGATTTTTAAACTGACTGATATTTGGACATTGTTTGAGTTCATCCATCAGGTTATTCCATAATCTAGGGCCACACATGGAGACACAGAAACCTTTCCTGGTCGTCCGAGCGCCAGCAATTTTAAAATGATACAAGCCCCGTAAATTATATTTTCCTTCTCTCTCAATAAAATATTCTTGAATTCTAAATGGCACTTCTTTATTTTTCACTTTGTGCATTAATTGAACAGTCTTGAACGAAAGCATATCATTAAGTTTTAATATTTGAGATTTATTGAACAATGGGTTGGTGTGGTCTCGATAACCTGCATTATTAATTGTCCTTAATGCTCTTTTTTGAAGAATGAATAATGGTTGCAATGTAGTTTTGTAATTGTTGCCCCAAACTTCAGCGCAATAAGTAAAGTCGGGTGCAACCAATGAACAATACAAAGTGTGTAGACCTCTGCAATCAAGAACATGCTTTACTTTATTTAATACTGCAATACCTTTTGATACCTTCATTTGAATATGCTGAATATGAGCTTTCCAATTAAATTTTCATCAATAATGACACCTAAAAACTTATTCTCTTTGACACGTTCTATGTTTACCCCATGTATATTTAACTGAATTTGTATGTCTTTTTTATAATTTCCAAATAACATCAATTTAGTTTTAGACAAATTTAATGACAATTTGTTAATATCAAACCATCTCTTAAACTTTATCATTTATTGTTCCTAAATCAGATAATAATTGTTGCAGATTTTCCCCTGAGCAAAGCAGGTTTGTGTCATCTGCAAAGAGCACAGTTTTAACCATATCTGAGACTTTACATAAATCATTAATGTATAAAATAAATAATTTTGGGCCCAACTCAGAACCCTGTGGTAGCCCACAAATGATGTCCAGATATGAAGAAGAGTATTCCCAGAGTTTAACAAACTGCTTTTGGTTTTGTAAGTAGCTTTTAATCCAACTCAGAGCAACTCCTCTGATCCCATACAGTTCCAACTTTTGAAATAATATATTGTGATCAATTGTGTCAAAAGCCTTTCTTAAGTCAATAAATAAACCTGCAACTATTACCCTTTGGTCCACGTGTTTATTGATCTCTTCTATGGAATCGAGCAATGCCAGTGTCGTGGACACTTTTTGCTCTAAAACCATATAGTCAGGTTCCTTATGTATTTTCGCTGGATTTTTTTGGAGAATTGGAAAACTATATATTTTTGAAAAGTAGATTGTATAAGCAATCAGAAAACCACTGTTTCCATTTGCACAGGTGTCTGCATGGCGGCCATCTTGGATTTTTCAAAATGGTGTCCGAAAAACCTAAATTTTGTGATTTCTCAGCTTCTGAATAAGCTAGGACTTTGATTTCAACACCTAAATCTACATTTTCAGGGGCAAGGAATCCAATGGCACCAAAATAACTTGGCTAGGTCTTACCAAAATGGATTTTAATACAGAATGTTTCTTTTATTGATTGTTTTACAGACATGCGCATATGGTTTCAGTGTAATGGAATGTTAACTTGAATTCTTGTATGTCTTTTGACAGTCTCTACACCTCATCGTCGTCATCATCATCGTCACTTTCGTACGTGATATCTTGAGAGTCCTCATCATTCTGGCAGTGGCTGCCACACTGACAGAGATCTGTACAGGCTAAGTTCTTTGTTCTGCAAGAGCACCTAGCAGAGGAACAGTCTGATTTGCACTGACATCTCACCATCTCGACAATGGCTTTCGGAGCTGGAAGGACCTCTGTGGTGGTAGGTTTTAGCTGACCATCTGAGTCTTTGAAGTACCCATTTTCCAGGGGACCCAACTGTGGATCCTGCTGAGCGATGGCTGCCTGTCCCCACACCCGTGTTTGGATATGGACTCTCAAGATGTGCTGTTTCAGAGCTCCGATTGTTGGAGGGAGCTTGTCACCTTCTGCCATGTGCTTGCAGAAGAGATGCCAACGTAGGTCAGGGATTGTCTTGATGCTGATGCCCTTGGGTGTGTAGGCTGCACATACAAAGGTAGCCAGTGTTGAAAGCATTCCCTCTGTCACTTCTGCTTCATCCAGAAGCATCTGCAGAGCATTGATGACATCCTCATCAGCTTCGAGGTACACCTGGAACCATGTTGCCTTGCCTAAGCGAGAGAACCTCCCAGTGTTGTCAGCCCCTGTGAAAGCATGGAAGGCAGGCAAAGCCTTTGCTCTTTCTGGACCTAGAGCTCTCCACAGTGGTTCAATTTGCACAACACCAGATGCCATAGAAATGGAAGTGTTCTTCAGCAGGATGTCATAGTTTGCTGTGACCAGCACCAGGACATCTGTGTCTGGTGAGAAGAACACCAGCTGTGCATCAGGTGGGTTTTGCTGTGATGCCAGCACTGCCTGGTGGATCAGCAGTGTGTCTGCTTCTTCATGGTTGTTGTCCTCAAAGAGCAGGTTTTTGTTGCTCCTAGTGTGCCCAGAAGCAGATGTGATGATCAGCTTGGTGGATCCCATGTTGTACTCTAGGATTTTGGCAGCAAGGAAGCTGGTCAAGTCAGCCTTTGTTTTCTCATGAGAGAGGAACTGTTGTATGGCTGGGGTGCCTGGCTGCCTTTTGTTTCTGTCTTCTGTTCTCTGTCTTTTGTTTTTCCTTCCAGGTGGCATGCGTTCAGGACTGAGTGGCTGTGTGGCTGAGTTATTAGGACCTCACCCTGATCACCTGAAGCTTGTCATGTCCAGCTCGTCAGGACTCACAGCTGTGGTGCATCTTTATGGATTGGGGCATGGTTGCATTTAAGTCTGGAGTACACAGTGTGTATTTGCCAGAGACTCGACCTTGTGACCAGACGGGTGAGATCGTCGTCTAGAGAGCCATCTCATCATCATGGATGCAGAGACCGTACCAGGTTTGATGCCATGGTCTGTGAAAGAGGAGGGGGTGAGGTCTCACACTCGTCAGCACACTTCCTGAGGTACTTTAGCTTTTGTGACTAACATGAGTACAGTCAGTGAATGTGGTGTCCCTCACACCTTATTATATTGAGCTGTTATGTTAGTCGTTTAATCAGCTTCCACTGCAGTGGAGAATTGAACTGGGTGTTCCATGCCTGCAGGGTGGGAAGCTGATTGGTGATTAAGCCAGGAAGTGTTTGCTGTTTATGTACACCTTTGAGTGGTCTCTCTGTGTGTGGAGTGGTGGACTCACATGATGGTTTCTTCTTTCACAGACTCGGTTGGTCGCGGCCACCTGGGGGGTGTCGGCGGGGTCCTTGGGTCCGAATTGTTCTGGCTCCGGACCGTTTGTGCTGCTGGGAGCGCACCGTTATTCCACCTCGCAGACCGCGCACTCATTCGTTGTTATTCTTCACATCACTGTTATGTTTATTAAATTCTGTTATCCTTTGTACCGTGCTCTGCTTATTTTATACTGGGTCTTACTTCAAACGCTGGTCGGTCCTCCGCCCGCGTCCGACACATAACAGGAACCTGCTCATCGGGATGTGCTTGATGTTGGTGTCATCTCTGACTTGGTACTGGACGGGAGCTTTGCCTTGTCTTTGTTTGTCTCTGGTAGCACTCTTCAGAGAGTCTTCTAGGTAGGTGTCAAACACGAGAATGATCTCATCATAATCTCGTGTTAGAGACATCAGGCGGTCATTGAAATAGCCACTCAGATCCTTGACTGTCACTACAGTCACTGGTTTCTTGGTCAGCTTCTGCACAAGTACCATCCCATCCACAAGTGCAATCTTCCGGCTTGGGGGATCAGTAGATGTGGAGTCTGTGATTCCCATGTCCATTGCATCTTGGCTGGTGGCATTCTGAGCTTGAGACTGCTGAGAGTCTTTCTCAGGCATGTCTGTTCTTGCCAGCTTATCCAGGAGATGGATTAACTTTGACTTGTCATGGCATGGCAGGACTGTTCCATCAGGAGCAAAGAGTGCCCTTGGTGTTAGAGTGAATTCATAGTTCCCAATGGCCTCTTTCTGGTTGATGTCTCTGCTTGACCTGGCAAGTACCATCAGCCTCCCACACAGGTCCTTGGTCTCCTTTAGATCTACAGTCTTGTCTCGGAGTTTAACTGTTGTATTCTTGTTCCCAGACAGGAACATCATGTTGTTCTCCTTCTTCACTGGGGCCCAGACACTGACATCTCCATTGATCCTCTCTGCCACATAGTCTTCATACAGCTTCTGGCCAATGACATCAGCATTCAAGATCTACGGTACATACTCATCTGGAATGTAGGCATGGGTGATGATGTTGTACAGCTTGTCACCATCAGCTGTAAAGGGGTTTCCATGACTGACTATGGCTGCCTTGATTTTGTCTACTTGTAAATACTATAAATCACCAGTTCAAATAAATTAGTGTGGTAACAAAATGTCTGAGAACGTGACCCTGAAAATGTAGGTTTAGCAGTTAAAATCAATGTTCTAGCTTATTCAAAAGCTGAGAAATCACAAAATTTAGGTTTTTCGGACGCCATTTTGAAAAATCCAAGATGGCCACCATGCAGACACCTGTGCAAATGGAAACATTGGTTTTCTGATTGCTTATACAATCTACTTTTCAAAAATATATAGTTTTCCAACTCTCCAAAAAAATACAGCGCAAGTTAAAATCCAAACATAATGAACCTGACTAATATCAACTTTCATCAAGCAAGTTGTGTCAATCTATAAATTTATCCAGTCTGCTGTTGTTAAGTTTTTCCAGTATCTTTGATAATTGTGACAGTAGAGACACAGGCCTGTAGTTAGTAAAAAGATGCTTGCTGCCAGATTTGAATAAAGGTATCACTTTTGCCACTTTCATACTCTTAGGAACAATCCCAGTTTGAAATGATGTGTTAAAAATATATGATAATGGTTTTGCGATTTCAGTAATTATTCGCTTTACTAAGGACATATGTACCTCATTATGATCCGTTGACTTTTTACTTTTACATGTACTAACTATGTCAATAATTTCCCTTTCATCTACTGGGCTGAGAAACATTGTGTGCGGATTTCTGGTGATTAATTGCTGATTTTCCCACATACTGCGTGGGATTTCAGCTGCCATATCTGGCCCGACATTAGCAAAAAATTTATTGAAACTTTTCACTACTTGGCTCATGTTATATTCATCTTTGTTGTCATAAGTAAAATATGTTGGATAGTTATTTGATTTGGGTTTATTTGCTATAATACTATTCAATATTTTCCATGTTTCCTTTATATTGTTTTTATTATCATTTAGTATTTTTTCAAAGTCTGATTTTTTACAGTTCCGCATAATAGTTGTTAATTTTTATAGTCCTTATATTTAACCTCTGCCTCTCTTGATTTATTTTTAATGAATTCTCTGTATAGCCTATTTTTCGTTATACACGCCTTTTGAAGACCTTTTGTTATCCATGGGTTAGCTTTATAGTTATTATTTTTATTATACTGTATAATTGGACAATTTTTGTTATATATATTGAGAAATATGTTTTCAAAATCGGAATATGCTAAATTCGCATCTTGCCTATTGTAAATGGGATTCCAATCCTGTAAAAGTAAATCATTTTTTAAGGCAGTGATAGCTTCTTCAGATTGCAGGCACTTGCAATATTGCTTTTTTCTCAGTACATTTTTTATTAAACTTCAAATCAGTTACTATAAAAAATTGGTAAATGGTCACTAATATCATTAATTAATAAGCCACTTAGTGTTTTGGTATCGATATAATTTGTAAATATATTATCAATGAGAGTAGCTGAATGTGAAGTGATTCTTGAAGGCTGAGTAATTTTTGGATATAGATTTAGACTGTACATAGTGTTAATATCCTCAGTTACTATATGCTGATACGGGTTTAAGAGATCAATGTTTATATCTCCACAAACAAATACTTGCTTATTACCCATCTGTGAAAACAATTTCTCTGTCCAATTTTGAAGTTTTTCAATTTTAGAGCCAGGAGCTCTATATATGCAGCTAATAATTATATTTTTGCCTTTATCCATACCTATTTCAATTATGATGGATTCCAAAAGATTTTCCACAGCCACAGTCATTTCATCTTTAATTTTGTAGTTAATCCTTTTGTCAACATACAAAGCCACTCCTCCTCCTCTATTCAGATGATTGAATTCATAACCCTCCAGCTCATAGTTTGTGTCATCACCCTCTGTAAGCCATGTTTCCGTTATGGCAATTATACTGAATGGTTGAGAAAATTGTTTTAAATAGTCTTTGATACTCCCAAAATTTTTGTACAGACTCCTGCTATTAAAGTGGATTATTGACAATTTCCCATCACTTGAAATGCAGTTATTGTATTGTTCCTCTGTGTAATACTGACAGTTACTATCTATGAAGGAATAGAAATGATTGTCCGGATCTATCTCATATTCCGGATCCTGTATATGATGCTCAGTATACTTAAAAGGTTGTAATTCCACATTCTCATAACCATGTATGATCTCAGTTATACTATTACTGTTCAGAAGCACCGATGAATGGTCTGTATGTTTGTCAGTCATTATGAAAGTTGGTTGCGTTCACTTACCATGTTTTAGTCATATTTTGCCAATTCCAGGATGCCTGATGCTTTGTGGGTAGGTTCGTTGAAGCTGCTTGACCCAGTAGGTGAAGGTGTTTGTTGAAAAGGGTTTCTCGTAGCTTTAAAATTTGTAGAGCCAGATTAAAAGTCTTTGCGAATTTAGAAAAAGTTAAAGGTTTAACAGCACGCTGTGAATTACAAAAAGGAAAAGTCGCTTTTCTGTAAATTCGCTCTTATACTGAAAAGTTCTGCAAGGAAATTATGTTGTAAAAATGTAACAATTTGTTGAGCCTTAAAGAGTTAGTAGGCTGGTACACTGTCGTTAAAGTTAAAATGAAAAAAAAAAAAAAGGCCACAAAAGGAAAATTAAGTGCTTCAAAAAGAGAGAGAAAAGGAATAGAAGCGAGGCAGAGGGGCTTGCCAAAGGTGACGGAGAAGAGAAGGAAGAAACTCTGTTCTGACTTAGAAAGGGGACGGACTTGCGTCATTAAACTCAACCCACTTTTGAGGGTGTGGAATTTTAACTTCAGAAAAGTAATATGTTTAGAGGCAGACATATGAGTTAACTATTTAAAAACATTAACTATGTTGTCATACACTTTGTTCTAAGATACTATTGAATTAATCCAGTGTTATTAAAGTTACTTACACATCCTAAACACACCATTTGTTTAAAACAGAATATTCTCCATCAAAATATCAATAATTTAGAAGAAAAAAAAAATCATATTTAACACAGCAGCAAAGGAACACATTTAAATGTAAAGCATTTGCTTGAATAAACAAACCAGACATATTCTATCTGCAAATAGTTAGTTAAAAGGGAGTTTTTCCTTCCCACTGTCGCCAAGTGCTTGCTCACAGGGGGTCGTTTTGACCATTGGGGTTTTTCTGTAATTATTGTATGGCTTTTGCCTTACAATATAAAGCGCCTTGGGGCAACTGTTTGTTGTGCTTTGGCGCTATATAAATAAAATTGATTTGATTTGATTTATACTGTACGTTCTGCTACTGTATGTGGTGCTGCCCCAGTGGTGAAAAAAAGAACAGTGACAGTGCTAATGTGTGGCATTATTTGCAACACCTGATCCTAGTTTTTCAATAAATATGTATTTGAAAGTAAGTAATGCCTCTTTTGGCTTATTGTAATTCAGCATGGGAAATGAATGTCTGCATTAAACAAAGAATTGTGCACCTTACTGCACGGGATCATTTCATAATAAAATACAACTGTTCCTAAATCATATCAGCCCACGTGTCTTGATATCATTTTATAAGGGAGAGATGCACACACCCAGAATATACAGGTTACATACAATATCAGTACATTGGAATCCCCCCACCACCACCAAATCATCTGCCCACGCCGTTTTTGAATGAAAGTTGGTAAAAAAAAACCCCATCCTAAATATATATATTTTTTTATTACAGTTTATTAAACTCCCACCCAAAAAGAAATAAATTTTGTGGCCCAAACACATTGTAAAAGGCAAACAAATAATATTTTCACAACATTTTCTTGTCACTTCATGTCCTACATGATCTGACACCCTCTGTAAAACCATAAAAAAATCTCAGACAACTTCACACGTTTAAGATATTTATTTAACCCTGGCAGGAGTTAAATAACAGGACATATCACAGTGATCGATTTAATGATTACAACTGTCAATGAGCAATGACTATATGATGTTCTGATAGTTTGGTTTCGTAGCGGGAGTTTTAGGAGTAAGATTCATCCTAATTTAATAGGTAATTTACTTTGGTATTTGTTAACCTGAGAGAAGATAAATGATTTTGAATAGAGTTAAATAAAGCCACTCTGTTTATCTGACAACATAGCCCGGTCTTAACTTTGCGCAGTGCAGCGAGTCTCCGTGAGGTCCGATGCTGGAATCATCTGGTTCATTCGATGCCCTGTCTGCCACACAGCTTCATCAGGGACCTTGACAAAGAGGCTCTGCCGGTCTGACCCGCTCGGTCTCGTCAGTGGCGGGGATGATTTCTGTTATTGTGCTGTGGTTTCGCAGCGGCAGTTCAAGTCGTTGTTGAACGTCTCAGCTGACCTGGATGTTTTTCTCTGCAGTGCTCTGGAATCTGGCTTGTCAGAATAAAGGTTTGAGCGTCTTTATTCTCTATCAAAAATCAAAAATTCGTCTTTCGTCATCGTCTTTTTGGAAGCTTGGTCGAATCAGAATTCAATGCAAAAATAGCTGACTTTAGAAGAAAAATGTTTGTGAAAGGAATTTGGAGTTTGAAGAAGAAAAAGGTTTTAATTTGAAAATTCGATAAAGGAAGTTAAATGCTCCGGCACGTTTAACTTGACAAAGGTTGAAAAAGTTATCTGTCGGAAAAATAAAGTAAATTCTTGTCGGTACGCACGTGGCTTTAGACAAAGGGTCATAAATCTTGACGGCTGAGGCAGCGTCTTTAAACCCAAGGAAAAGAACAGAGAAAAGTGTAAGAGCAGAGAGGAGCATAAGAGAGCGAATTCCCGGGTGCGAGCTCTTTTAAAGGTTTAATAAGCTCCACCCCCAAGAATTCTGGGTAACGTAGTTTCTGGAGTTTCCTTTGTCTAGTTTTATATATATAAATCAGCGTGGTTCCAACATTCCGCTTTGAAACCAAACCAAGTCTTGCAGAATAAATCTTGTAACTGGTTTACCTGGAATTATATACCACAAACACACACACACACATATATAAGAACACACTAAGTAAACATTTCCCAATGAACAGAGTATAACACGTCAAATATAATACTTTCATGCATAAATAGAAAAGAGTGACATGTTTCCTTTTCTCTTTTTTTCTTTGTTCTTTTGCTACAACAATACAATGAAATTTCCTTTTTAAATGAGGTTAGGAGTTTGGAGTCTTGCAGGAAATCAATCCTGTCCTTCCCAAATTGTCCCACAGGGATCACTCTTGTTCCATGGTTAGATTTGATATTTATCTAGCAGAGCTGTGAAAGGGGTGCTGAGTTGCGTCTGGTTTTGATAAGAATTCACAGCTACGTGTGGAATGCACTTTGGGGGAGTTTTAAATCCTGAATATGTTGGGTTTTGTTTACAGATCCAAGCTGTGCATAGCTTAAAGTGTCTTTCACGCCTGGAGATATACCAGGCCCTGCTGTATGGAGGTTATCTTTCTTTGAAGAAAACCCAATGGCCTTATCTTAAAACAAGCTTAAGATCTTGGCTGTTTGATCACAGCTTTCCGCTACAGTTTGTATGTTGATTTGAAACACGTTTTACACTGGATGCCATTCCTGATACAACACCACATTACATGGAGAAATGAGACAAGAGTGGGTTTTGAACCGGGACCCTTTTGCACTGAATCCATGCACACTAACCACTTGGCCACCACACCCTTCAGTGGTAGATGCAAAAATTTAGATGAACAGCTGCAGTTGAATTGATGTCACACACCAACAGGCAGTGACAGAATAAGCCGATTCAGCATCTCAGCACACGCGGTGCACACTGGGCCGGGTCAAAGTTCACAACTACCCAAAACCCACAATAAGTGAAGTGATTCTGTCGCTTTAAAGACTTCCCATGGAGCGGGACGTCACGCAGCGCTCCCAGGCGCCGTCGTCAACCTGTTTCAAGCTGAAAACCTCCACGATGCGCCGCCACAGGAAAAGCACCTCCGTGTTGATAACCATTTGTAAAATCCAGGCGGCTTTTGATGGCTTTCAGTGGAGTGAGTATCTGAGAAATTGTTTAACAGTTGGGCATGTTCCAACTTGTCCTTAAGGCTTCCAACGGAGGTGTTTTTCCTGCGCCAGCTGCAAGCCGACGTGCGAATCCGCCCGCACGTCTTTCATTAAAAAAATCTCCTTTAACAGTGGAATATCCAGATAAAATGCTGAAACTGACTTCTCTGTTCTCTGACGACGTCCCGGCTCAACAGAGGCTTAAATGTGAAGGTTTTCAGCTTGAAACAGGCTGACGATGGCGCCTGGGAGCACTGCGCGACGTCCCGCTCCGTGGGAAGTCCTTAAAGCGACAAGCGAATCTCTCATCAGCCGTTAACATTTTCACCGAAAACCAGCTGAATTTTTCGAACCGTGTCCACTTCGATGTGCCTCACAGGTTTTGAAAAAATTTTGATCAAACAAAGCGCCAGTCTCTCAGCAACTTCTCAGACAAAGAATTCCAATGAGGGGGCTGGACCACACCTCCCACAAGGCGTGCTCACAGGTGAATGACGTCACCGACAGGCGTGGAAAAACTCACGCATGCGCACGAGGGTTCAAGCATGTCTGACGTACAAACATATGAATGAAATCCATATAGTTTTTGAAAAAAATAAAAAGGACCTATACTTTATGGACAGACCTTGTATATATATAAATGTTAAGCAGTGTCCTTCATGCTATGACACATTATGAAACATCAGATGTATGCAGTAGTATACCGTAATATAGACATTACATTATGAAATAGTCTTCTTTATCATCAGTCTTTATCATCTACACTCAACAAAAATATAAACGCAACACTTTTGGTTTTGCTCCCATTTTGTATGAGATGAACTCAAAGATCTAAAACTTTTTCCACATACACAATATCACCATTTCTCTCAAATATTGTTCACAAACCAGTCTAAATCTGTGATAGTGAGCACTTCTCCTTTGCTGAGATAATCCATCCCACCTCACAGGTGTGCCATATCAAGATGCTGATTAGACACCATGATTAGTGCACAGGTGTGCCTTAAACTGCCCACAATAAAAGGCCACTCTGAAAGGTGCAGTTTTATCACACAGCACAATGCCACAGATGTCGCAAGATTTGAGGGAGCGTGCAGTTGGCATGCTGACAGCAGGAATGTCAACCAGAGCTGTTGCTCGTGTATTGAATGTTCATTTCTCTACCATAAGCCGTCTCCAAAAGCATTTCAGAGAATTTGGCAGTACATCCAACCAGCCTCACAACCGCAGACCACGTGTAACCACACCAGCCCAGGACCTCCACATCCAGCATGTTCACCTCCAAGATCGTCTGAGACCAGCCACTCGGACAGCTGCTGAAACAAT
Organism: Thalassophryne amazonica; assembly: GCF_902500255.1. Classification (NCBI taxonomy): domain Eukaryota; kingdom Metazoa; phylum Chordata; class Actinopteri; order Batrachoidiformes; family Batrachoididae; genus Thalassophryne; species Thalassophryne amazonica. The sequence continues at coordinate 56,199,191 of NC_047106.1, forward strand.
CGGTTTGCATAACCAAAGAATATCTGCACAAACTGTCAGAAACCGTCTCAGGGAAGCTCATCTGCATGCTCGTCGTCCTCATCGGGGTCTCGACCTGACTCCAGTTCGTCATCATAACCGACTTGAGTGGGCAAATGCTCACATTCGCTGGCGTTTGGCACACTGGAAAAGTGTTCTCTTCATGGATGATGCGAAGGAGATGTGTTGCACTGCATGAGGCAAATGGTTGTCACACCAGATACTGACTGGTATCCCCCCCCAATAAAACAAAACTGCACCTTTCAGAGTGGCCTTTTATTGTGGGCAGTCTAAGGCACACCTGTGCACTAATCATGGTGTCTAATCAGCATCTTGGTATGGCACACCTGTGAGGTGGGATGGATTATCTCAGCAAAGGAGAAGTGCTCACTATCACAGATTTCAACTGGTTTGTGAACAATATTTGAGGGAAATGGTGATATTGTGTATGTGGAAAAAGTTTTAGATCTTTTAGATCATCTCATACAAAATGGGAGCAAAACCAAAAGTGTTGCGTTTATATTTTTGTTGAGTATATGATTACAATTACACCAATAGAAAGAAGAATATCGGAGAATGAGGTCAGGGGACTCAATAAATGCATTCAGGAATAAATTACTGGTGCAAAACTGGGAAGCAGTATACCAAGAAAACAATGTGGACAATGCATATGCAGACCTGGAGCCATGAGGGGGTGTTTGGGGGCGACGCCCCCTCACGTCATCAACCCCGCTCCCTCGGATGTGAGAGTTATCAAAAAATAAAAATAAAAAAGAAAGAAAAAGAAATACTGGAAAATATAGCAAAATATTAGTTATTCAATAATATCACGTATTTAACAAATAAACCAAATTAATTAGCTAAAGTAATTAATTTTAAAACAAACGGATATGGCGTGTGTCTGTGTTCAAGCAATTTGATAGGTTGAGGGTTGCGCTTGTCAGTGCGGCAGAGGGCAAGGATCCTGAGTCCAGTGATTATGGCAAGGTGGACGAACTAAAGCATGCTCGATTTATTCAAGCAGTGTCAGAGCTGGAGTTCCTGGGATTCGTCAAGTCCACCAAGCAAAAGGCAGATCATGCAGCATGACTCACTTGGGGAGGGTGTTAATGCTGCGTTTACACATAACGACAAGTCACGAATGCCACAAAGTACACATTTTTGGCTGCTGATCACGAATGTGATGATTCGGGGCAGAGGCGTCAGGTGTCCTCAGGAACTGCTGCAACCTGTTACCACACGTTACGATTAATGGCACGTGTTGCTGGAGAATTATCAGGAACCATTACGCACGGTCAAGAATAGTGTTCCCTGTTGTTGCGCGCTATTGCGCGTAACAGCCCATCATTAAGTTCTGTCACGTTGTGAACGAGGTGAATTGTCTCCACACACACACCCATATTCATCCAACCGAATTCAGATCACTCCAGTTTTTCAGAAGAACTTTGTGACTGCATGCGTAGTTGGGCTCTGTGCTATGGAGTGGCGCACATGCCCAATTGCGCTGTGTTTGCGCTTGTGATGGAGGGCTGTATGTGGGGTTAATCTACGGTCTTGTGTCGTTTCTCAGATCAGTTGTTGGTTTGGTTTTGTGGTATGCAGGAGATCACTTGACCGAGGGTCTATACATTCAAAAAATAATAAAAAAAATACTGTCATCACTCTTTACTCTTACTCAGTTAGTCTCTTACAACGATGTAGCCTAAATCCATGAGCTTTCCAGGAGCGCACCCAATTCATTACGCATGCTCAGAGGCACGTCCCCTCCGGTGCGCACTTTTTTGGGGGGGGGCAATCCCGCCCCCTGTGATAAACTCATCGCCCCCTTAATATTTTTTTTCTGGTGCCAGGCTTGTGCATATGAAATATTTATGATGGCATTTAATTTTCAATTTCAGTTTATTTTCCTTTATATAGCGCCAATTTCAGTTTATTTGCCTTTATATAGCACCAAATCACAACAGAGTTGCGCTTCACACAGGTAAGGTCTCACCTTACAACCCCCAGAGCAACAGTGGTAAGGAAAAACTCCCTCTGAAGAAGAAACCTCAAGCAGACCAGAGTCAAAGGGGTGACCCTCCGCTTGGGCCATGCTACAAACATAAATTACAGAAACAATTCACAGAAGCATTTAAGCAGTTATATGACAAAAGCTATACAATTAAAGAATACACAAGAAAACTAAAGTATGACAACTGTCCATGGATCACAAAAGGTTTACAAAATGCCTGAAAGAAGAAAAATGCACTATACAGAGAATTCATAAGACTGAGAACTAAAGAGGAAGGAAATAAATATAAATGATATAAAAATAAGTTAACAAATATCCAAATATCATAAGGTCTGGCAAAAAAAAGATTATTATAGGACATTATTAGATAATAACAAACATAATATAAAGGGAATGTGGGATATACTAAATAGCATTATAAGAAGTAGTTCTAAACAGTTACAATATCCTGAGTACTTTATTGATGAGGGTAATGTAATTTGTAATAAAAATGATGTGGGTGACAATCTAAATATTTTTTTGTAAATGTGGGACCTGATCTTGCAGGAAAAATCTCTGATCCAAGAACAGTTGGGAAAAACATGGCTGTATTGATAGAACGAAATTATAATTCAATGTTTCTCAAAGCGGTGGAGGAGAAAGAAATATTACATATTGTTAAAAAAAATGTAAAAACAAAACATCAACTGATTATAATGACATTGATATGATAACAGTAAAAGAGGTCACTGAGGGGATCAGAGGAGGATTGTCTTTCACCAAAACATTAAATCTAGGCTTGCATCTCAGATGTACCTTCTGGCAAATTGTAGCTGAACTTTCAGGTCTTCTTTTTAATAAAGTCCTCCTCTGTACCACTTCTTCATGAAGCTGTATAACTGGGGACACAAAATGCAAAACATGCACTATGCACAATTTCTCCAATCACAGCCACAGAAGCCTGTAACGTCTTCTGGGTTGTCTGGGTGTCTTGGTTGCTTTCCTCACTCTTCTCCTTCTTGCACAATCACTCAGTGTTTGAGAACTGTCTCCTCCACACAGATTAACCATAGAGTGCCATACTGTTTGTATTTCTTCAAAACTGATGTAAATAAAGTCCAAGACATATTCAGTGACTTGGAAACGTTCATGTAACCATCCCCAGACTTGTCTGAAGAAACCTGGCAATTAAACTGATTATTTACAGGTATTATACCAAAGGGGCTGATTACTTATGCAACCCATCATCTTGGCTTTCATATTTTTAATTAATTTATATCAAGTTGTAGAGATTTACTTTCAGTTTGAGTCTAAGGAAGATAATTTTAGAAATTTTTATATTGAGAAGCCCAATTTACTTTTTGTATTTGAAATGCCATAAACAATTTAAAATGCATGAAATACCAATACTTTTGCAAGCCATTGTATTCATTGAAAAGCACAAATTTCTCTCCGATAACAAATATGGTTTTAGATCAAACAGTATAACATCATTAGCAATAATACAAGCAATTGAAGAAATCACAAACACCATTGAACAAAAGAAGTATGCAGTTGGAATATTTATTGACATTAAGAAAGCCTTTGACACAATCAACCATGAAATATTAATTAGAAAACTGGAAAGATATGGCATCAGAGGTATTGTGTCAGACTGGGTTAGAAGCAGTTTACAACAGAGACAGCAGTTTGTTAAGATGGGTGATGTCAGTTATGAATGTTTGGACATTGTTTGTGGGGTACCACAGGGGTCAGTGTTTGGACCCAAATTATTTATATTGCATATTAAAGATATTTTTAAGGTGTCACAGATACTCGAGCTGGTGTTGTTTGCTGATGACACAAATATTTTCTGTTCTGGATAGAATTTAAAAGAAATGGTAGAGGAAATCACTGAAGAAATGAACAAATCAAAAATATGGTTTGACAATGGTTTATGTTTGACTTAAAACAAAACTAATGTTATTTTGGAACTGCAGAACCAATGAGCAAGTATGAATACAGATAGATGGGGTGCTGATTGAAAGGGTTAATGAAAATAAATTCTTTGGGGTAATAATAGATGAGAAAATCTGTTGGAAACCACACATCAAAAATACACAACCAAAATATCAAGAAGCATTTCAGTGTTAAACAAAGCAAAACGTTCTGGATCATAACTCACTCCGCATCTTGTCCTGTTCCATTGTCTTACCGTATTTCAATTACTGTGTAGAAATCTGGGGCAATAACTACATGAGTTGAATAAAATCACTAACTATTCTTCAAAAAAGGGCAATAAGGGCTATTCAAAGGGATATTCAAAGGATAAAAAGGGATATTCATAATATCGGCTATCAAGACCATACTCAGTCACTCTTCTTAAAATCAAAACTATAACTATTAATCGACATAGTAAAATTCCAAACAGCACAGATCTTGTACAAGGCAAAAAAATGACCTTTTTACCAAAAAACATACAGAAATTGTTCAAGGATCAAGAGGGGGGATCTCAATTATAAGGGAAATACAACTTCAAAATGAACAAAATCCACACAAACAAGAAACAATTTTGCATTTCATTCTGTGGATTAAGACTATAGAACAGTATGAATGAGGAGTTAAAGCAGTGTCCAAGCATTCAACAGTTTAAAACAAAATATAAAGAGTATGTTTTCATGGGATACACGGGTGTGAGAGTCAGTTGGTGTTCATGGGAAAGTGTTATTGATTATTTATTTCTATATTTATTTGATGGATTTATTTATGTTCATTGTTAGTTGGGTCTGTCCTTTTCTGTTGTGTTTTATTTTATTGGGTTCCTTATGGCTTTGTTGTTTTTCTAAAATTGTATTGTATCATTGTATCATTATTACTGTTACTATTAGTATTATTGTTGTTGTGATTATTATTATTATTATCATTATCATTATCATGATTGTCAGTAGTATTTTTAAGTAAACAGGGATTGATATATAAATCATTATACAGGTATAAGGGGTGGGATTAGATAAATTTCGACTTCTCACTCCTTTTTGAACTAACTTTAATTTGACGTTGTCTGTTGTTTTATTTTTTTTTCCTTTTGTTATGTTCTAAATAAATCTTCAAATCAAATCAAAACATTTGGTTGGTTTATTTGGATAGATAACAGATAACAGTAAAAAAAAAAAAAAAAAACTTACTAAATTAGTCCATATAGCATTGCCCAACGGGATCTTGCAATTCTGTTGGAAAAGTCGGAGTCCAGATGTGATGCACAGTGCCTTGTTTCCACTTCTGTGTTGATCAAATTAGCTTTTTCCACTTTTGCATCCGACACACATCATCCACAGAACAACATGGTCATGGCATGCTGCTTCAACACTGCTTAAAGCTGCTAATTTAACTTTAGGGGCAAGATATGGATGGCCAGGATATGGGCAAGTAGTAAAAAAAAAAATGCTTATTTAGGGTCTGCTCTTTGCCACTGACCAATGCAGTGTGTCTACATTTGGAGTTGGTCCCTGGGCACCAGACCTGTGCTGCCCACTGCCCCTAGTGGTTGGATTGTGTCTAACTGTAATTAGGATGGGTTAAATACAGAGGACACATTGTTATATGTATGTACAATGACAATAAAATGTATTATTATTATTATTAATTATTATTTATTATTATTATTATTATTATTATTATTATTATTATTATTATTATTATAAAACATAAATTAATTGAACATGCTGGTAATGGGGCTTCTATGCTTTGTGGGTAAGAGTGAACTTTGACTTTAAGATTTGACACTGTCACAGTGCATTTGTGTTGATAATGCAGATTTGGCTTACCTCCACCCAAAAAGTTGGGTGGAGGTAATGTTTTCACCCCTATCTGTTTGTTTCTTTGTCTGTTTGTGAACAGACTGAAATCCACAATTTTTCATATATGGTTATGAGATTTTTACAGAAGAGTCATATCCTGATAGACAAGAACTGATTAAATTTTCAAGGTTAAAGGTCAAAGTCAGGAAAAATCTTGGAAAATTGGAAAAATCCCAATAAAAATTCATGACTGTTAAAAAAAGATCAAATTTTATTCATATTTGAGAGCATAATGTAGGATGGTATCCTTTATCAACTGAAAGTTTTATCTGGATCTGATCCTGATTACAGATTTTGTGACCATTTAAATTACAGTAACATTGAAAACCCCATTTAATGTATATTTTACTTTCTATGGTCCTAGGACATTTCTCCCCCAGTCATGCCTCATTTTTTTTTCTGTTCTGGATTTATCTACACACCAAAATTTGATGGCGGTTCCAATTTTATGCCTATGTGTCTATCTTCCAGTTGTCAGTCGGAAACCAAGTGCCAAAAAGCAATGACAAATTGTACATAGTAGAGATAACCAGATAAATTATCTGAAAAATAATTCAGAAACCAAAAAAGTTGAGAGAAAAAAAAAACTGACAACACCACAAAAAACCTTCAAGTGCATGAACTAAACACATATTCCTGACATTTGATCACATCTAATTTAGTTTCTGAAAAGCCACTTCTAACAGGACTTTAATGTTTTTCAAGGTAAATATTTGTGTAATTGTAAACTAGTGTTGGTGGAGATTTGCACCCTATGAGTGCGGTGCTCTAGTTAATATTTTTTTATTTATTTGTGAAGGGACAGTGCAAGTTCATGGACAAGTTCATGGACATCACCATACAGTGAAGTAAACAAGCCAGATTATAGCCATCAGCTAATTTCCATGTGTTGTCCCTGGTAGATGTTCCACAGCCTGTTTTTGATTATACTTTATTACCCCACAATTCTTGGGAATGCATGAAGTTTTGACTCACTGGGTGCAATGTTGAGAAATATGAGTTTATCAGAATGCAAAATATGGAAAGCCAAGCCCTACATTTCTGGGTCAGGCTCAAAATTTCACCCCTGGTCATTAATTTAAGATAAAATTGTACAACATTCCAACATAAATATAATCTATTATTGAAATTAGATGTTTTCAACACAATATAAAATATATAAACAGCTATTAAAATGATTCATAATTCTTTGAATTGTAAAAAAAAAAAAAAAAAAAAATCAATCAATCCCAAATTATCCTGTAAATCTTAATCTTACTTTTTCTCACTACTAAGAAATGAATACATGACGAAAGTATAAACTATCTATCCATACATTATGTGAGGGAAAGAAGCAATTACACAGTGCACGTGGTCTCCCAGAAGGGATGAGGGATGATTCTGACTGATAAGGCTGAAGAAAACTAAATTAAATTAATTTGAGCCTAATCCTGCCACTGGTTGGATTGAGGATGAGAATCAAAGTTGGTGAGCCATAAATTGCTCCTGGTGGAATGTGTAGCATGCTGCATGAAAGCTCTTGGCATCACTTTAAAACCCTTTGAACATTTCAAGTCTAAAATTCATTTTAAAAAGCGGAGGCACTGCAAAACAAGGTATCGTGTGTTTCATTTGTACACACCCAGGAGGCTGCACCACACAAAGCATTCTCTACAACAGTGATTTTCAACCTTTTTTGAGCTGCGGCACCCTTTTTATATTTACAAAATCCTGCGGCACACCACCAACCAAAATAATATTATAATGCTATTACCTCTGGTTTTGCGCAAACCCAATTATCGCAATAGAAAATCGATACAGAAAACACCGCATTTCGAAAATCCTCAAGCATTTTGCGCTCTGATCTCAAGTAGGGCTGTCACGATTACGAATTTCTGGAGACGATTAATTGTCAGACAAATAATTGCGATTGACGAATATATTGTCTATTTTTTTTTCTTTTTTTCCCCTTCTTTATATTCTACTATTGTAGTATAATTACACAACTCTGGAAGAACGTTTGGCTTCTGTGAGTGGAGAAACTGGGAATGGTGCAACATTTTTATTTTTATCTTCATTTTACATACAGTCCCAACTTTTTCTGATTTGTGGTTGTTTCTGTTGCATTTCTGAAATTGTTTCTCCTCATCAGTCACGTTTTGTGCTTAAACACTGCATTAAGCTCAAGATTGAACAAATAAATACCTTTGCAAAATAACAGCTGTTAAAGTTTAGAGTTCTCACCTGCTTTTTGTGATCTGTGCGTCTGAACATTTTTTTTTTTTGTGGCTCAGTTCATTCATATATTCTCATTTTTTAAATATGTTTTTAAAGATATTTGACCATTTATTTCATCTCATGATCTCATAAATTCAGCATACGACACGCACATGGTGTGAACAGGACGGTAACGGCAGAATCACACCTTTAGAGAAAGTTCAGAGAGAAGTAAAGGCAGCTTCATGTTTCCGTTTTGTTAACGTTCACTTGGGTTAAAATCCTCTCTCTGCTCCGCGCTCGCTGCGCACTGAACGTGTGGCGCCTGCATTCAGGAATCTCCCTCACCCACCCCCTCCCTCTCTCTCTCACCCACCCCCTCCCTCGCAGTCTGCAGCCTGTTAACTCCGCGCGCGCGCACACACACAGGCACAGACACACACACCGACAGCTCCGCATTTTAGACGGCTTTTGAAGGAGACGGCACTGTTTTAATCGGCCGTCAGCCTCCATGTTATTGTCCCGCCTTAAGACGAGAGCGAGGCTGCAGCACGTTTGACATCAGATTCTGAGTCGTTTTATGCTTTGTGGATAAAATAAATAATTCACGGTAATCGCGAATATGAAAAATACCCACGGCACCCCTGATGATCGATCACGGCACCCTAGGGTGCCGCGGCACCCCGGTTGAGAATCACTGCTCTACAAAATATAACTCAGAAACTGCAATACATTATTGGATGTTTGACACTGGATTGTTCAAATTAATTCTTTGAGAATTCATCGATTCAGTCTTACAGAAAATACACAACCCATCAAACATATGTAATAAATATTGGTTCCAAAGTGTTAATGTGTTAGTAAAACTGTTTGTGTGATAGTTTGTTAATGAAACAGTTATGACGTAGAGTTTGACCTTTCAAGGTCGCCAAAAGTCAAAGGTCATGTGAACCACAGAAGGTGATAGGTAACATCATATTAGTTAATATGTATTAATTAGTTGTGTATGTATTAGTTAATATGTAATGTATTATGTATTAATATAGAAGGACTCATATTTCTCCTATTTTAAAGTCCCTTCATTGGCTCCCAGTGTTGTTTTGTTTCCATTTTAAAATCCTAGTGTTGACCTTTAGAGCTTTGTGTGGCTAGGCTCCCTCCTACATTAGAGACCTGTTATGTCCCTACACTGCCACTCGGAACCTGAGGTCAGTGGATCAGAACCTCCTGAGGGTCCCTCGTACCCACTTTAAGACCCGAGGAGATTGCTCTTTCCAGGCCGTTGTGCCGAGGCTCTGGAATGATCTTCCTTTGTCTCCTCATTTGTTGGCCTCTGTAGATGTTTTTAAAAGCAGACTTAAAACCCATCTGTTTCTCCAGGTATTCAAACCTTAGTAGTGTGAGGGCTGTTTAATGACCACCGTGTCTTAGTGCTATTTTATTGTGATGTCCATTGTATTTTTCTCAGAATTTTTAATCTGTGTGCGCCTTTTGTGAAGCACCTTGTGACGTCCCTTGTCTGTGAAAGGTGCTGTATAAATAAATAAACATTACTTACATATTAGACTAGGTAACAGTAGCCATAGTTACTTCTTTAACCAATGCCTTCACTACTACATATGTCCTACTGGGACAAATATTTGATCCTGGCATGCAACCTTTACCTTTTCCATTTTTATTTTTTTGGCTTATTTTTTCTCAAAATCTCAAAATCACTTTGGTCCTCCCTCACAAACAGTGTATACATACAAATCTGTCCTTAAACATGCATATGCAAGTTTTAGACACAAATCTGGGATTCATCGATATGTTCTTGAATTTTCAACCTGCCTAAAACCAATGATGGTGAACTTCTACACTGCCATCATTGAGTCCATCATCTTCTCCTCCATCACCATCTGGTATGCTGCTGCCACTGCTAAGGACTGCAGCGTATCATCCACGGAGCAGAGAAGGTGATCAACTGCAATCTGCCATCCCTACAGGACCTGTACACCTCCAGGGCCCTGAGGCAAGCAAGGAAGACAGTGGCCGATCCCTGTCACCCAGGCCACAAACTTTGTCACCCTCCCCTCTGGCAGATGGCTGAGGTCCATCTAGTCTAAAACCCCAAGACACAAAAACAGCCTCTTTCTATCCACAGCTAGACTTATAATTAATTCCAGAGACCCCATTTACCCTGCCTCCCCCCCACTCCCACAAAGTACAGATTGATCATCTCTAACTGTACATCTGCATGGTTGCACAACCCCATTCCACTATATGTATTTGACAGTAAAAGTAGTTTTGCCCATTTGTCTATTTGACTCCTTCACTTCTTACAGAAGTATTTTTTTCCTTTTATTTTTATTGTTGTTTATTGTTGTTTTTATTGTTGTCTTTTTTTGCCTTCTTGCTCTCGGCCGGGACGGTCGCATTTTTCTCTCTTCCTCCCTCCCCAACTTTCCTGCTACTGTAGCGTGTTTTGTCTGTGAGGCTGCCAGCCCTGCTCCTCTGGAAAACGGCAAAATTGATCTGATCAAGTGGTCTCTGAACACAATTGATACTATTTTTTCCACAAGACACTCGGGAGCAGAGGACCCGACCTGTCCTGCCGGGACACATGTGGTGGGTTACGTGATGGACAGCTGGTGGAGGTGACAAGTCATGTGCCTGTACACGTTGTCTGTGGAGGACGTTGAAGATGTTTACTTATTTGGAGCTGTGGTGACCGGGTTTCTGCTGTGTGGGGCGGCCATAGCACTGGTTTACCGGAAAATTAAGAAGGTGGAGGCGGCATTAATTGGCCCGTCCAGGCTGCCCCACATGATTGATTCGATTGGAAGGGCAGTGACAGCTCAGTCAGCGGGTGTCAACCGCACGTTGGAATCCATCTCGGGGAGAATGGCTGCACTGGAAAACTGCTTTGATCATCAGTAAGACCACATCTCCTCTATTCAGATGTATTTGGGAGCCACTCTGAAGTTTCAGACTGTGGAATCTGCCAGGCATCTGGTAATCCGGATATCTATTTGGTTTCCAAACACCAGCTGTCCTTCAAGGCCGCTGGGATAAAATCCTCCCCCCGAGGAACACTCCTGATAGCCTCGCTCCTCGTCTCCCCCCTCTTCGTCTTCCCCCTCCCTCCCTCCCTTCCCAGTCCTGAGATGTTGACTGTGGGACCTTGAGACTCTGGTGGACTGATTCAGGACTGGGATCCCCCCCAGGATGGACAGATAAGGCCTGTCGATGGCACCTCACGTGCGGCCTTCCGGGCTGTCTGTCTGGACACTGGACACATCCAAGTCTCGGCTGTCGTCTGTTGTGATTTGTTTTTTTGTTATGACTGTTTTTCTGTGCTTATGGGTGTTTTTTGCTCTCCAGTGGTGCTGTGTGAGTTCAACACAGCAGCAATGGAGGTCTTTCTTTTCCCAATTCTTTCCTTGTATGTGCTTTTATGTGTGTTCATGTACCGGACTGGCTTACGTGTGTTGTTGTTTGTTAAGTGTGTCATGAGGCCGGTCAAGGTTTGCTCAGCCCTGCTCGTGACCTAGGGCAGGGATATACATCTGGAGCTGGGTCCCCGGGTGCCGTAAAAGGCGACCTCTGCTCCTAATTGGCAATTAGGATGGGTAAAAATGCAGTGAACACATTTCATTGTGCAGGGAACATGTTCCTTATGTGCATATGACAATAAACTCCTTTTGAATCCTTTGAATCCTTGAATCCTTGAATCCTTACCCTAATCAAGCTTTTTACAGAAATATTTCTTATATTGCTGTTTATGCACCAATGACACCAGATCACATTCCTTGTACAACCCCTGGCAAAAATTATGGAATCACCGGCCACAGAGGATGTTCATTCAGTTGTTTAATTTTGTAGAAAAAAAGCAGATCACAGACATGACACAAAACTAAAGTCATTTCAAATGGCAACTTTCTGGCTTTAAGAAACACTATAAGAAATCAAGAAAAAAAGATTGTGGCAGTCAGTAACGGTTACTTTTTTAGACCAAGCAGAGGAAAAAAATATGGAATCACTCAATTCTGAGGAAAAAATTATGGAATCACCCTGTAAATTTTCATCCCCAAAACTAACACCTGCATCATATCAGATCTGCTCGTTAGTCTGCATCTAAAAAGGAGTGAACACAGCTTGCACCTGCAGGCATTTTTTTTTTTTTTTTACGTCACTGCAGACAACACGCCATGGAAAGAGTGCCTTTATTTTCCTCCACCTTTGACACAATTAATTCACTTCCTGCTGTTGTGAAATTCTTCTGTTTTTATTTACTTTTGGGGCCAACTCTTGTCAAAACCAACATCTGTCATCTTTCTTCCTCACAGCGCTGTTATCGTCAAAGCCAAATGGATATCCTTGCACGGAGAAACAGAGGCGTGGCACAATGCAGATTGGAGATCATGAGCCTGTCAGTTTAGAATGATTGTGATTCACAAACACATGCACGGTGGTGAGAACAAAATTGGTATGCATGTGTCAAGAACCTAGCAGGTATTTTGTGTACACAGTTATTTTATATGGAGACAAAGAATATCTCTTCCCATATCTTAGTGAATAAGCCTCTTTGTTTTTGGCTGCTTTTGTCTGAATAATTCCACCAAATTCAGCTCCAAATTAGATCAAAACTTAGTTGTGTTGTACACACACACACACACGCACACACACACACAAACCAGGGACTTCATTTATCACACATTTGTACTTATTTCTTTGAATAAATAAATGCACAATTAATAATTATGCTGTGTTAGAAACAGACATGTAGCTTCATTGTTGTTAAAATCTACAAAAAAAAATGTGTGAACTCAACAGCAACTTTTGACACTTTTGACATCATTAATTAAACAAATGAAAAAAATAGATAAATAAAGGCCTCAACCATCAACAAGCACCAGTGGTGTGGCGCCATCACAAGGAGAGCAAAGGATTCTGGGACAACTGGAACAATAAATAATTGTCTACCTCTTCTATTATTTGGAATATTTTTTGATAGTTGTTGCAGTGAGCATGTTAAAAACTTCTTAAAAATATGCACATTTGTGATTTTGCTGTCTAAATTAATATGAGTGAATGGCCGTCATGAATGACAGGCTCTAAAATTACTGGTGGATGGTCTTTTGTCACTTAGACCCTGTTCAGACTGCGGTTGGCAATCCGGCTTTAGTCAGATTCAGTCTGGATTGCTTTCTAGTTTGGTTGCATTCAGACCTGTTTTTAATCTCTTAAACCCTAGAGTCCCCAAATTTGGGGACTTGCCCTGTTTTGGAACACTGGAACACTCATAACTAACCAATGCTGACACCAACATACACTTATTATACATCAAAATGTCAAGCGAAGTCTCCTCTACAAAAGTATCCACTTCAATCACATATCAACTAACCACAGCTCAAATGCCAAGCAAATAAAGACATAAATTGGAATTCATTTTTTGGGACAAAAAACCTCATTTACTCCTAACAAGTTTATTTACTTTCATTTTTTTGCATCCGCAACATCCCCTAGGACCTGTCTTTTAGCTGATCCAAACCTTTGCCTTTTTGACCTCATCATACACACGTGTCCAAACTCAATGCGGCTCAAGCCGAATTCGAGCCGTTTGTATCTGTGGATCTGGACGTCAGCATGCAGGTGTGTGTGTGTGTGTGTGTGTGTGTGTGTGTGTGTGTGTGTGTGTGTGCATATACGAGGTCTGTGAGAAAAGTATCCGACTTTATTATTATATGCAAAAAATATATGGATTTGATTCATATGTTTTTAAGTCAGCCAAGCTTGAACCTTCGTGCGCATGCGTGAGTTTTTTCACGCCTGTCGGTTGTGTCATTCGCCTGTGGGCAGGCTTTGAGTGAGCACTGGTCCACCCCTCTCGTCGTTTTTTCATTGCGAGGAAATGGCGGAATGATTTGGGCTTTGTTCCATCAGAATTTTTTTAGAGACTGTTAGAGACAGGCAGCTGGAAACCATTTGAAAAATTTATCTGGCTTTTGGTGAAAATTTTACGGGCTTCACAGAGAATAAGGAGTGTTACTACAGCTTTAAGGATGGCCCACAATGGTGCACGGCGCGCCGTGCTCCGAGCCGCCATCGAGAGGCAGAAACCACCACATCATTTCTAAACGGATGGCTGTGTGGAGCCGGGACCATCGTGTGCAATTTCTCTGGTTATCACAAGAGCTGGACATCAGTCATTTTCCAGCAGATTACACATTTAACAAGAGATTTTGTCATGGAAAGCCGCACGGAGGCTTCGCACGTCACGACGGATTCGCTGATGGAGCGAGACAAAGAACACCTCCGTTTTTGAGTGCCCAGCTCTCCACATTTTCTCTTATACTCACTCAACTGGTAAGCCACTGAAAGCCGAGATAGGCATGTCCCAACTTGTTCTCTAACACTCCAAAACGGAGATGTTCTTTGTCTCACTCCATCAGCGAATCCGTTGTGACGCGCGAAGCCTCCGCGTGGCTTTCCATGACAAAATCTCTTGTTAAAAGTGAAATCTGCCGGAAAATGGCTGATGTCCAGCTCTTGTGATAACCAGAGAAATTGCACACAACTGTCCCAGCTCCACACAGCCATCCGTTTAGAAATGATGTGGTGGTTTCTGCCTCTCGATGGCGGCTCGGAGCGCGGCGTGCCGTGCGCCATTGTGGGGCGTCCTTAAAGCTGTAGTAACACTCTTTATTCTCTGTGAAGCCCATAAAATTTTCACTGAAAGCCAGATAAATTTTTCGAATGGTTTCCAGCTGCCTGTCTCTAACTGTTTCTGAAAAAATTCTGATGGAACAAAGCCCAAATCATTCCGCCATTTCCTCGCAATGAAAAAACGACCAGAGGGGTGGAGCAGTGCTCACTCAAAGCCTGCCCACAGGCGAATGACGCAACCGACAGGCGTTAAAAAAACTCACGCATGCGCACGAAGGTTCAAGCTTGGCTGACGTAAAAACATATGAATCAAATCCATATATTTTTTGCATAAAATAAAAAGGTCGGATACTTTTCTCACAGACCTCGTAACTGGAGAGGTTGAGCATGTTTGTGTGTGTGTGTATGTAGCCATCAAAGTGTGTGTGCGTGTGTGTATTTGGACAGTTAGCATGCATGTGCATGTATGTGGATATAAACATCAGAACCACCAGGTGGATTTTCTTGGTAAGAAAACGTCGCATAGCAAGACGGCTGTTTGTGGTCCTCTTCGTTGCATCTGGACTGAACACCGCCACAGTGGAGACGACGCTGTAGGTGCACGGATGCAGTGTGGAAGTTTGACATCATGATCCCCGAGTTAGCTGGATACAAGCCTCATTTGTGTTCAGACCTCAGTGGATCCTGCTCAAATCCCAGTCAAATCCGGCTCAAGCCACCTCCTGGAAAACAATCTGCCTTAAATCCAATTTTCACTGTTCAGATCCAGAAAATCAAGCCAGATTGCCAACTCCAGTCTGAATGGGGTCTTAGTGGTGCATTTATTTTATTTATTTTTATTTTTTGTCTCACTGCTGTGCCCTCACCTTAGCACTTTGATCTCAGTTTTACAACAGTTGATTGTCTTTGCTCTCTTAGCAGTTATTTCAGTGAGGAACACGAGCATTAAATGTGCACAGAGCAGCAAGGTCAGCTCCGCTATGAAACAATTAAAATGAACATATGACCTCAAGGTTATTTTACATCATTCCAACCTATAAGAATAGGACAAATGTGGGAGAGAAAAAGGCAGAGAGACAAAGAGCTGCAAACAAAAGGGTTTCAAATTAGACAGTCTGTGGAAGATTGTAAAAAGCACTCAAGTGAAATTAAGTTAGAGGACTGGTTACAGAGATTTTATGGTTGACTGCAGGGAACGAACTTCATTTAAACTTTGTGTAGCATCACAACTTAAACTGCATGTTGGCTCAAAAGCAGACGTGCATATGCATTCTTTTTGACAATTACAAAGCCGTTGTGTAATCATGGGTGACATGCATGTAACGTGGTCATTGTGGAAATGTGTGCACAAGCCTGCTTTCAAAGCCCATTTTCCCAAGAATGGAAATGATCAAACAATCATTTGCTGTGTCTGTTAACAGAGACCTGTTCTGTCACAGAGCGGAGAACACAGAAGTGAATAAAATGTAGACGAAATCTGATTATACTGGATGTGAAAATAATTGAGTAATCATAGAGGTGGAGAAAGGTAAATACATCTAATTTGGGGTGTCTTGGTTCAGGAATAATGAACAGAAGAAAAGCCATTACATGAAAAAAAAACGATGACGATCAACACAGTAGTTTGTGAATGTTAAAATGTACACATGAATATGACATGGTGTGCGTGTGTGTGTGTGAACAAAAATACAACCCAAAATCAGTAATCTGTTGGGAAGCGAAAGGATTTTACACTTTCTAACACTGACATTCCTTCTCTACGCACTAAAACCGGGGTGGCCAAGTTCGGTCCTCGAGAGCCACCTTCCTGACACTCTTAGTTGTCTCCCTGCTCCAACACACCTGAATCCAATGAAAGGCTCATTAAAAGTCTGCTAACGAGTCTTTCATTGAATTCAGGTGTGTTGGAGCAGGGAGACAACTAAGAGTGTCAGGAAGGTGGCTCTCGAGGACCGAACTTGGCCACCCCTGCACTAAAAATGTTTTGGCAGTGAGAATACAAAGCAATGAAGCATCCCAGGTATCAGAGTTTCTCACTATTGTTGCAAACATGTCTTGAGGTGTGAGTTGTTGTAGTTCCTTATTTAATAATTATCATAATGGACAAAGTTCGGTGGAGTGGACCAGCTTTAGTAGTGTGAAAAAACATTGAGTCCAGTGCATTCACCCAGCTCACTGGAGCAATTAAGCAGCATCTTGTTAACAATTCAGGACAGACCAAAGCCACAAGATGTCAGGACTGGTGGTGGTTTGATACAGGAATCGGTAGGAGATCATTGCAGACTCTCAGGCATGGTTGGTTTTGATGAATAAAAGGCTTTATCGTGTAACCAGGCAGTAGATTCGGTACACAGGTCGTCAGGTATACAGGCAGAGGTATCAGACATGGTGCAGGCTGGGTCGTAGTGTTGTGTGGGCCGCCAGAAGAGGAGGTACTGCTGGCCCACCACCAGAGGGCGCCCTGCCTGAAGTGCGGGCTTCAGGCACGAGAGGGCGCTGCCACCACGGACACAACCGGGAGTGACAGCTGTCACACATCAACTCATGACAGCTGTCACCCATCTTCATTTCATCACTCCATAAAAGCCGGATGTCATCTCCACCTCACTGCCGAGATATCATCTACCTGTGAAGGTAATTCTCTGCTAAACTGAAAACACTGACTAATAGTCTGAACTCCTTTGCACCCATTTTCCTGTAAGTGTTTCCTTACCTGTGGGATTGGCGTTTGGTGTGATCAGCGACGGCTTCGCTTCACACCCCAACCAGATAAGTGGTTAGACAGGAGCTGCACGTGTGTGTGATTAGAGGTGGAGGTGACTTTCCACATTCTGACTGTTTTTGTTACTGGGTGTGCACACACCCACATCTCACTGCTTGTGCTCCTCGCCAGCAGTACCAGATCCGACAGTCGGGGATGATGATCACCTGGGAATTCGGGACTTGGCGGCTCCAATATTCTCCGGGTTCTGTGGCGGTGGAAATCGTGTGGTTCCGGCTCTTCTCAGGACAGACGTCTTCTATCCTCGAGCCTGCCCACACGTCACCTTGGTGTATTGACTGTTGTCAGATTCTGTGATTGTCTGTATCATCGTTGTGCACATTCACAACATTAAATTGTTACCTTTTGGCTCATCTATTGACCGTTCATTTGCGCCCCCTGTTGTGGGTCCGTGTCACTACACTTTCCCCAACACGTAGTCCATAAACGGGCAAAGTTCATACAAGCAGCGTCGAGGAGTAATACAGGCAAAACAGAAGCAGAGTAAAAAACAGGCTGAGTTCAGGGTAATGGCGAGGCCAAGGTCGGAGCACACAAGCAAGGTCAAAAATACACAAGAGTAAACAGGACAAGAACAAGAGGGGAGAAAGTGAACAGAGTCAACAATCGTGCAGTGAGCTGTGGAACTGTGGGGGTTTTAATAAAGAGCAAACTAATCAAGGTGATGTGGAGCAGGTGTGTGGAAGGTTCTGGAAAGAGGTGTGGTTTAGTGAGCAAAGAAGAGGGAAGAAAGGCAACAGAGTGCGGAAGGGCAAAAAAAGCGGTGCAAAGCAAGAGAAATGAGTGACATAAAAACTAACTGTGAGAAACATTACGTGCTTAAATAATTAATGTGAGCAAAACAAAAGGGGCAAACCTAAGAGCTAACGTGACAATTCAAAAAGGGGAAAACAGGAAAACTAATGCTTATAACTAAAACTAGAATGGAACTGTTATTGACTGGTGCAGAAAAAGTGAATACAATAAAAATGGCAAAAAAAACTATTGGTTAAACAGAGAATAAGTGATGAACAGAAAACAAAACCGGTGACTCCTGAATAATGCAATAAACAACAAATGGAACATAATCTGATGAGCAACACTGAAGATTAAAAATAACAAAAACCTGTGCCTAAGCATAATACAACAAATGTGATCAACAGAACAAACTAAGACTAACGTAACTTAAAGGACCATGAGTGAACAAATACAATAACCAACTATAGAATACATAAATGCAAAACAAAATGATAAGATAAATGAATAAAACCAGTGACAAAGCAAAGCAATAAACAGAACCAAACTGAGACTAACATGATGAAGTATACATAGTCTGTTGCTCTATAAAAAAGCCCTCCGTAAAGCTAGGACATCTTTCTACTCATCACTAATTGAAGAAAATAAGAACAACCCCAGGTTTCTTTTCAGCACTGTAGCCAGGCTGACAAAGAGTCAGAGCTCTATTGAGCTGAGTATTCCATTAACTTTAACTAGTAATGACTTCATGACTTTCTTTGCTAACAAAATTTTAACTATTAGAAAAAAAATTACTCATAACCATCCCAAAGACGTATCGTTATCTTTGACTGCTTTCAGTGATGCCGGTATTTGGTTAGACTCTTTCTCTCCGATTGTTCTGTCTGAGTTATTTTCATTAGTTACTTCATCCAAACCATCAACATGTTTATTAGACCCCATTCCTACCAGGCTGCTCAAGGAAGCCCTACCATTATTTAATGCTTCGATCTTAAATATGATCAATCTATCTTTGTTAGTTGGCTATGTACCACAGGCTTTTAAGGTGGCAGTAATTAAACCATTACTTAAAAAGCCATCACTTGACCCAGCTATCTTAGCTAATTATAGGCCAATCTCCAACCTTCCTTTTCTCTCAAAAATTCTTGAAAGGGTAGTTGTAAAACAGCTAACTGATCATCTGCAGAGGAATGGTCTATTTGAAGAGTTTCAGTCAGGTTTTAGAATTCATCATAGTACAGAAACAGCATTAGTGAAGGTTACAAATGATCTTCTTATGGCCTCGGACAGTGGACTCATCTCTGTGCTTGTTCTGTTAGACCTCAGTGCTGCTTTTGATACTGTTGACCATAAAATTTTATTACAGAGATTAGAGCATGCCATAGGTATTAAAGGCACTGCGCTGCGGTGGTTTGAATCATATTTGTCTAATAGATTACAATTTGTTCATGTAAATGGGGAATCTTCTTCACAGACTAAAGTTAATTATGGAGTTCCACAAGGTTCTGTGCTAGGACCAATTTTATTCACTTTATACATGCTTCCCTTAGGCAGTATTATTAGACGGTATTGCTTAAATTTTCATTGTTACGCAGATGATACCCAGCTTTATCTATCCATGAAGCCAGAGGACACACACCAATTAGCTAAACTGCAGGATTGTCTTACAGACATAAAGACATGGATGACCTCTAATTTCCTGCTTTTAAACTCAGATAAAACTGAAGTTATTGTACTTGGCCCCACAAATCTTAGAAACATGGTGTCTAACCAGATCCTTACTCTGGATGGCATTACCCTGACCTCTGGTAATACTGTGAGAAATCTTGGTGTCATTTTTGATCAGGATATGTCATTCAAAGTGCATATTAAACAAATATGTAGGACTGCTTTTTTGCATTTACGCAATATCTCTAAAATTAGAAAGGTCTTGTCTCAGAGTGATGCTGAAAAACTAATTCATGCATTTATTTCCTCTAGGCTGGACTATTGTAATTCATTATTATCAGGTTGTCCTAAAAGTTCCCTAAAAAGCCTTCAGTTAATTCAAAATGCTGCAGCTAGAGTACTGACGGGGACTAGAAGGAGAGAGCATATCTCACCCATATTGGCCTCTCTTCATTGGCTTCCTGTTAATTCTAGAATAGAATTTACAATTCTTCTTCTTACTTATAAGGTTTTGAATAATCAGGTCCCATCTTATCTTAGGGACCTCGTAGTACCATATCACCCCAATAGAGCGCTTCGCTCTCAGACTGCAGGCTTACTTGTAGTTCCTAGGGTTTGTAAGAGTAGAATGGGAGGCAGAGCCTTCAGCTTTCAGGCTCCTCTCCTGTGGAACCAGCTCCCAATTCAGATCAGGGAGACAGACACCCTCTCTACTTTTAAGATTAGGCTTAAAACTTTCCTTTTTGCTAAAGCTTATAGTTAGGGCTGGATCAGGTGACCCTGAACCATCCCTTAGTTATGCTGCTATAGACGTAGACTGCTGGGGGGTTCCCATGATGCACTGTTTCTTTCTCTTTTTGCTCTGTATGCACCACTCTGCATTTAATCATTAGTGATCGATCTCTGCTCCCCTCCACAGCATGTCTTTTTCCTGGTTCTCTCCCTCAGCCCCAACCAGTCCCAGCAGAAGACTGCCCCTCCCTGAGCCTGGTTCTGCTGGAGGTTTCTTCCTGTTAAAAGGGAGTTTTTCCTTCCCACTGTAGCCAAGTGCTTGCTCACAGGGGGTCGTTTTGACCGTTGGGGTTTTACATAATTATTGTATGGCCTTGCCTTACAATATAAAGTGCCTTGGGGCAACTGTTTGTTGTGATTTGGCGCTATATAAAAAAAAAATTGATTGAATTGAAATTGATATATGAAAACAAAAAACAGAAAACCATAGAGAAAATTAAGCTGAGAGTCTAGACCTAAACCCTGATGCGGGGCCGAGTGTGACACAAGAAATCCCATCGGACAGAAATGGAGCCTGTTATAAAATTCCTGCTCTCTCTCTCGCTGAATAAAAATGAGCATTTGGTTTGTATCTGTGTACATTATGATTTAAAAATACTATACTCTCTCTCTCTCTCTCTCTCTCTCTCTCTCTCTCTCTCTCTCTCTCTATATATATATATACACACACATATATTCGCCCTATTGACGTATCCCATAATCCTTTGCGTGCCAGAGAGTCGCTGAAGTCAAAACAACATAGAGACTCCACATGATGACAATTGTAAATGAATATTATTCTACAAAAATGTAATTTTTTATGCTTTTCGTCACATTAATAAGAGACTACATACATGATACCCTGAAACCTTGCTAAAACAATTATAACAAATAATCCGTGTCTGCTACGTTTAATCTGCATGGAATTTAATAAAAGCAAACCGAATTTCAGACATCCTATATATATATATATATATATATATATATATATATATATATATATATATATATATATATATATTAGTCTGGAACAAAGAGGACAAACAGTGTTGTAAAGAACAATAATCAAGACGTTAAAGAGCAAACTTCACTTTCCCCCAGAACGACATGATCAGGAAGCGATTGTAACTCACAGCAGCTCCCATTGAAAATAACAGAGAGACAGCCTGTGATTCTCACATGATTACATAAAACAAATGCAATAACAATGTCAATAAACCCAGAGAATATATTCATGAGAGTTTTAGGCACAATATAAAAATAGTTTTATGTTGCGATGTTAATGGTGTTGTCCGTGTGCAGCGTTTAAAGTGCAGCGTGATCAGAGCGTCTCAATGCAGTTCTCAATGTTACTGAGATCTCGCAGCGCAGCAACCTCTCCAAAGTTTTGCGGGATTTGAAACGTTAATAGGGCGAATAGTGTGTGTTTATATCCCATTCCCAGCACAGGGAACTACAGTACAATGGACCTCTTTTCCCCTCAGGCCACACCCTACTTGCCATCTGATCAATAAGAAGCAAATCATGAAACATTCCTCAGTTATTTACATACAGGTAGCATATTTTGCAAGAAGAGGTTTTCTTCATTTCTTAAAATGACTAGTTTCCAACATGTGTGACTTGATATGTTCCTCACCAGGAGGGCTGCATGACTGCTGAGGTGCTAGAAATGAGCTGCATGTTTGTAAGGCTCATACACTCAGCAAGCTTAAATCTTACACGTTCACAGTACTGACTGCAAAAAAAAAAATGGCACTATTACAGCATAATGTCTGAAATGAAATACCTATCTACTGAGGTGAATGAATTGTAGCATCAAACGGAATTCAATTTAGCATTTTAATGTAGAGTGCTGTTTTCGAGCTTCATACTGTGCTGTGTTCAGCATCAGTGCGTCCAATAATACAAAAAACAGCAGCTTCAAGTCTTTCATAAAACGTATCACCAAAGAGCGGTAGACATGACCTGCCGTTTGTAACAAGGATAACAGTAAGTCCCTTCGGCTGCTGCCTTGTTGTTCACTCAGGGTCGCAGATCCACCTCGGATCTGAATGCTGAATTGGCACGTTTTATGCCGGATGCCCTTCCTAGCGCAACTTCACGTTACATGGAGAAATGTGGAAGGATGGCGTTTGAACCGGCAACCTTTCTCACTGAAACCAAGTATACTAACCATTTCTCCATCACTCCTGCTTCATTTGAATCAAGGATGCCAAGATATATATAATAATAATAATACAGTAATATAATAATACAGACAATGTTACTCCACTGCATGTGTACTTCAGCAAGAGAGACAAGACACTGAAGTTATGTGAAGGGTGTTCCTATTTAAACTATGTGCAGTTATGAGTGAGAGAATAACTGGAAACAAAAACTGGCAAATGCATAGCCATATTTAGAAGGAGGTTTGCAAATGCAAATTGTCGGTTGAGTTAATATCTTTTTAAAAAGGAATAGTTTGCACCATCTGTCATGCTTAGTTATCATGTTACGGGGTCATACGTCATAGAATCCAGCCCATGAATCCAGAATGCAGCCCATGTGCTTGAGGACAGCAAGCACACACACACACATGTGTCCGTCAAAACGCAGTATGTGTTCTGCAGCTGTGACGTCCAAAACCAGAGATCTCAACACCTGCAGCTGTCGGTGGACACACCTCGTCAGTCCAGCGCACACACCAGCACACCATCTGTACATCCATGTATCAACAGCTCATGCAAGTGTGCTCCCACTTGCACCCATCCGGATGGGTGGGCGCAACACACGTGGGATTCACACGCATGGCACGTGTGTGTGGGGGGAGCTGACACTCTGGCACCTCATATGTGTGTTGCTGTTTTGCAAAGTCACATTCTTGGGGGCACGTCGATAAATTTCACATCCAACTCTAAAGTGATCGTCTGCTGACTGCTGTTGTGCTAATAGCACAAATACTGGCCACATATTTTCTAAGCGCCAAGCGAACGGTGTTAGATGTTCGTGTGTGTCATCTGAAATATGGCCGGCACCTGCCACAAGGGGGTTCAATGGGCTCTCACAGGGTACACTGTGTCTTTTAGACACTGGTGTGCGCAAATAGTTGTAACAACATGTATACGAGGCGTTGGAGGCAGCTATAATTTTACACGTATTGCATACGATTCCTGCTTCATGGACAAGTCGACCACATTCGTACTACAGGGGCCCTAACTTTGGACCCCTGTACAAACTGAAACTGATCTTTGTGACCATTTTTACCATTCTTACACCATAACTCCAAAACATTCGGTCATAGATAGTACAAACTATACCTTTTTGGAATTGTTATGATCAGACAAATAATGTGGTATATTTTTCAACATAATTGGAGCATTTTTAAATTTTGACTCCTGTGTAATTCTTTATTGACCCCTGTAGCTCATTAGAGGTCAACTCCAGGATGGCTCCATATCTGAAAATAAACATTCGTTAATTTAGAATATGTGTGCCAAATTCCATGCTTTTATCACAAAATGAACTGTTTTGCTATGCCGTCCCACTAGTGTATGAATTGCCTGTAACAATGAATTCATGTGTTTACATGAACTTAGAATGAGCCTTTCATATATAGATGAACTCAGGCCCCCTCATGGAGGCTGACATGTTGATATATTAGTACAAGAAAAACATAAGTATACCTTATCACATGTGTTTTTGTATGTATCACATGTCTGTGTATGTATGAGCCCTCATCCTCCGGACTCAGACTCATACAGATACAGTAGTGGTAGTAAAGTGGTAGCAGTAATAGTAGTGCTATGTGACTAAAAAGATTAATCCAGGTTTTGAGTATATTTTCCTATTGTTACATGGGAAACAAAGTACCAGTAGATTAAGTAGATTATCACAAACCCAACAAGACCAAGCATTCATGATATGCACTCTCTTAAGGCTATGAAACTGGGCTATTAGTTTAAAAAGTAGAAAAGTGGGTGTTCACAATAATAGTAGTGTGGCATTCAGTGAGTTCGTCAATTTTGTGGAACAAACAGGTGTGAATCAGGTGTCCCCTATTCAAGGATGAAGCCAGCACCTGTTGAACATCCTTTTCTCTTTGAAAGCCTGAGGACAATGGGACGTTCAAGACATTGTTCAGAAGAACAGTGTAGTTTGATTAAAAAGTTGATTGGAGAGGGGAAAACTTATACGCAGGTGCAAAAAAATTATAGGTTGTTCATCTACAATGATCTCCAGTGCTTTAAAATGGACAAAAAAAAAAAAACAAAGACGCGCGGAAGAAAATGGAAAACAACCATCAAAATGGATAGAAGAATAACCAGAATGGCAAAGGCTCACCCATTAATCAGTTCAAGGGTGATCAAAGACAGTCTGGAGTTACCTGTAAGTGCTGTGACAGTTAGAAGATGCCTGTGTGAAGCTAATTTATTTGCAATAATCCCCTGCAAAGTCCCTCTGTTAAATAAAAGACGTGCAGAAGAGGTTACAATTTGCCAAAGAACACATCAACTGGCCTAAAGAGAAATGGAGGAATATTTTGTGGACTTATTGTTGTGTGGGCCGCCGAAGAGGAGGTACTGCTGGCCCACCACCACAAGATGGCGCCCTGCTTGAAGTGCGGGCTTCAAGCACGAGAGGGCGTCGGAGCGAGCAGGAGTGACAGCTGTCACACATCATCCGTACCGGCTGTCACTCATCCACTACTCATTACCACCACCATAAAGGCCGGACTGCAACTCCACCTCCCCGCCGAGAAATCAGCTACCATTCAGGTAATTTCTATGCTAAGCTTAACTGTGACTAAAAGTCTGATCTCATTTCCAGCCGTTTTCCTGTGACGGTGTCCTTATCTGTGGGATTGGCGTTTGGTGTGATCAGCGACGGCTTCGCCTCACACCCCAAACCAGATAAGTGGTTAAACAGGAGCTGCACGAGTGTGTGATTGGAGGTGGAGGTGCTCCCTCCTAACTAAACACTGACTGTGGGATTACTGAGTGTGCGAACAAAAACTCATCAGGACTGTCTCTGTTCTCTGCCAGCAGTACCGGGTCTGACTGCTGAAGACAGCGGCCACCTGGGGCCCAGGGCTTGGCGGCTCCGGTGTTCTTCAGCTCCATTGGTGGTGGAAGCTGTGTGGGGATCCGGCTCTTCTCTCGCCAGGCGTCTTCTATCGTCGAGCCTGCCCACACGTCACCTGGTGTATGATTGACAGTCACCATATTGTTATTGTCTGTACGTCGTTGTGCGATTCACAACATTAAATTGTTACTTTTGGCTTATCCATTGTCCGTTCATTAACGCCCCCTGTTGTGGGTCCGTGTCACGACACTTTCACAACACTTATGAGAGTAAAATTGTTCTTTTTGGGTCCAAGGGCCGCAGACAGTTTGTGAGACAACCCCCAAACTCTGAATTCAAGCCACAGTTCACAGTGAAGACAGTGAACCATGGTGGTGCAAGCATCATGATATGGGCATGTTTCTCCTACTATGGTGTTGGGCCTATATATCGCATACCAGGTATCATGGATCAGTTTGGATATGTCAAAATACTTGAAGAGGTCATGTTGCCTTATGCTGAAGAGGACATGCCCTTGAAATGGGTGTTTCAACAAGACAATGACCCCAAGCACACTAGTAAACAAGCAAAATCTTGGTTCCAAACCAACAAAATTAATGCCTCACAGATGTGAAGAAATCATGAAAACTGTGGTTATACAACTAAATACTAGTTTAGTGATTCACAGGATTGCTAAAAAAGCAGTTTGAACATAATAGTTTTGAGTTTGTAGCGTCAACAGCAGATGCTACTATTACTGTGAACATCCCCTTTTCTACTTTTTTACTAATAGCCCAATTTCATAGCCTTAAGAGTGTGCATAACATGAATGCTTGGTCTTGTTGGATTTGTGAGAATCTGCTGAATCTACTGGTACCTTGTTTCCCATATAACAATAAGAAATATACTCAAAACCTGGATTAATCTTTTAGTCACATAGCACTACTATTATTCTGAACACTACTGTACATTGGGGCATGATACAGGGTGTGATACATAAACAGACATGTAATAAAATATTTATCACATATTACAACAAAAATAAAGCCCAAGAACCATATAATTATCATCAACTCCATTCAATAACAACTCATTTACTCACTACACCAACAACGTTCATTCAATACTTGTGCTAATAAATAGTTTAAGGAGCCCTCTCTTCTCCTAATTGGTTCCACTCACCCATTCAGTGAACAAGTTCACATCATTCTGCGTTTTCCTGGTGGTGTTCTTGTTCTTATGTCATTAAGTCATGAGTGTTCTCTTCACTAACTTCTTGGTGTATCACTACTTCAGTATGAGACTCCAGCTGTAGAATTCTCCCTGCTAGGGAGGCTAAAACTTTCTCACCTTGATCAGACAACTTGGCTGAATGAAATGATCTGGATTCTCCAACCTCTTCCATGTCCTCACTCGCTCCTCCTCCATTCACCTGTCTGTCCACCTGTCTCACTACCACTGGGAGCAGAGCATTCAGTCACTCTGCTCTCCGTCTCTAGAATTCCGTTGTGTGAGCCGCTGAAGAGGAGGTACTGCTGGCCCACCACCAGAGGGTGCCCTGCCTGAAGTGCGGGCTTCAGGCACGAGAGGGCGCTGCCTCCTCACGGGAACAGCCGGGAGTGACAGCTGTCACTCATCGACTCATGACAGCTGTCACCAATCTCCACTTCATCAACCACTCCATAAAAGCCTCTCCACCCCGCTGCCGAGATATCGCCTACCATTGGAGGTAATTCTCTCAGCCGTTTTTCTGTGCCGTATCGCACGTAACAGTTTGTTATCCATTTCAGAAGGACCTAAGTGCTTGTGTCAGCTGGAGGCTGAACCAGTCGTTGACAGCAGGGTGACGGAGCTCACCATTCACGACTTGTAAGACAAGTAACTGGTTGGGTTAGTGGACTGACTGTGTTCAGTATTGCGGAGGTGGAGGTGCAATTCCCACCTGCTTGCTGACTGTGTTACTGGGTGTACACACACCCACACCTGTTTCTGCTTCCTGCCAGCAGTACCAGATCCGACAGCCGGAGATGGTGGCCACCTGGGTACTCGGGACTTGGCGGCTCCAGTATCCTCCAGGTTCGGTGGCAGTGGAAATCGTGTGGGATCCGGTTCTTCTCTGGACAGACGTCTTCTATCCTCGAGCCTGCCCACACGTCACCTCTGTAGATTGACTACATACAAATTCTGTAACCGTCTGTATTTCGTTGTGCACATTCACAACAGTAAAGTGTTCTATTTTCGGCTCATTCATTGTCCCTTCATTTACGCCCCCTGTTGTGGGTCCGTGTCACTACACTTTCACAACAGGATATCTCGGCCAACGTCATGGATCCCGAGGGGCGTCAACCATCTGTTGGACAACCAATGGGAGAGCAGGATGCACAGGTGTCTGCAGGAGGCGTGATTGGTGAGTTGCAGCAAATCCTCATCGCCTTTACTGCTCGGTTGGATCTAATGACCGAGCAGAACGTCATCCTCAATCGCAGGATGGAGGCTCTCACCGCGCAGGTGGAAGCGCGCGCTCAGGGCGCTGCTGCAGCTTCTCCTCCTGCTGACCCGGTGCCGAATAGACATTCCAATGGACATTCAACGACCCCCCCCCCCCCCCCCCACCATCCCCTGAAGCATACCTAAGTCCCCCAGAGCCGTACGGGGGTTGTGTGGAGATGTGCGCTGACTTTTTAATACAGTGTTCGCTCGTCTTTGCACAGCGTCCCGTGATGTACGCGTCAGACGCCAGTAGGGTGGCTTATGTAATTAATTTGCTTCAAGGTGAGGCACGCGCTTGGGCTACAGCGCTTTGGGAGCAGAATTCACGGCTCCTTACCTCTTATACTGGGTTTGTGAGGGAGTTCAGAACGGTTTTTGATCACCCTAACAGAGGCGAGACCGCGTCAACCGTGCTGCTGTCTATGAGACGGGGTGTCGGAGCGCAGCTGAATATGCAGTCGACTTCCGCATCGCGGCTGCGAGATCCGGCTGGAATACGACTGCGCTCCGCGCCGCCTTCATAAACGGACTGTCGCCGGTCCTGAAGGAGCACCTGGTGGCCAAGGAGGAACCGCGGGATTTGGATGGACTTATCGATCTAGTCATACGTTTAGACAATCAATTAGAAGAACGCCGTCGGGAGCGAGATGAAGGATGTGGCCGGGCACGCGCCGTCCCTCTCCCTTCCGGGCCCGAAAAGGTCCCGCCCTCCCCACGCTCCACAGCCTCGGCGCTCCGAGTGGCAACAGCTCCCCCTGCTGATGATGCTATGGACACGAGCAGGGCCAAATTCAGATCAACTAAGAGACAGAGGAGACTGGCCCGCGGGGAGTGCTTTATCTGTGGCTCAAGTGAGTATCAGCAGAGAGACTGCCCCAAGCGGTTAAACATGAACGCCCGCCCTTAGAAACTGGGTTAAGGGTGGGCCAAGACATTCACATGGGACATACCCGTATTTCCACACGTCTCCCAGTTACGATCCTGAGCGGGGATTTAACCCTTCAAGCCCCAGCACTGGTGGACACGGGGTCAGAAGGGAATCTGCTGGACAGCAGATGGGCAAGGGAGGTAGGGCTCCCTCTGGTGGCGCTTCCTTCGCCTCTGAAGGTACGGGCTAGATGGCACCCTTCTCCCTTTAATCACACACAAGACACAACCAGTAGTTCTGGTGGTGTCTGGGAATCATCGGGAGGAGATTGACTTTTTTGTTACTCCTTCCACCTCCCGCGTGATTTTGGGCTTCCCGTGGATGGTAAAACACAATCCCCGGATTGATTGGCCGTCTGGGGTGGTGGCTCAGTGGAGCGAAACCTGCCACCGGGAGTGTTTAGGATCCTCGGTTCCCCTGGTTTAATAGGTAATGAGGAGGCTAAAGTCGCCCCCAATCTGACGGCGGTGTCGGTTGAGTACCACGATCTTGCTGACGTCTTCAGCAAAGATCTGGCACTCACCCTTCCCCCGCATCGTCCGTACGATTGTGCCATTGATTTGATCCCGGGCGTTGAGTACCCGTCCAGCAGGCTGTACAACCTCTCACGTCTTGAGCGCGAATCAATGGAGACCTACATCCGGGACTCAATAGCTGCCGGGCTGATCCGGAACTCCACCTCCCCGATGGGTGCAGGTTTCTTTTTTGTGGGCAAGAAAGACGGCGGACTCCTTCCATGCATTGACTACAGAGGGCTGAACGAGATCACAGTTCGCAATCGATACCCTTTGCCCCTGTTGGATTCAGTGTTCACGCCCTTGCATGGAGCCCAAATTTTCACAAAACTGGATCTTAGGAATGCATATCACCTGGTTCGGATCCGGAAAGGAGACGAGTGGAAGACGGTATTTAACACCCCGTTAGGTCACTTTGAGTACCTGGTCATGCCGTTCGGCCTCACTAACGCCCCCGCGACGTTCCAAGCTTTGGTTAATGACGTCTTGCGGGACTTCCTGCACCGATTCGTCTTCGTATATCTGGACGATATCCTCATCTTCTCCCCGGACCCTGAGACTCACGTCCAGCATGTATGTCAGGTCCTGCAGCAGTTGTTGGAGAACCGGCTGTTTGTGAAGGGCGAGAAGTGCAAGTTCCACCGCACTTCTTTGTCCTTCCTGGGGTTTATCATTTCCTCCAACTCCGTTGCCCCTGATCCGGCCAAGGTTGCGGCGGTGAGAGATTGGCCCCAACCTACAAGCCGTAGGAAGCTGCAACAGTTCCTCGGCTTTGCAAATTTCTACAGGAGGTTCATTAAGGGCTACAGTCAGGTAGTTAGCCCCCTGACAGCCCTGACCTCCCCAAAAGTCCCCTTCACCTGGTCGGATCGGTGCAAAGCCGCGTTTAGGGAGTTGAAACGTCGGTTTTCGACTGCACCAGTTCTGGTGCAGCCTGATCCTTGCCGCCAGTTTGTGGTTGAAGTGGACGCCTCTGACTCAGTGATAGGAGCCGTGTTATCCCAGAGCAGGGAGTCCGACAAGGTTCTTCACCCTTGTGCCTACTTTTCTCGCAGGTTGACCCCGGCAGAGCGGAACTATGACGTGGGCAATCGGGAACTTCTTGCAGTGAAGGAGGCTCTTGAGGAGTGGAGACACCTGTTGGAGGGAGCTTCGGAGCCATTCACCGTTTTCACAGACCATCGGAATCTGGAGTATATCAGGACCGCCAAGCTGCTGAACCCCAGGCAAGCCCGCTGGTCATTGTTCTTTGGGCGTTTTGACTTCCGGATCACCTATCGCCCCGGGACCAAGAACCAGAGGTCGGATGCCTTGTCCCGGGTACACGAAGATGAAGTCAAAACAGACCTGTCGGATCCGCTGGAATACATCATATATGAGTCCACTATCGTGGCCACCCTCACCTGGGACGTGGAGAAGACCACCAGGGAGGCCCTGGCACGGAGCCCGGACCCAGGCATGGGCCCGAAGAACCGCCTCTACGTCCCACCAGAAGCCAGAGCTGCAGTCCTGGACTTCTGTCACGGTTCCAAGCTCTCCTGTCACCCAGGGGTGCGAAGGACCATGGCAGTGGTCCAGCAGCGCTTCTGGTCGGCGTCCATGGAAGTCGACGTCCGGGAATATGTTCAGGCCTGTACCACCTGTGCCAGGGGAAAGGCAGACCACTCAAGGACACAAGAACTTCTGCAACCGCTCCCGGTGCCTCGTCGCCCCTGGTCCCACATTGGCCTGGACTTTGTCACGGGCCTCCCGCCATCCCAGGGCATGACCACCATCTTCACGATAGTGGACCAGTTCTCCAAGGCGGCCCACTTCGTGGCCCTCCCGAAGCTCCCAATGGCCCAGGAGACAGCAGACCTCCTGGTCCACCACGTCATGCGTCTGCATGAGATACCAACTGACAGTGTCTCGGATCGTGGTCCTCAGTTCTCCTCACAGGTCTGGAGGAGTTTCTGCAGAGAACTGGGGGCCACCGTGAGCCTCTCGTCCAGGTATCACCCACAGACGAATGGACAGGCAGAGCGGGCCAACCAGGAACTCGAGCAGGCCCTCCGCTGCATGACCTCCATGTACCCGGCGGCCTGGAGTGACCATCTGGCCTGGATCGAGTACGCACATAACAGCCAGGTGTCCTCTGCCACCGGCCTCTCCCCGTTTGAGGTGTGTCTGGGGTACCAGCCCCCATTGTTTCCCGTGGTGGAGGGAGAGGTCGGTGTGCCCTCGGTCCAGGCCCACCTACGAAGATGCCGTCGGGTGTGGCGCACCGCCCGTTCTGCCTTGTTGAAGGCCCAGACGAGGGCTAAGGCCCATGCAGACCGCCGGCGTTCCCCAGCCCCTGCATACCAACCCGGGCAGGAGGTGTGGCTGTCAACAAAGGACATCCCCCTCCAGGTGGACTCTCCGAAATTGAAGGACAGATACATTGGCCCATTCAAGATCCTCAAAGTCCTCAATCCGGCCGCAGTGAAGCTCCTACTCCCAGCTTCACTGCGGATCCATCCTGTTTTTCATGTCTCCAGGATCAAGCCACACCACACCTCACCCCACTGTGCTCCCGGACCGGCGCCGCCTCCTGCCCGGATCATCGACGGGGAGCCCGCATGGACAGTACGCCGGCTCCTGGATGTACGTTGTATCGGCCGGGGGTTCCAGTATTTGGTGGACTGGGAGGGGTATGGACCCGAAGAACGCTCCTGGGTGAAGAGGAGCTTCATTCTGGATCCGGCCCTCCTGGCCGACTTCTACATCCGACACCCTGACAAGCCTGGTCGGGCACCAGGAGGCGTCCGTTGAGGGGGGGTCCTGTTGTGTGGGCCGCTGAAGAGGAGGTACTGCTGGCCAACCACCAGAGGGCGCCCTGCCTGAAGTGCGGGCTTCAGGCATGAGAGGGCGCTGCCGCCTCACGGGAACAGCCGGGAGTGACAGCTGTCACTCATCGACTCATGACAGCTGTCACCAATCTCCACTTCATCAACCACTCCATAAAAGCCGGACGACATCTCCACCCCACTGCCGAGATATCGCCTACCATTGGAGGTAATTCTCTCAGCCATTTTTCTGTGCCATATCGCATGTAACAGTTTGTTATCCATTTCAGAAGAACCTAAGTGCTTGTGTCAGCTGGAGGCTGAACCAGTCGTTGACGGCAGGGTGACAGAGCTCACCCTTCACGACTTGTAAGACAAGCAACTGGTCGGGTTAGTGGACAGACTGTGTTCAGTATTGCAGAGATGGAGTTGCAATTCCCACCTGCTTTCTGACTGTGTTACTGAGTGTACACACACCCACACCTAACTGTTTCTGCTTCCTGCCAGCAGTACCAGATCCGACAGCCGGAGATGGTGGCCACCTGGGGACTCGGGACTTGGCGGCTCCAGTATCCTTCGGGTTCAGTGGCAGTGGAAATCGTGTGGGATCCGGTTCTTCTCTGGACAGACGTCTTCTATCCTCGAGCCTGCCCACACGTCACCTCTGTAGATTGACTACATACAAATTCTGTAACCGTCTGTATTTCGTTGTGCACATTCACAACAGTAAAGTGTTCTATTTTCAGCTCATTCATTGTCCCTTCATTTACGCCCCCTGTTGTGGGTCCGTGTCACTACACTTTCACAACAAATTCATTACTATCCCAAATCGGAAATATGGATTCATTTCCCCTTTTTAAACCACAACTCAAAACAAATCTGTTCATGACAGCTTATTCCTCCTGATGCATATTGCTCTATTTTATTGATTTTATTGATGTTTATTGTATTGGATTTGAAGTTTTACTGTACGGTGTCCTTGATTGTCAAGAAAGACACATTTAAATGGAATGTATTATTATTATTATTATTATTATTATTCTGTATCATGACCCTGCACTTATCACCAGGGTAATACAAAATGGGGGTGTGTCTTTGGTGGGGCTGAGAAATGGTGGCTCCTGATTAGATGAAAAGTAGGGTGATACAAAGCCTGGTATTTCCAGTGTCTTGGGTTTTTTTTTTTTTTTTGTATCGCTCTGTTTTAAGATTTGTATCACCCTGATTTTATTGTCATAGTTTCCACGGCAGTAAAACTGATAGGACAAGTGTATGATTTATCAGCCCTGTTGTTTCTTGTATCTCATGAGGGCTGGTTTACGAGTATAGGGCAGATTTTTGTTGTAATATGTGATAATTACTGCATATTATACATTTTACAGTATGGCCAGAAGACTGAAGAAAAAGAAAAGGAATCAACAGTTGCTGCCGTAAACGGGTTGCTAGTGCAGGATACCACTTAAGAACCCTCATTTCTGTGAAATAGAGGACCACACATATTGCTTATCACAAGAAAAGACAAGGGAGCATGAACCCCATCACTAAAAATGCAAAAACAGGAGGGCAAACAAAATCATGACTGGTGACAGCATAACACAATCTAAAATCCAATAGACAACACAAAATCCTGCACACCCAAGTTGCAATTAAAAAAAAAAAAAAAGAAAGATTGCTGATCAGTTATTTTACCAAAAATTAATCTCAAATTCCAGTCCACAGCATACTGAAAGGTTCAATATTTTCCTGAATGAACAAAAAGGAAACATTCAACACTTCCTGACAAATACATGAAAGAATGTTACTGATCATTTTTATTCATTCAGGACCTAATTACAGAAACATCTGTGGCAATATAACTGTGCTTAACTGCATAAGTTTGCGGGTGTGTGAAATATAACATACAGTATACAATAGGTGGTATTAAATATTTTAGTGTCTCATCTGTTTAAATCCGTATGCATTGCATTACATTTATTCACTGAGCTAAAAATATTCTCAGTTTCAGAGTAACCAGCCATAAACATAATTTATTACACTAGCTGCTCCACATAGGCCTACAGGCACTTGGAACAAACACATAATTACATTTATCAAAGGCCAAATGTATTTTCTGATTGTCTCATTTATCAGAATGGCTGATGGGCTCAACCCATCTAAACATGAAACAGGTGTCCTACTTTCCTCCAACACACCACTCAAATAATTCCATTATCGACCCACAGCAATGCGATTTATTACAGTTAAATTTATCAAGATACAGTTTTCAAGAAAAAAGAAGTAGTACACGCTGAACTACCACCTTTTTCAGTGTGGACCAATTCAAATGAAAGCTCAGAAAGTCCAAAAACAAAGTGTAAAAGG
The DNA here is from genome assembly GCF_902500255.1 of Thalassophryne amazonica. Taxonomy (NCBI): domain Eukaryota; kingdom Metazoa; phylum Chordata; class Actinopteri; order Batrachoidiformes; family Batrachoididae; genus Thalassophryne; species Thalassophryne amazonica. The sequence continues at coordinate 56,233,976 of NC_047106.1, forward strand.
AGGAAAACTGTCAAAGTTCTGTAGGAAAATATAGGCATGCAGAGTTATGCCATCTGGAATGACATAACATGGGACAGCCTTTCTGAAAGAGTGGTCGATGGACCACTGGTGATCTGTGAGCGACCCCTAGTGGTCCACCATGGATATACTGGTAAAATATCATATTTTAAATTAACTTCAGAGTGTTTCTCAAACCATTTAAAGAGAACTCCAAATTCCAATCAAACTCACTCAAGCTCAAACTCAAACTCACTCAAGCCTGAGTGACATTCCTGTATCCCTAAACAACAATAAAACAAGACACTATCAATATTCCTCCAAAAATCTAAATCCAACCCCTTGTCCGCGTCATGGCACCTGGGTAATGGATCAAGTAGGAGACTGCCTGTTGGGGTCAAATATGGTGGGGATCTTGTGTGCCCCATTGCCGCTACGGTAGCCATGAAGGCCCAACTGGTACCGGTAACACAAGGTGGCTAACAGGACTCTGGTGAAACAAGATGGTCTCAACGGAAATCAGGCAGAGGAATTGATGGCTTGTGACTCAGTGGCTGTGAAGGAGGATGCAGGCTACAGTAGGTACTCATACCCCACTCCTCTGGGATTTCCCAGCCATTGGGCCAAGCTACGGATCTGTCAAGGACTATGTATTTGTCGATGTGCAAGGGCATTCCCATGTGAAACAAACTAACACACAAGTGTCTCAAGATCAACCCTGGATGTAGAATTCCACCAGTCCATCCAGTAATCTACCAAGGGACAGTCTTGTGCACTATCACGATTCCTCCTCCTTTTGCTTAAATCCAAAACCATACTGTACATTTGACTGAACATCCCCAATATTCTCAATCAGGATATCAGTGGAAACAATCACCGGACAACTTGTAAGACACAATAATAACAGGTCTGGGGTTGTGCACCGGTACTTTGCATTGCCACAACCTTGGATCCTTGTTGGCAAAGGTAAGTCCATACAAAAGCACCACACGTCCAAAATGCTATAGCGAACATTGCTGTTGTGTACAGGTCGGGGCAGGTCTGGTTATTAGTGTAATATTAATAATTGTCAACAGTAACTGTTAACATTAAAGGAAAATATTTATTAATTTATTAACAAATAAATTTAATTTATTAATTACAGGACAAAGGGGACAAATAACGAACATTTGCAAAAACAGTCTTAAGATGTTCTTTATCCAGGAGTGTTGATATCTGGGGATATTAACCCATAGTGATCAACAGTGAAGGAATTAAAGTTTGAGCTTTGACCTAGTGATTATCACATTGACCCATGCAAAAATAATCAAACATAACTGCTTATGTTTAACAGGAATTCAACAACAGTAACATTATTCAAATCAAATCAAATCAATTTTATTTATATAGCACCAAATCACAACAAACAGTTGCCCCAAGGCACTTTATATTGTAAGGCAAAGCCATACAATAATTACGGAAAAACCCTAACGGTCAAAACGACCCCCTGTGAGCAAGCACTTGGCGACAGTGGGAAGGAAAACTCCCTTTTAACAGGAAGAAACCTCCAGCAGAACCAGGCTCAGGGAGGGGCAGTCTTCTGCTGGGACTGGTTGGGGCTGAGGGAGAGAACCAGGAAAAAGACATGCTGTGGAGGGGAGCATAGATCAGTCACTAATGATTAAATGCAGAGTGGTGCATACAGAGCAAAAAGAGAAAGAAACACTCAGTGCATCATGGGAACCCCCCAGCAGTCTAAGTCTATAGCAGTATAACTAAGGGATGGTTCAGGGTCACCTGATCCAGCCCTAACTATAAGCTTTAGCAAAAAGGAAAGTTTTAAGCCTAATCTTAAAAGTAGAGAGGGTGTCTGTCTCCCTGATCCGAATTGGGAGCTGGTTCCAGAGGAGAGGAGCCTGAAAGCTGAAGGCTCTGCCTCCCATTCTACTCTTACAAACCTTAGGAACTACAAGTCATTCAATCAATCAATCAATTTTTTTTTTATATAGCGCCAAATCACAACAAACAGTTGCCCCAAGGCGCTTTATATTGTAAGGCAAGGCCATACAATAATTATGTAAAACCCCAACGGTCAAAACGACCCCCTGTGAGCAAGCACTTGGCTACAGTGGGAAGGAAAAACTCCCTTTTAACAGGAAGAAACCTCCAGCAGAACCAGGCTCAGGGAGGGGCAGTCTTCTGCTGGGACTGGTTGGGGCTGAGGGAGAGAACCAGGAAAAAGACATGCTGTGGAGGGGAGCAGAGATCGATCACTAATGATTAAATGCAGAGTGGTGCATACAGAGCAAAAAGAGAAAGAAACAGTGCATCATGGGAACCCCCCAGCAGTCTACGTCTATAGCAGCATAACTAAGGGATGGTTCAGGGTCACCTGATCCAGCCCTAACTATAAGCTTTAGCAAAAAGGAAAGTTTTAAGCCTAATCTTAAAAGTAGAGAGGGTGTCTGTCTCCCTGATCTGAATTGGGAGCTGGTTCCACAGGAGAGGAGCCTGAAAGCTGAAGGCTCTGCCTCCCATTCTACTCTTACAAACCCTAGGAACTACAAGTAAGCCTGCAGTCTGAGAGCGAAGTGCTCTATTGGGGTGATATGGAACTACGAGGTCCCTAAGATAAGATGGGACCTGATTATTCAAAACCTTATAAGTAAGAAGAAGAATTTTAAATTCTATTCTAGAATTAACAGGAAGCCAATGAAGAGAGGCCAATATGGGTGAGATATGCTCTCTCCTTCTAGTCCCCGTTAGTACTCTAGCTGCAGCATTTTGAATTAACTGAAGGCTTTTTAGGGAACTTTTAGGACAACCTGATAATAATGAATTACAATAGTCAAGCCTAGAGGAAATAAATGCATGAATTAGTTTTTCAGCATCACTCTGAGACAAGACCTTTCTAATTTTAGAGATATTGCGTAAATGCAAAAAAGCAGTCCTACATATTTGTTTAATATGCGCTTTGAATGACATATCCTGATCAAAAATGACTCCAAGATTTCTCACAGTATTACTAGAGGTCAGGGTAATGCCATCCAGAGTAAGGATCTGGTTAGACACCATGTTTCTAAGATTTGTGGGGCCAAGTACAATAACTTCAGTTTTATCTGAGTTTAAAAGCAGGAAATTAGAGGTCATCTATGTCTTTATGTCTGTAAGACAATCCTGCAGTTTAGCTAATTGGTGTGTGTCCTCTGGCTTCATGGATAGATAAAGCTGGATATCATCTGCGTAACAATGAAAATTTAAGCAATACCGTCTAATAATACTGCCTAAGGGAAGCATGTATAAAGTGAATAAAATTGGTCCTAGCACAGAACCTTGTGGAACTCCATAATTAACTTTAGTCTGTGAAGAAGATTCCCCATTTACATGAACAAATTGTAATCTATTAGACAAATATGATTCAAACCACCGCAGCGCAGTGCCTTTAATACCTATGGCATGCTCTAATCTCTGTAATAAAATTTTATGGTCAACAGTATCAAAAGCAGCACTGAGGTCTAACAGAACAAGCACAGAGATGAGTCCACTGTCCGAGGCCATAAGAAGATCATTTGTAACCTTCACTAATGTTGTTTCTGTACTATGATGAATTCTAAAACCTGACTGAAACTCTTCAAATAGACCATTCCTCTGCAGATGATCAGTTAGCTTTACAACTACTCTTTCAAGAATTTTTGAGAGAAAAGGAAGGTTGGAGATTGGCCTATAATTAGCTAAGATAGCTGGGTCAAGTGATGGCTTTTTAAGTAATGGTTTAATTACTGCCACCTTAAAAGCCTGTGGTACATAGCCAACTAACAAAGATAGATTGATCATATTTAAGATCGAAGCATTAAATAATGGTAGGGCTTCCTTGAGCAGCCTGGTAGGAATGGGGTCTAATAGACATGTTGATGGTTTGGATGAAGTAACTAATGAAAATAACTCAGACAGAACAATCGGAGAGAAAGAGTCTAACCAAATACCGGCATCACTGAAAGCAGCCAAAGATAACGATATGTCTTTGGGATGGTTATGAGTAATTTTTTCTCTAATAGTTAAAATTTTATTAGCAAAGAAAGTCATGAAGTCATTACTAGTTAAAGTTAAAGGAATACTCGGCTCAATAGAGCTCTGACTCTTTGTCAGCCTGGCTACAGTGCTGAAAAGAAACCTGGGGTTGTTCTTGTTTATTTCAATTAGTGATGAGTAGTAAGACATCCTAGCTTTACGGAGGGCTTTTTTATAGAGCAACAGACTCTTTTTCCAGGCTAACTGAAGATCTTCTAAATTAGTGAGACGCCATTTCCACTCCAACTTACGGGTTATCTGCTTTAAGCTGCGAGTTTGTGAGTTATACCATGGAGTCAGGCACTTCTGATTTAAGGCTCTCTTTTTCAGAGGAGCTACAGCATCCAAAGTTGTCCTCAATGAGGATGTAAAACTATTCATGAGATAATCTATCTCACTCACAGAGTTTAGGTAGCTACTCTGCCCTGTGTTGGTATATGGCATTGGAGAACATAAAGAAGGAATCATAACGTTAAACCTAGTTACAGCGCTTTCTGAAAGACTTCAACTGTAATGAAACTTATTCCCCACTGCTGGGTAGTCCATCAAAGTAAATGTAAATGTTATTAAGAAATGATCAGACAGAAGGGGGTTTTCAGGGAATACTGTTAAGTCTTCAATTTCCATACCATAAGTGAGAACAAGATATGATTAAAGTGGTGGGTGGACTCATTTACATTTTGAGCAAAGCCAATCGAGTCTAACAATAGATTAAATGCAGTGTTGAGACTGTCATTCTCAGCATCTGTGTGGATGTTAAAATCGCCCACTATAATTGTCTTATCTGAGCTAAGCACTAAGTTAGACAAAAGGTCAGAAAATTCACAGAGAAACTCACAGTAACGACCAGGTGGACGATAGATAACAACAAATAAAACTGGTTTTTGGGACTTCCAATTTGGATGGACAAGACTAAGAGTCAAGCTTTCAAATGAATTAAAGCTCTGTCTGGGTTTTGGATTAATTAATAAGCTGGAGTGGAAGATTGCTGCTAATCCTCCGCCTCGGCCCGTGCTACGAGCATTCTGACAGTTAGTGTGACTCGGGGGTGTTGACTCATTTAAACTAACATATTCATCCTGCTGTAACCAGGTTTCTGTAAGGCAGAATAAATCAATATGTTGATCACTTATTATATCATTTACTAACAGGGACTTAGAAGAGAGAGATCTAATGTTTAATAGACCACATTTAACTGTTTTAGTCTGTGGTGCAGTTGAAGGTGCTATATTATTTTTTCTTTTTGAATTTTTATGCTTAAATGGATTTTTGCTGGTTATTGGTGGTCTGGGAGCAGGCACCATCTCTACGGGGATGGGGTAATGAGGGGATGGCAGGGGGAGAGAAGCTGCAGAGAGGTGTGTAAGACTACAACTCTGCTTCCTGGTCCCAACCCTGGATAGTCACGGTTTGGAGGATTTAAGAAAATTGGCCAGATTTCTAGAAATGAGAGCTGCTCCATCCAAAGTGGGATGGATGCTGTCTCTCCTAACAAGACCAGGTTTTCTCCAGAAGCTTTGCCAATTATGTATGAAGCCCACCTCATTTTTTGGACACCACTCAGACAGCCAGCAATTCAAGGAGAACATGCGGCTAAACATGTCACTCCCGGTCCGATTGGGGAGGGGCCCAGAGAAAACTACAGAGTCCAACATTGTATTTGCAAAGTTACACACCGATTCAATGTTAATATTAGTGACCTCCGATTGGCGTAACTGGGTGTCATTACTGCCGACGTGAATTACAATCTTACCAAATTTACGCTTATCCTTAGCCAGCAGTTTCAAATTTTTCTTTTCAAATTTTAAATAATTTGAAAACTTTTCAGTTTTCAAATTATTCACATCAACATTATTTTCATTAATAAGGTTAATCTAAACACTGGATGATCAAACAAAAATATATACAAAACTGAGACTGTGTATGTGTGTTGGTGTTTTTCTGTGTGTTTCAGTGTGATTGAAGTGTCAAGATGGCTGCCTAGCTGCCATTCCAAGCACGGTGGCATTGGGAATGTCAAGATGGCAGCTTTGCATGAATCTAAACAAACAAGTCTGTGATTATAAAGTCCAAAATGTGCTGCAAAACCATTTTCAAAACATTACAGGATAAAAGCCTTTTCTGTCTTTCACTTTGCCATCTTCCTGTTCAACACAACAGTTTGTTCCATAGAGGGATCTCTCATTTTCTGCATGGAAAGCTGTGCAGGTTGCCATGGTTAAACAAAGGCTGGTGGCGCTATTCACCCACAAATCAAATAATCTATAAAATGTTGCAAATGCTACTTACAGGTCTGCCTGTGAACATTCCAGTTTTAATGCTTAAAATGAAGCCCAACTATATTTATCTGCAAAACTGAGAAAAAAAAGACACAATGTGACCATATTCAAGATCAGTTTTGATTATACAGTATGCATCCTAAAGTCAAATTTGTAACATTGACATTAGCATTAGTGGTTTCACAAATAAAATGTTAGAAAGGAGAATTATCACAAATAATTCATTCCACATTTTCACCACATTTGTGCAGTACATGTGCCTGGTTGGCACTGGATAGTCACATGATGTTTGAATTAGTTTAGAGATTTTATTTCTGAACAGGATCATATTGCAACTTACTTTCATGCAGTTTATATGCCTTTTAGAGATGATGCTTACTCTTATGAGTTTCATGGATCTTCAGAATACAGTATTATATGCTTCTTCCCTTAACCCAAATTTCATTATAGTTCTATTAAGCCTCTTGCAAATTAACTTAGTCTTTGACTTAAGAGTCAAAAGGCATGATGAATGGATTTGTCTTGGTTTCATAACCGTGTAAAATTTTCCACACTGATACCTAACCCAAAATGTGCCCACAGTGTTTATTCAAAGTGCTGATTTGTGTTGATGGGAAGGTTTTCTCATTTATTTTGCTCCACTTAGGCAGCCCTCATAAAGGTTCTGTGCCAAAACAGGGCAGTGATGAAGAATCAGCAGCCAGCGCAGTCAGCAGGAGACAAGCCAAAAACACAAGCAGTGCCCCACAATACATAATTACAACTCAAAAAAATGCAGTGTCTGCAGGGGTAAAAAAAAAAAAGTCTCTGTGCAAGATTTTATTGTATTTTTTAAATGGGGCAAAGCTACACAACTGAATGTGATAGCAGATTGCATTTCTAAAACAGAAAGAGTTTAGATTCACAGTGCAACATGCACATACAGTTGACTGAATGCATGAATGATGATTTATTGGCATTACAAGTGTAACAAATTATCACACCAAATTACCTCAGACAAAAAATACAATTAATCCACAATTATTACTAGTTGAACGTAACAATGGCACACATCAGAATTAAAACAACCGTACATATACATTTGATTGTTTATGTGTGCTAAACTTGAAACAGTCCGTCATTCGAATTGAGGCAAGTGAGTGTAGGCCGCAACAGAAATACAGTGCAGCCAGGCTTGGCGGGGGGGGGACTGCATCCATGTGTGCAGGTGGATCATATCAGTCCCTGTCTGTGTGTGCGTAGGGTCTGTGGGGGAGGGCAGATGAGAAGGGGAGCTGTGTGCGTCACCAGGGACATTGAAATCTTCTGGAGGAAAAACAAGCAGGGCATTTTGACCTTCGGAAGCTGATAAGGCTGTCATGTTTGGGTTAGGCAGAGAAGCACAGAGCCAAATGTGGCTTCTCTTAACTGTCCAGATCCAATTGTGTGAATGAATATTCACTGGTCTCCAACGTCAATGCCTTTGCAGGGCTAAGAGCTGCTCCAAGATGATTTCCAACTTGCATTTCAGTTCAAGAGTCCGAGTCTGTACAGCCTTACCAACCTCAATAATCATGACGAACAGACGTGGGGTTGTGGTTTTGGTGGCAGCCGTCTTGCCAATTTTCCAGTAGATCAGGGCAGCACATAATCCTAACAGCAGAAGCCCAACTACCATAAAGACAAATAAGAATAAATCCTCAACGACTTCAATGGAGAGTGGTGCCAAGCATGCCACGCATCACTCCTTCCAGGCGTCGAGAACATAGCCCGCGGGATAGGTTCCTTCTGGACACACAGGGTCCCCCAGCCCTATTTCCTTGTTGAAAAGATGGTGTCAATAGCATTGAGAGACCAGCTGATCAATTCCATGGTTATTCCGAATGCAATTCGAAGAATTCACAGTCTGGTGAAGTTGGGACTTTGAAGGTTGGAGACAGAGATAGAGACAACAGGAAGAGAGGAGAGAGGGGCGATGCGACTGCCCTCGACGGACTCCCAAGCAGAATCGCAGTTGTTTTCAAAATAATAGTGTTTAAAAAAGAGAATAAAGCTCAAAATCCTTATAATCTATATATTAATAGTCAAGTGGCCTCTGTGTAAGTGTACCGTGTATGCGTGCATGCATATGACTTTGATCATAGAGAAACTGGGGAGAGCTGAAATTTGGCGTTTCCTATGTTTATGTATTTTGGGTCAAGGATGAATGCCGTGAAAACGGAAAGTTGATAGGACTAATATTTTTGGAGAAATTAGGGATATTAGCTAACAACAGTGAACAATGGATGTTGATAATTAAATAGTGGACTCAAATACCATTCCAGCAGGGGGCGGTAAAGCATCTATGTATTAAAAGCCAAGTGGCCTCTGTGTATGCATGCATGCATACACAGAGGCCACTGTGTAGAGGCCACAGAGGCATGCATGCATGCGTGCATGCATGTGTACAACTTTGATCACTAACAAACTAGGAACAGCTGACATTTGCCGCTTGCTATGCTTATGTATTTCGGGTAAAAGATGAAGGCTACCAAAACGGAACACTGATAATACTAACATTTTTTGAGAAACTCCATTTATTAGCTAACAACACTGAACAATGGACATTGATAATTACATTCAAACTCATTGTCAAAACTTTGAATAATTTATTGCCACTTGAAAAATGTCAGCTACTTATTTTATAAACATTACCCACAATAGAGGCTGTGGATCCCCACAGGTAACGCTCTAATAGCTTTTTTATTTTCATACAAACAAATGCACTGGAAACACTGCACATTCTATTCTAAATCAAAACAGGAAGGACATCATTAGGTTTTCATCATCCCAGGATGGCCCCAAAAATATTGGACCTTCTTGACTTGGACTGCCCTTTGGCCCTATTTGTAGCAATGAAACAACAAGGTGACATCTCCATCTCATTGCCAAGTGAGAAATTTTATTTCGCTCCGTTGATGATCCTCTTTGCTCTCCCAAAACTGGTTCAGGCTCATATTCCACCTTCCAGGTACAACTCATCAATTTCAAAATAATCTGATTGCAAGGCTGACAATTGCCTATAGTTTTAGCAAAACATCAGGTGGCTGAAACTACTAGTACTGGGTTTTTGTGCACTTACAGTTATACATGCATTGTGTATTTAGAAGAAGCAGAGCATTTCTGTCACGCTTTTTTCATCAAGCAGATAATCAGAGAGCTTTACAATAATACCTCAAATTTACTTCCCCAGCCAAGGCTGGCACCTATTTCGAATAGGGCGTACTGAGGCCATGCAGATTTAGTGTCTTGTCCAAGGACACAGACAGGCAGCATGAGCATGATTCAAACCTAGGTCTACTCATTGGCAGGCCAACTCCTTATCCACTGAGCTACCTGCTTTATGTATTTAAAAAAATATGAAATGTCTGTAACTTTAAATTACTTTATGTTTTGTGTCATAGCAAATTTTCATGCAAAAAAAAGATTTCTGTATCATCTCATGATTTGGTGTTTTTGCTGCATACAGTAGCAAATCCACTGCAGTCTGTGATCATGCACACCACAAAGCCCTGGGTCCTGAATAGCTACCACCCAGGCAGAAAACGAATCCATTCCCATTCTCCAAAGTAACCATCTATGTTTCACAGCCAGGTGAAACATGGGCAGCTCATTGGCCTTCATCAGCCACTGGGGCTCCAACACTGAAGCTCCTGCATGCTGGATCATGTCCAGAAAAAAAAAAAAAAAACACCACAAGGCCAAAATCTTGTAGAACACATTCCCTCCCCAGGTAAGTGTGGAGGGAATTGTGTCTCCCAATGTTGCTGTTTGCTTGAAACAAAGTTTGGCCAAGGACTCTTAAAAGAGACCAAGTACCAAAGATGTTCATTCATTACTTTAGGTCACCTTTAGCATCCAAGTTTGACAACTATACAATGAGACAGATAGCATCAGGACCCTAAAAACTTGGATCTTCATTCTCCTGCAAAGATATTAGCATTGCCAAACACCTTTGTCCAGTATTCTCATGTCTCCAAAAGTTCTTCCAAGGTGCATCTCCATGCCAGAGTCATGAAGGTCATTACTGAGGTAAATAGATGTTTCTAGTTCAACACTTTCTCCACACAAACATACACTTCATTTAGTCTTAGACTTGAACAGGACAATTATAAACCCAGACACTTAGATTTGTTGCTCCCAAGTGCTGTGGTTTGCGTGTCCATAGCTGCTTTCAGGGTCCCATGATCCTGTACAAGACTTGTGTAATTACAGTCGAAGGTAAATGCATTACCAATATGGTGAGCACCAGTGAAATGCAGCCAACACCTCAGAATTATGTCAAGTCAAGATGCACTGGACATCCTTACCAGCTAGGGTTTGTTGAGTGTTACACGAGAGAATAAAATTATATATATTTATACATTCATTGTTATTTATATTAATTATTAAGATCCTATCGCCTTATGTACAATTTGTACATGTTCAATCAAGCCCCTCTATGTGATAATTTCACAAGGACCACAATGGAAACAAGTGTTTATGATTTATTGTGTTATCCATGTATCACTGACATATTCACCTCTGTGTGTTTACACTGACGTTGCAGAATAAACTCAATCAATCAATCATAACACAATTATTTTATTTACGTTTTAACAGTGCCTGCAGGAGAATGTGTGTGTGTGTACATACATGAGCTTTTGAAAAGAGAGGAAGTTACCTTTGACTGTGTGTGATGATTGTCCACACTGCTGTCCACGAGATTTATTGTAAATCACTCCAGAGGTGTTATCAGGTTACAAAAATAGCATTTTCAGTTTTATAAGTGTTTTATTTCTTGCTAGCTTTTACATAATATGGGGGAAACATGTTATATTTACACAGAAGCTAAGTCCAGTTAGCAGCTAACAAGACCAGCCAGTGACATCACCATGCTAACATGTGTGAGATGTCTTGTAAATCACTCCAGAGGTGTTATCAGTTTTCCAAAATAGCATTTTCAGTTTTATAAGTGTTTTATTTCTTGCTAGCTTTTAAATAATATATGCAAGAAACATGTTATATTTACACAGAAGCTAAGTCCAGTTAGCAGCTAGCAAGACCAGCCAGTGACATCACCATGCTAACATCTGTGAGATGTCTTGTAAATCACTCCAGAGGTATTATCAGGTTATAAAACAGCATTGTCAGTTTTAGAAGTGTTTAACTCTCACTAGCTTTTACATAATATATAAGAATTGTGTTATATTTACCTAGAAAGTTGTTTTGGAGCGCCAGAGAGACCAGCCAGAGACGCGTCACAATGCCGCTCTACTTTGATTGGCTGTTACCAACCCCACCACCACCAGCACAAAAAAACAAAACAAAACAGATTTTCATGATTCATAGCATAAAAATAGTAAACAATGTGACATTTTAACCCCTTAAAATTAAAACCTCTTAAAATAGGTCAAGGTTAGCCATCTTTGAACTTGTCCAAGTATCTGTGTCCCAAGTATGCACCCTGTGAATTTGAAGTTGCTGGCAGTACTAGGACTGCACAGACAGAGAGATGGACTGACAGATGGACGGATGTACGCAAAACCTTCGCATTACCCGATGGCCATATTTTGATATCCTCAGGGAAAAATATATAAACTTATCCCCTTTAAAATGGTCTGAAGAAATATGTTTCCAGTCTTTTACTCCCATCAAATACCTGTGAGCTAAACTTTTTGTCGGTCTCAGGTTTTGGAAGTCGAAAGTAGTTTTGTTTCATACTGCTGTGTCCTTCCCACTTGAATTACTGCAACTTAGTACACAGTAGAAACTCCCGCCGTGATTCTTCATTTTGAATGCCTTCAGTGATGATACATCATGACGCTTCAGGTCACACCATTGTTTGCTGAAAGTGTGGGGAAAACTGGAACTACACTGGTGCATGCTGGGGTCCGTGAATGACTTGATTGATTCTGTAAACATTACAGGATTGTCTATGTCCAGGATTACAGGATTGTCCATGTGGAGAACAGTCAAAGCACATGTGTTCACACGTATGAAAATTCATCAAAGACCTGAAAACCAAAGAGAGACGAATCAAAACCTGATCCTACGCACACACATGGATGCACATAGTGTGTCGGCACACACCTGAGAATACAGATCTCATCAAAGGCTTTACTGTAGCTGTGTAACAAGAATGTGCACAGACAGTGTCTGTCTGAATCCCAGTCAGACAATGAGGGAGCAGGTTCTGATGATTCTTTCGCTCAGACATAAAAGTTTTCTCACTGTTCCTTCTTTTTCTTTTCTTTTTTTAAGTGGATTTTGCAACAATGAAACGGATCACAGAGCTCAGACTTCCTTGTCAAAGGCTGTCACAGTCACCTGGTGTTTACTGAAGAAGATAACTGTGCAGTGATGTGACACAAAGCTAGAGATGACCTGGGTTTTCTGTGAACACCACAGTTAATCAAGAGAGTCCAACTAAACAGATGTCTGAGGAAAGAGGAAAAACAAAAACAAAATCTAAACTGACAATCAAAGCCAGTTCCAGTAGCACATTTAGGTTGATTGAAAATTGTAACATCCAAATTTTAGCAGCAGAGCCTGATTGAGAGGAACCACTGCCTTTGTACTCCACTGAGCCAAGACAGCAGATTGTCTCTGTGGAGATACTGAAGCATGTATTAAAGGATTATTAAATGAGTACAACGTTAATAATTTGTTTATTATATAGCTATTATTTACATAAACACGCAAACTTATAGTATCGCCCAAATATGAAAGCTGCTGACAGTTTTAGGCTCGTAGTCAGACCCGTTCACTTTCTTCACCTCCATTATCTTAACAGATGGTCAAGGTCGTTAGCTGGTAAGCTTTCAATTTGCTTTTCTTCTGATGCTGTTTAAATATTTACAGAGTACGTTCATGTCTGACTTGGTTTTTCTAATCCTGTTTTTTCCTTCCTGGTTTTGCAACGAAAATGCGTGTTGCAGACCGATTGTCATGGTAACCGGTCCAATATGGAAAAATGTCTAACTGGTAATCAGCCAATCAGAGCGCGTGTAGCTTTGCAGCAATATAATAATTGATATTATCATATACCTATAAATGATACGCCAATATGATTGGATAAAACACTAAAGAATAAATAGCAATACACCCTTTTCACAGACGGGTAGTATTTTTCATACCACCCAAGTAATCAGCCAATCCGGACAGCGGAGAGGCGCCACGATGAAGAGGCGCGGTCAGAGGAACTGTGAAATACTGGTGAGTCACTATTTAATAATTTCTTACGTGTCCAAACTCGTAGGTTGATCGTTAAAATTAAATTTGTTAGTTGTAAAAGCCATTATAATTATTTATAGGAAAACCTTCTATTTATTTCTGCTAAGGTTTGAAGTTTGACTGTTTACACAGGAGAGAAAAGTGAGAAAATGTTAATGCCTGTTTGTGAAAAGTGTATAGTGTAGTGAGGGGTTTTACAGCCTTAAAACATCTATAATAATTGTAAAAAATAATGCTGACTACTTTGCGGATTTCGCCTATCGCGGGTTATTTTTAGAACGTAACTCCCGCAATAAACGAGGGACCACTGTATATGATAAAATCGTTATCAAGTTGTTCACCAATGAATATGGCTTTTTACACCCTTCAGAAAACCATACAACATTTATCATTTATAGGTATATGATAAATTTATAGGTACATAATAAATTCAGAAAACCATACACCCTTCGGCCTTCAGCCTAAGGGTGTATGGTTTTCTTCAGGGTCTCTAAAGCCATATTCATTGGTGAACAATTTGATAACTGATAATATTGAACCCACAACCATCACATGAGCTTCATGAACTTGGTGGGCAAAGCGATGTCTATCGGCCTGTAGCATGGGAACACTTACAGACTCTACAACATAGGGTAGAAAATGAAGTACCTTGAAACATGTAATGTAATATATCATTTTAAAGGCTACCGCCTGGAGTATCAACCTGTGAAGTTTCAGAGCTTAATACCTACTCAGAGTGGAGAAACAGCTGTCCGTATTTCTATTTCCAATGCGAGATACACAAAAATGTGACGTACACAAAAACGTGACATATAGCAACTGAGAGAGATTTGTTGGAACTGTTAACTACTACTTGGAAGTGTTCAAACCAAGATGCACTGTGAATATTAAACAACAGTGCACGCTAACTTACGGCATAGTTCCAAGCTGGTTCTGTTACAATTGGAATGCTATACAGGGTGACGTACACAGATCATGACCTACCATGTCTGTGCATCATTAATGGACCTGATATCAAATACATTCAACCAAATACATGACTAAATAGTAACTACATCTTAACTATAACTTAACTATAACTTAACTAGTGACATTCCATAAACAGCTGCCTTGCATCATTGGTATGTCATCTCTGGGCTGCATCATTGGGTGTCATCTTTGTGATGTACAAAGAAATGTGACATATTCTGCAACAAGAAATAATAATTGAGTGTACATGTTCCCATGCAACAAGCCCATCAACCTTTGATGTCAGCTGACCATCAGCTTCACATCAAAAATGAAAGTTATCATTTATGTCAAAGTACAACATTAAATCAGCATCACGTTGCAACAATGATCGACATAAAAAAAAAACTGCAAAAAACAGCAATTTTCAAATATGATGAGGTTTGGAGTCAAGGGTCTTCTGACCTCGAGTTAACCTCCCAAACTCCTCAACCACAAAGTCCACGTTCAACAATGATTGGGCTTACCTCAGGACACTTATCCTTAAGACTTTTCTATATGAACCATCAGTACTTAGATTTTTTTTGGAATGCTTGCTAGTATAAACTAAGTATAATTTTAAGTACAACACAAGTAAACTGAAGGTAAACAATGAAAATACAAGTTTGTATGATATGTACTTAAAAGACTATACTTAAAGTATCCCGAGTTTATACTGGCAAGTACACCAAAAAACAAAAACTAAATCTAAGTACACTCACATACAGTGAAAAGTATAGAGAAAGGTTTAACTGTATTTGGTGTATACTGACAATTACTGAGTAAAGAATTGTCTTCTGGAACTGGACTTTGTGGTTTAGGGGTTACGCAAATGTTAATTTATTTATTATTTTTTTTCCAATCAGAGGTTCTTTGGCTCAAATGCCCCACAGAGTGTAAATTTATAGGTTTACTTTATTCTTTTTTGGGAAGGGGGTGGGTGTTGTAAGGCAGTCTTTCTCAAAGAGTGGTCCATGAGCAACCCCTAGTGGTCTATGATTATAGGGGTAAAATATCACATTTTAAATTAGTATCATATTTGAACATAACAGTGTTTCTATAACTGTTAAAAAAGTAACTCCAAAGTGTAATAGAAAGTAATATACTATTGTAATATACTGTTTAACTGTTCAGTGGACCTATTGTTTTTGGTCATTTGGGTTGTTAAGTGGTCCTTGAATTTTTTTTATTGATTTTTTTTTAATTGGTTAAGCATCATGCTTTTATCATTTCTCAGATGGTATCATGCCTCATATTTAAGCCTTGCTTAGCATTACACCTCATAGAGCATTGTGCCACATAGGGCATTGTATCCTTATCATGTCTCATAGGGTGTCACACCTTCATCATGCCTGACAGGGCATTATGGCTTTATCATGTCTTATAGGATATGGCTGAGTCATCATCCCTGACAGGGAATTATACATCACAAGGCCCTGTACCTCATCAGACATTGTACCCATATCATGCCTCATAGGCCATCGCACCTTCATCATGCCTCATAGGGCATTGCTGCTCCATCATGCTTCATAAGACATCACAGCTTCATTATGCCTCTTAGTACTTCATTCCTTCATCAAACATTCATCATTGGAAGGCCTCACACTTCATTGGACCTCACGTCTCATAGGGTATCGCACCTCAAAAGGCCTCACACTTGTATTGCAGTCATCCTGTCTTCTCTTCTATTTTTTCCATGACTGTTCTTGAGCCATGACTCAAAAATAAAATTCCTGTGTGTTATTTCCAACATAGTCAAAGGAAAAATTTAACAAGCTAACAACGTATTTGGTTGATTTATTTATTTTGACAATACATCATTATGTTGTGTGTCTGTTGTCTCAAAGGGGAAACAAAGGCCAGTGTCCAGGTGAAAGAAGAATTTAAGAAATCACAGTGAGGATTATTGGATCACTTAAAGAAGTGGTGGCTGAGCAATGTTAGCAGATGTAAAAACATGCTACCAATGGTTGCAACATTTTTATTTTATTTTATTTTATTACATTACACTGCATTCCAGACTTGTGAAAACTCTTCAACTAATCAATGGAAGTTTTTCAAAGGGCCTTCATTGTCATTGTACATGCATACGTACAATGAAATTTGTCCTCACATTTAAAACATCCTAATTACAGTTAGACAAAATCTAACCACTAGGAGTAGTGGACAGCCACAGTCTGGTGCCGGGGGGCCATCTCCAGATGTAGAAACGCTGTTGTGGCCAGGCCAGAGAAAGGTACGTACCCTACATAAGCATAGTTATAGATTGTGGGAAGAAACTCAAATGCCCAGAGGAAACCCATGCAGACAGTAGTAGTGTGATAGTAGCTGTTCATTGAATGTATGTGCACTGATGTATGCCTGTACTGCACGTCAACCTGTGGCTTATTCTATGGTTTCCTTCCATTAGAAAACAATTTATGCAATATGGAAAATTTACATTTGTTTCTGACATTTGGTTGGGTCAGTTTACATTCTACCTGTCAGTGGTGATGGCCATATGAAGCCTCATGAAGCATTTGCTGCATTTCTGAAGCCCATCTGATGGCAGTATGTTTTCAAAAAAGTGTTCAAAAGGGTCTTTTTTTTTTTTTCTTTTTTATTAAAGATGACCATCGAGTGTGCTCAGAAAACAACAAATTTTTCATGAGGCCTCATTTGGCCATCACAACTCATCAGTGCTGTAATGATTTATGATCTGTGTATTATTTTCATGGTGTTTTGTAGCCATGAGATTATACTTCTAGGGTTAGAGTAACTATAACAGGTTAACTGATTCATTCACATGCATATATGAATTAGCAGGGCCTCGCAACACCGCCACCATTAAGCACCATTGAATGTCCTGCAGGAATCTAATATAGATGATAGTATATCTGCAGGCATAAAATCACTCTGGACTTGTGACATTTCCCATTTTGTTGGGAAAGTGAGAATGGAAAACTGTGAATTGCAGTTTCACTGCTGTGACAAATTCCAAACTTGGGGTTTGTTAAGCATCTGCTTTCCAATTCATCAGAGAAATCACAAGTACATAGAAGTGCGGCCAGACAGAAGGATCATTCCACTATGCACTCGCCAGTTTCCGTAACAATCAAAGATTCTCTGATCATTATTAATGTCTGACTCTCTCAGAGAGCCAACAGAGTTCATGGAGTGAGGGTGAGAGAAGCTGTAGCTGGTCCTCTGATCCCACTGTTGTTTTGTTTTTTTTGTAAATTAATGACAGAATAACATGTAAGAATGCACTGGTTAAAGAACTGGTGAATATTAAACTTGCAAAAATGAAAAACTCACTGTAACTACTGGCCAGGCCAGAATCACAAAGTACAAAAAACGTTTTTCACATCTCCGTCAAATGACCTGTTTCTGTGCATGTGGCTTTAAATAGAAAGTAGCTGCTGCTTTCCTCTTATGAGGCATTCAGGAGCATGGCAATGCCGCCGGTGTGCACACACAGGAGCAGTCTAGCTCAGTCAAAGTGTCTCACAGGACGAGCAAGAGATCAGATGCAACCCTGTGAGTTTGGAAGTCCAAACTCATGCTGATAACAGGGTTTTTTTCTTTCTTTCTTAACATGTACAGCACATTGATGAGGATTAACATGCAACCTCAAACGCATTGCATTATAAAATATAAAAAATAAGATCTCATTTTTCAAACAAGCAGCCAGGGCCTAGGTGACAACAAGACCTAGGCTTTGGAAATGAAAGAAACTGACAAGCATGCACATTTTTAAAAGATATAACTTCAACCACATATACTGTATGTTGAGGGAGAAAAATTGAATAGAGAAGTTCAGCTTGGACTACATTCATATAAATTCCTTTCTGCAGGGTTGTGTGGACATGTGACTGTGTTATTTGTTTTATTACATAACCACTTTGAAACAATCAGTTTACTTCTAGGGATGGCACATTTTTCATAATTAATACAAGCTGACACTGTCTGTGTCTTAGAAGAACTAATTGCTCAATAAATACCTTCGTCTTGGCAAACATTCTAACCTAGCCATCAAACAAAACATCAACTCAAACTAAAGAGAAACACGCATAGCTGGCAACATGACTCAGATGTGCAACAGAGTACTTGGATCAGATTCCTCCTAGTATTCAATGCAGTGATTTTGCCCAAAAACTGAGCAATACCAGTACAAATGTTTGACTTGGTGCATCCCCATTTACATCTTTGAGTACATTTCTGTGTGGAAATGGCCAGGCTTTGTCACTGACAACCACACCTGCTCCTAATCCATCATAAATCCAGTATCCACTAACCATCCAGCAGGTGGCAGACATGTTTATGGGATATTACATAAGCAAAGCATAATTGGTTTTAAAACTGTTGTGATGTATCACAGTTACGAGGTCTGTTAGAAAAGTATCCAACCTTTTGATTTTTTCAAAAACCTGATGGATTTGAATCACGTGTGCTTGCATGAGTCAATCTTGACCCTTCGTGCGCATGCATGATTTTTTTCACGCCTGTCGGTTGCGTCATTTGCTTGTAAGCAGCCTTTGTGTGAGGATAGGTGGAGTCTCTCGTCATTTTTTCTTTGCAAGGAAATGGCGGAATGACTGGAGCAGTGCGACTGCATCAAATTTTGCCAGAAACTGAGCAACAGATAGGTGGAAACCATTCGGATTATTCAGACGGGTTTCGGTGACGATCCTATGGGCATCACACAGATTAAGGAGCGGTACAACCGGTTTAAAGACAGCCGCAAGATGGTGGAGAGTGCGCCGCACTCCGGTCAGCCATCAACATGCTGAAATGACTTGATCATTTCCAAAGTGAATGCTGTGATGATGTGGGACCGTCGTGTGACTATCCAAGAAATTGCGGAAGAGGTGGACATCAGCACTTTTTCGGCACATTCCACTGTGACAGAAGATTTTCCCATGAAAAGAGTTGCAGTGAAATTCATTGGCACGAAGCTGATGGCGCAACAAAAGCGCCACCTTGTTGAAGCCTCACAGGACATGTTGTGACATGCCCAGCTCTTCCACCATTCAAAAGATTCAAACGGCTTTCGGTGGCTTTTCAGTTGTGTGACTAGCCAAAAAATTGTGGACGAGGTGAGGTGTTTTAGGATATTGTGCATATTTTATTTACGTATTTATTCGGTTGGGGGTAATAAAATTTAATTCAATTCAGTTATCCAAATTTTAAAGATTGTGTCATCATTCTGTCTCTTATCAATAAGTCGGTAACAAGAACTTCTCCTACTATTACTAAAAACATACTGTTAACAACCTGGAAGAGATGGATGGAGATCTGTCTATTCATTATCTGCATTTTACAAGGTAATTACATAGGCTATAGAAAAGTCCAGGAATGATGACTTCTTTCAGGCTGAATTTCTGTGGTTAAATTCATAATTTGAAAATATAAGCACAATAAATGTTTTAAATGTCCTCAAATAGAAAAAAATCATTAACTGTGCAACTCTCCAGAGAGCGACATTGACCTGAAGACACTCAGCTCCATCAATTTACACTTATACAGTACATGTAATACAGGAGCTGTGAAGGTGAATATTTTTAAATAGAAAAATAGAATGGAGAGAGGAGAAAGATCATAAATCATGATCAACGTAGACTATGATGTGAGTGGAGGTCAGCAGAGATTGAACGACAAAAGAAACACAAACACATCAATGAGGCTGATGTAAATTTATGAAATAAAGAGTTGTTAAAGTTGTGAAATACAGATTTTTTAAAAATGAAAATGGATCTTAATTTTGCATCCATCATCGGCAGGTTAACCTGTAACCAGACTTCCTTTAAAGCGAATGTGCCAACTGACATACATGGAGCAGAGTGGAGTAGAAGACCTGTGTCCAGATCATCCATCAACTTGCAGAAAGGAAGAAAACTCAAAGCAGAGTCTCCCTGGATGAAGAACAATGCAGAAAAAAATGAAGTACTTAATATGGACCAGCATAGCTTGCTTTGTTAATGCAGAATTTCTCTCTTCATGTACCTCACAGTGTATTTCATTACCCTTGTTTCACTTGGTTCTTTAGTGTTTTAGTGTTTGGACCACACATGCTGCAGTGCATTGTGGGTAAAGTTTCACAACAGGACAAATGCACTGAGACACTGATGAGACTGCACTTTAACCGCTGCACACGGACAACAGTATTAAACTCTTTGTATATTGAGCCTAAAACTCCTGTGAATATATTCTTCGGTCACTAATTAATATTGAAGTCTCACAACCATACAGGAACACTGGAAGCACTAGACACCTGAAACATTGAATCTTCATTTTCCTGAAACGGTATCTGACAGTGTCATGACCCCATAAGCACTTCCCAGGTGCAGTTTGATCTCCGAGGTCAACAGTCCCACAGACATAAATGAAGGTGATGGGACTCACAATCTGGGAAGAAAAAGGCTGAGTAAGACAAATAATTCATTGATCCATTATTTTTTCTGAACAAATTTATTTCAGTAAAGGGTCATGGGTCAGCAGTCCCAGTGATCACTGGATGAGAGGAGGGGTACACCATGATGTGGCTGTGAGTCTCACATACAACCCCTGGCAAAAAATGATGGAATCACCAGCCTTGGAGGATGTTCATTCAGTTGTTTAATTTTGTAGAAAAAAAAGCAGATCACAGACATGACACAAAACTAAAGTCATTTCAAATGGCAACTTTCTGGCTTTAAGAAACACTGTAAGAAATCAGGAAAAAAATTGTGGCAGTCAGTAATGGTTACTTTTTTAGACCAAGCAGAAGGGAAAAAAATATGGAATCACACAATTCTGAGGAAAAAAAATTATGGAATCATGAAAATCAAAAGAACGCTCCAACACATCACTAGTATTTTGTTGCACCACCTCTAGCTTTTATAACAGCTTGCAGTCTCTGAGGCATGGACTTAATGAGTGACAAACAGTACTCTTCATCAATCTGGCTCCAACTTTCTCTGATTGCTGTTGCCAGATCAGCTTTGCAGATTGGAGCCTTGTCATGGACCATTTTCTTCAACTTCCACCAAAGATTTTCAATTGAATTAAGATCCGGACTATTTGCAGGCCATGACATTGACCCTATGTGTCTTTTTGCAAGGAATGTTTTCACAGTTTTTGCTCTATGGCAAGATGCATTATCATCTTGAAAAATGATTTCATCATCCCCAAACATCCTTTCAATTGATGGGATAAGAAAAGTGTCCAAAATATCAATGTAAACTTGAGCATTTATTGATGATGTAATGACAGCCATCTCCCCAGTGCCTTTACCTGACATGCAGCCCCATATCATCAATGACTGTGGAAATTTACATGTTCTCTTCAGGCAGTCATCTTTATAAATCTCATTGGAACGGCACCAAACAAAAGTTCCAGCATCATCACCTTGCCCAATGCAGATTCGAGATTCATCACTGAATATGACTTTCATCCAGTCATCCACAGTCCACGATTGCTTTTCCTTAGCCCATTGTAACCTTGTTTTTTTCTGTTTAGGTGTTAATGATGGCTTTCATTTAGCTTTTCTGTATGTAAATCCCATTTCCTTTAGGTGGTTTCTTACAGTTCGGTCACAGACGTTGACTCCAGTTTCCTCCCATTCGTTCCTCATTTGTTTTGTTGTGCATTTTCGATTTTTGAGACATATTGCTTGAAGTTTTCTGTCTTGACGCTTTGATGTCTTCCTTGGTCTTCCAGTATGTTTGCCTTTAACAACCTTCCCATGTTGTTTGTATTTGGTCCAGAGTTTAGACACAGCTGACTGTGAACAACCAACATCTTTTGCAACATTGCGTGATGATTTACCCTCTTTTAAGAGTTTGATAATCCTCTCCTTTGTTTCAATTGACATCTCTTGTGATGGAGCCATGATTCATGTCAGTCCACTTGGTGCAACAGCTGTCCAAGGTGTGATCACTCCTTTTTAGATGCAGACTAACGAACAGATTTGATTTGATGCAGGTGTTAGTTTTGGGGATGAAAATTTACAGGGTGATTCCATAATTTATTCCTCAGAATTGAATGAGTCCATATTTTTTCCATCTGCTTGGTCTAAACAAGTAACCGTTACTGACTGCCACAATTATTTTTCCTGATTTCTTATAGTGTTTCTTAAAGCCAGAAAGTTGCCATTTGAAATGACTTTAGTTTTGTGTCATGTCTGTGATCTGCTTTTTTTCTACAAAATTAAACAACTGAATGAACATCCTCAGAGGCCGGTGATTCCATAATTTTTGCCAGGGGTTGTAGTAAGACAATTTACTTTAAAATAGTACTACCATGATAAAGGGCAAAAAAAAAAATATAACACGAAGGAGCTACAGCAGTGAGAACATGACTAACATCATTTATCAAACTACTGCAAAAAAGATTTAAAAGTGCCTGAGCAAGAAAAATATGCCAAACAAATTGTTATTTTTAAAGTACTGTACATTTCAAGCAGAAGCTCTGCTACCAAAAGCTGTTTCATCTTCAGTTTGTCAAAAGAAATCACAAAAAATATATCAAATTAATTTCTCACAAACATCACCTTGGATGGCAGGGATAATAACTGCATGCCATATCTGGCTCTCAAACCTCAGGCCTTGCAAAATGTGTCTTGAAAAATATTTTAATGTGTGAAAAAGTAATTGAAAATAATTTTCATCTCACTCTATTTTTTCTGTTGAAGAAAACAAATAATTTTAGCCAGAGCAAACTATGCATTTTCAAAAAAAAAGTAAAAATCCCATAAAATGTGCACATATTTTGTCAAAAAAGAGGTCTAATATAGAAATAATACCCAAATAAACACCAGTTAAAATCTCATTTACAGAGTTTAAAGCTGTGAAAGACACAAATCAATATGTCTGATGTCTAAGCGGAGGTTTAGTGGTGCGTACAGTCGTACAGAGAGTATACCCATCTCTGATTGGTGTAGTGGAACTCTCAGGCCTCTCCATCCGTAAAATGTGATTACTGGAGATATTCATCTATTCCCAGTGGTGGGCACAGCTAATCAAAAAGTTAGCTTCTACTTGTATAACAGTTAATCCGCTAACTGAAAAGTTATCTTTTATAAATCTAAATCGATAAACCCCAAAACATTTATCAGAAGTTATACATAAAAGCTGAACCGATAACTTTCATTATTATCACTTAATGAGGCGTTGCTGGGCCAGTAGCATAGATTTACATTTACGCACCTGTCTATACCTGCCTGCAGTAACGGGTGGGTATAAACTGATGCTGTCATAGCGCGCGCAGCCCAAGAACTGTCTGCAGAGGAAAAGATGAAAAGGTGAGAAGTGTGTGTTGGTCCCAGTATGGATATTACAGATGATTTTCTCATGGATAATCCGACAATGAACAGCAGCCAAAGCAGCCAGCTTGATGAGGACGCACTGGCGAATTTGGAGAGCAGCGCGGTACCATCCAACACGACAAAAGTTAAAGTGAGCCAGCTTTTTATGGACGCATTTGCTGGGTGTCGTGCGTTTTGAAATGACATTAAATATTGCTAATATGATTCCACGTGTTGTGTATCTCAGTAAGTGATAATAATGCAAATAGTATGCAGTTGTTGTGTGGCATGCATTTTCAGAGGCCCTCCATCCATGTCCTGTCGCCCAAAA
The DNA here is from genome assembly GCF_902500255.1 of Thalassophryne amazonica. Taxonomy (NCBI): domain Eukaryota; kingdom Metazoa; phylum Chordata; class Actinopteri; order Batrachoidiformes; family Batrachoididae; genus Thalassophryne; species Thalassophryne amazonica. The sequence continues at coordinate 56,258,115 of NC_047106.1, forward strand.
TGACTGATATTTACCCAAGTTAGACAAGGGCAAATATCGGTCAAATCGATCGATATGACTCGCTGGCATATCATGCAAGTCATCAACAGGCATACAGTTTTAACTTATGGTTAAAATTTTAACCAAACTAATTCCAGACAACTTATTTAAATTAACATCACATCTGGGTTTTATAAAGTTAAAATATCAGCTATATGTTTTAGTTTAAATGTAATGCACTGCTGTTGAAGGTTTTAATGTTTGGACCACACATGCTGCAGTGCATTATGGGTAAAGTTTCATGACAGGACAAATGCATTGAGACAATCTGATGAGGCTGCACTTTAACCGCTGCACACGGACAACAGCATTAAACTGTTTGTATATTGTGCCTAAAACTCTTGTGAATATATTTTTTCGGTCACTAATTAATATTGAAGTCTCGCAACCATACAAGAACACCGGAAGCACTAGAAACCTGAAGCGTTATGTAAACATGCAAGAAGCTGAAGTTTATTAAAAGTTTTCAGGGTATCTACTGCAATCTACTGGCCAGTAGGTGGCAGTGCTCATGGCAGTATTGGCCATATCCCATAATCCTTTGCGTGCCAAGAGTTGCTGCAGTCTCTTATTAATGTGATGAAAAGCATAAAAATGTACCTTTTGGTTGTACAATGTTCATTTACAGTTGTCATCATGTGGATTCTCTGTGCTGTTTAGACCACAGCAACTGGCCAGTAGAGACCCTGAAAACTTTTAATAAACCTGAAAACATTAGCTTCCATAATTAGCAGATTAGCTGAACTGTGCCCACCACTGTCTATTCCTGAGATGAGCCATTTAATACTGTCTGCAAATATCAAGTCACACATATATTTTTCATAATCTATACAATGAAATTGTGCTACAAATATTTAAGTGCAATGTGTTTGGTGGCATATTCATAGTTTTTTAAAAATTACACCACACCTACATTTTAAAGTATCAGGCATGTCAGCAAAATGTCACATTTACCAACAGTATAATATCTGACTTCATTTCCATAAAATGTGTCATTTTTCTATGTACTTGAGACATGTAGAGCAGGCAACACGCTAGGATACATGTCATACAACTGTGTCCTTGGACAAGACACTTCATCTGCATTGTCCCAGACCACACAGCTTTAAATGGGTACATAATTTCCCATTTAATTGAATGGGAAAATGTGTCTAAAGTTTGACTGGTGGTGAACTGGTATCCTATCTGGCTGCATGAGAGACGCTTATTTGCTTAATTGGCCCATTATTTATGATAACACTGTGTTATGCCCCTTTCACACTGGCGTATTCATAGAGCTGCGTATCGCAGCGTTGTGTTTCATTTAAATACGCCCGAAATGCACACCTACTCAGCCTTTTTCCGTGTTTGTGGATCTGCTTGCAGCTGTGTGTGTTCGCTTTTTTAATGTGTGCACACAGTTGCGTGTACCTTGCCGCTATTTAAACCCAGTTCACTCCTGCCGGCTGTGCAGAAAATATCATTGCACTTGGAAAACAGTGGACTGTATCATGAGGTTGTTACAGTTTCATTACTGCCACATATGTAGCCAAAGCTGCTATTTTCTGCCTCTGTGGAAGTGCGCTCTGTTCTCTACTGCACAGTGCGGTACGACTCAGAAACAGAGGCATTTAACATTATTATTTTTTTTATTATTATTATTATTTGTCTTGGTGGATCATTTTCATTGTGTCCAGATGCTGCTGAGTCTGGCTGTGGTAAAGGCTGCTGTGAATGAAGCACTGTGACTCATTAAACTTTTAAAGCTCCGGTTGCTCCGATCAGGTCTGCTGATTTGATCAGACCTGATCGATCAGGTCGTCTGATGATCGCACCGACATGCAGCGACGAGGCTTTTATTTTAAAGAGTCACAGCTCTTTTCAGGTTTGATCAGACCTGATCAATCAGGTCGTTTGATGATCACACCGACATGCAGCGATGAGGCTTTTATTTTAAAGAGTCACAGCGCATATTCAGGTTTGATCAGACCTGATCGATCAGGTCGTTTGATGAGTGCACCGACATGCAGCGATGAGGCTTTTATTTTAAAGAGTCACAGCGCGTATTCAGGTTTGATCAGACCTGATTGATCAGGTCATTTGATGAGTGCACCGACATGCAGCGATGAGGCTTTTATTTTAAAGAGTCACAGCGCGTATTCAGGTTTGATCAGACCTGATCGATCAGGGCTTCTGACGAGCGCACCAACATGCACCAAAGTGCGCTTTTACTTTAAAGTCATGGGTTTGATCAGACACACAGAGAAAGAGAGAGAGAGAGAGACAGAGGGAGAGGGAGAGTGAGGGAGAGAGAGTGAGTGATGGACCTGCTGTTTCTGGATTTCTGAGTTGAGGTTCGATTCCCTGTTCTGAACACACAGGCGCTGTGGGCTGTGTGATCATGTTCTCCAGCTGATTCCTTGGATGCAGCACTCAGTTTTTGGATGTGTACAGGAGCGCAGTGTTGCACAGACTTGCATGCAGTCATGCTGTGCTGCACAGACCTGCTTAAAACTGTGTCCAGCGCTCTACGCCAAAGAAAATTAAACATGTTTAATTTCTTCCATCCTACGTGTGTAGCCCTCAACATACTGCTGTGTAGGGCGAAAAATCTCGACAGAGAGCTGCTAAAAGTGGATGGAGAGCTGCTCAACTCGGTGTAGACGATACACCACAATGAGCAGCTCTACAAATACACCAATATGAAAGGGGCTTTAGAAATTAGAACCTGAAGAGCAAACTGATTTTATTGCTTTTGTTTATTGTGGGAAAACCCCAGAAGACTCTGGCCCACATTTACACTGACAGGATGAGGAGGAAAGCTGAGAGAGTCCTGGCAGACAGCTCTCATCCTCTGTCCTGTCAGTTTGAGCTCTTGAAGTCTGGGAGGCGCTACAGAGCTCCTCTGGCCAAAGGTTCTTTCAAAAAATCTTTTATACCAAATGCCGTCACCATAATGAACTCAAAAATTAAACCTGAACTGCTTTACTTCTGTTTTATTTGATTTTATTAGATCTTACTGTACGTTTTATTTATCTTACTAGGTCTGATTCTATTTCTTATTCTATTTCTTCTTTTACTTCCATGTATTTTATGTATCTTATTTTTGTTTTATTCGTGTGTTTGTATGAATGTTTTATGACTGTTTTTTTTTGTCTTTTTTTTTGCTGGTGAGCCAAAGACAATTTTCCACATTGGTGGACAATAAAGAATTATTCTATTCTATTCTATTCTATTCTTAAGACACAAAATGTGAGTAAACCACTTCATGTGGCCATTGAACAAACAATCATAGCCGAAATTATTAGTTGAGCATTTGTAAGCAAAATCAAATCACTTCTTTTCATCCATAGACCCAATGTAGCTGCCACATTGATCAAAAGCAGACCAAATGTTCAAGTTGATCGAAAGAGAAATAGGCATTCTTAAACTGTCTTAGGCATTCTTCAAATGTCTTGATAAGATACATACGGACACGGGTACATAAAGTTACATAAATCACCAGAATCATAGCTTTCTTTAATCATAGCTTTCCAGTATGAGAGGTTTCACCAAAATGGCATGCTCTCATTTATTCTCTCCGAGTGGCTACTAACATTTTGAAAAGCTTTCCAGCAGACTTTTATTTATTTATTTTTGTCTTTTATTGTAACCTGAGCCTGCTGTGTTAGGTTGCAATGCTAATGGGCCATTATCCCTTGCTTCCCTTTGTGAAGACAGATTTGCGGTGCTGGAATGAGCACAGCTGTGCTGTTCTTACAGGTAAAATACTTTAGAAAACCACCATATGTTTAATTTTACACTTCAGTAAATTGAATTACCCAGCCTAAGAGTCAAATCCAGCTCCACTTTTCCCAAGTGATTTATTTTATATATGATTAAAATTATGAAAGAAAAAGTTTTCTGAAGGTTTGTCTACTTTTCTTTTAAATGCACATTTTCAATCAACACATTTCTGAGAGTTTTTGGTTGCCATGTGAATTTTACATGTCTGCCACAAACACTGCTTGTCCAAATTAATTTTGTTATGCCCACCATCTTTTTCAAAGTGACATAAATTGTTTTTGTTGAGAAAATATGCACATTACCCTCTTATTTTATTGTAAGCTTGACTTTAGCACCAATATGCTGCATTGTTCTACATTTTGAGACTTTATTGGGCGGCAAAGTTTTTCCACCGGGGTTAATCACACCACAAAGATTTGTGTCAAGTCATCATTTAAATGTGAATGAAAATGATTTTGTGATGAAGAAAGGGACATGCAAGTATTAGTACTAAAGAAGGCCAGATTGCTGTGCTTTCCAACTGCAGAAGTCAGGTCTGGGAGCATGTGCTGGTGCCACACATCACCACAACCACCATACAATGGAAATGCCCTGAGCCTTTAATGGCAAAACCCTCAGACAACAGTGATTCATATTTCAAAAGGGTCATATTGGGCAAATGGCTCCCTGGCGCCTGAAGGAATGGTCCATTTATTTAGTCACCTTGACACATGCACGCATTTAACCTCCGCACTTCTGCGCAACTCATCGTGCCAGTGTGACTCGCTTTGTGCCACTGGACAATGTGTTATATAAAATAATTATTTCTTAGTAGATTAATAATTTGCTCTCAGAACTTGGCAGATTTTGAATTTCATTTTTTTTTTCAATTTATTTTCATTTATATAGTGCCAAATCACAACAGAGTTGCCTCAAGGCGCTTCACACAAGTAAGGTCTAACCTTACTAACCCCCAGAGCAACAGTGGTAAGGAAAAACTCCCTCTCAGGAAGAAACCTCAAGCAGACCAGACTCAAAGGGGTGACCCTCTGCTGGCGCCATGCTACAGACACAAATTACAGAACAATTCACAAAAGGAATATACAGGAAATGCTGTTTACAGATGCCTAAGTATTACAGGACAGGAGGGTCTCCAACACAAATACCACACCCAACTCTGGATGGAGCTGCACCTTAAACAGAGAGAAAAAAACAGTCAGGCATCAGAAAAACAAGTACAGTTTGCCAGAAAATAAACAAGAAAAAGAGGAAGTACTAAGGTGATTGCCAGCCACTAGCCCTAAGCTTCACTAAAAGACCCAGAATTTAGGGAAAGTTGAGGCCGCGGCACACTCCGTTTACGAATAAAATTAATTAAATGAGTAAAAAGAACTATACTATGCCAGTATGCTAGCCATACAAAAGGGAAAATAAGTGTGTCTTAAGTCTGGACTTGTAAGTCTCCACAGAATCTGACTGTTTTAGTGACGCAGGGAGATCATTCCACAGAACAGGGGCACGATAAGAGAAAGCTCTATGACCCATAGACTTCTTATTCACCCTAGGGACACAAAGTAGTCCTGGACCCTGAGAATGCAAAGCCTGGGCCGGTATGTAGGGTTTAATTAGGTCAGCTAGGTAGGGAGGAGCCAGTCCGTGAACAATTTTATAGACTCGTAGCAGAACCTTAAAATCTGATCTCATTGGGACAGGAAGCCAGTGAAGAGATGCCAAAATGGGTGTAATATGGTTTAACTTTCTGCTTCATGTCAAAAGTCTGGCTGCAGCATTTTGAACCAATTGGAGAGCCCTAATGCTGGACTGCGGTAAACCTGAGAATAGAACATTGCAGTAGTACAATCTGGAAGAGATAAACGCATAGACAGGATGGGACGAATGATGAAAGATCGGTCATCGCTCCCAGAATGACAGAAGAATTTTCTACAGCTGCAGCTTTTCTCATGTGCTTTTGGAGTTGTCTCAAAGGTAAGTATTTATAATATTTATATTGTAATGGCTTGGTAAAACAGTTGCATTTTCATTCCTTCTCATGAGTACCTGTAAAAGTATGTTTATTATAGATTTAACATCTCGTCATAATTGTTAAGATGAGCTGCACTATGATGCGTTTTTGGATAGATTGCGCAATGTTGAAGTGTAATTCACAAAATCAATGCATCCCAGAGATTCTAAACATTTCAAAATGTTCTTTGCACATTTGCACACAGCCACACACAGTTTACAACAGTATACAACGAGTTTACAATAATTTTACTCTCTGGCATGCCAGATTGTGTACCAGTGCGGGGATCAAATTTGTGCAAGGTACCAGGTGTCAGGATACCTTTAGACTCTCACTTAAAACTTGCCTCCACATAAATATAATGCTGGAGGAAAAAAATGCTCGACAACTTGGAGGTGCAAGCCTTACTCATTGACATTTAAGAGCCAATATTTTTAAAGTTTAGGCAGGATTACATTAGGCTGTGATTCAAGCCGACTCAGATTTCAACGAAATTTGGCTCAGAGATGGAGCCTCCAAGAAATGAACTTTCCCAAAATTTCTCGATTGAAAACCAAATGTGACCTTACCAGGGGTCATCAAAGGTGAAGGCAAAAATACCCAAAACTGATATTTCATTAAATTCCCATCTTCCAAGTGGTGTAACATTCAGTGCCATCAAGTCCCCAAGCTAGTTTAACTATCAAATGACATAGGGAGGCAAGCTCTTTCATCTGATATGCATATTTGGTTGGGGATTAATGTCGCTAAATATTGAGGGTGCTCAAAGTCTGGTCATTTTGTGAAATTGGCTGTATTTAAAGGCCCATAACCCTCTGCGCCATCAAGACCCAACCACATTTCAATGTTATCAACAAATATAACTCCTACTCTATCAAATGCAAGTGAAAAAACATTGGGGTCTTGATGGTGCTGGCCCACTTGCCCAATTTTGAGGAAGTTAAGCACCACCTGGTGGCCTGTGCCATCAGCCTTTTTTAACGAAATCTGCAGGAGTGAATAAACTAACATCTCTACTTTATATAACAATTTGCAGAATTTTGGGGACTCCTCTTATGTTGATTTGATGCCCCTTTAAAATGAGGTCTTTGGTCAGACATTTGTCTCTTGATCTGTGTCATATGCAGTACAAGAGTTCATGTATGACTTATTTGGATATGCTTCAAATTGCCTTTGCCCTTGGCAGACTTGAGAATTTAGGTATGGGGAAAAAAAAAAAAAAAAAAAAACTTCAGGAAAATTCTTATGTTCTGTTGAACAGGACATGTTCACAAGCTTGTTGCCATAGCAACTGATACCAATACACATGTATTGGATTGACTGTACATAAGGGAAGGAAAATCAAAAGAAAATGTCACCAGATCACACATGCATTCATGTGGTAATTCATGCAATTGGGTTAGCGAGCATGTGTTCAATGACCTGATTAAAAAGGGGTATCAAGCCAGTGTAAGAGGACTCGCCAAAATTCTGCCAACTGGTATATAAGGTGGAGATGTTAGTTTATCCTCTCCTGCAAATTTCATGAAAAAGGCTGATGGTGCGGGCCACCAGGTGGCGCTAAACTTCCTCAAAATTGGGCAAGTCAAGTACTTTGGTGCCCCCTGGTGGCCAGTGCCATCAAGACCCCAATGATTTTTTCAGTTACATTTGATAGAGTAGGGCCTACATTTGTTGCTAACATTGAAATCTGGTTGGGGTCTTGGTGGTGCCGAGGGTTATGGGCCTTTAAATACAGTCAATTTTGAAAAATGACCAGACTTTGAGTGCCCCCTATATTCAGCACCATCGATGCCTCCAAAAGTCATTTGATAGTTAAATTGACTTGGGGACTTGATGGCTCTTTGATGACCCCTGACAAGGTCAAAGTTCATCGAAAAATTTTGGGAAAGTTCATTTCTTTGTAGGTTCCATCTCTGAGTCATGTTTTGTTGAAATCCGAGTCGCCTTGAATCACAGCCCGCCTGATCCTTAAAAAACAATTGGCTCTTAAAATCAAAACAAACCATAATAAATGTTCATCATTCTTCAATAAATATGGATAATAGACTACAACATATAATGGAGGACAGAAAAAATACTGCAATTTATTGGTCGTACACAAACAGTGCACGTCAAACCATCTTCAATATTTTAACATTAAGTGTGATTTTGTGCAATTGGCGTCATCTCATAAAACATCACTCTGTACACAGTTAAATCATTGTAGGCACCATCACCATTCAGTGAATATCCCATCCATGAAATCTTACTAACTCATCTTACTGCCAGTGGCAGTAAGGCAGACTGGTCATATGGGGATAGCGTTTCAACACAAATGTGGATCAGCACACTTTTGGGTTACTCTTTTCAAAATATTTTGAAATATGAACCACAGACACACAACTGATCCAGTCCCATCTCTCCAAAAGTAGCAGTCTATTTTCTGCTGCCAGGTGAAATGTGGTCATCCTCTTGTACATCTCCAGATGCATGGTGTCTTCAATACTTAGGCATCTACATGCTGGATCATACAAAGGGAAATGTGGCAGATGAAAATATTACAGCTGGCATGCACTCACAATACAAGCGATGCTGCTCACCTGATTTCTCCTAAGTATTTGATCATTTCACACACTGTTCCAGCAGTAACAAAGTATTCTCTGAACAGACTCCAAACCAAAGACAATCAGCTCAGGTTCAGGCTCAGGTTCAAGATTCAACTTTATGTGTACCCGAAGGTAGATTTGTCTTGCAGTTGTTGACTTAGGTAACTGGTTCATGTTCAAGTCTCACAACCATGCAGTAAGACAGACAGCACCAAGACCTGAAAGACTTGGACCTTTGTTCTCCTGCAAAGACATTGGCATTGCCAAACACCTCTGACCAGTGGCCTCATGACATCACAACCTCTTACTAGGCATCTCATAAACTCACAGATGAATATCACTGCAGAAATACACAAATGACGTTGAGACCAGGATGTTACTGAAGGCCTGGATCTTATTTTTGATTCACGGCAATTGCAAACCCAAACGCTCCGATTCCCCAGTTAGCTTCTCAATTGCTGCAATCAGTCTATCCATTGTATTTATTTTATTTATATAACACCAAATCACAGCAAAGTTGCCTCAAGGCGCTTCACACAAGTAAGGTCGAACCTTACCAACCCCAGGAGCAAGCACACAGGTGACAGTGGTAAGGAAAAACTCCCTCTGATGATATTGAGGAAGAAACCTCAAGCAGACCAGACTCAATGGGGTGATCCACTGCTTCAGCCATGGAATTCATTGATTCCACAAACATCACAGCACTGTCCAACAAGTCAAGCTCACAAAACCTCCCCGCCAGGAAAGGCACCAAAGTCACCAGTTTCCACAACCCTACCCAATGCCCAGTAAATGCAAGCTTTGAACAGTGAGGCAGCCAGAACACATCCCTGATCAATGTTAGTTTTCACCAGGGAAAACTGAGAAATTCACCCCCCACTCCTTACAGCCCTCACAGTACCTGTGGAAAGGCTACACACAACGGTTTAAATACACACGTGGTTGAAATTTAAAAACTTTCTCAAAAGACTGGATTGTCACATTACTGACAGACTGATCCAATGTCTCCCTAACCACACTTAACTACACTGCAATTTTTCCACCGCTGTGCTGCGACCTCAACAACTGTATCATTTACAGTTAAATTGCAGATGCAAAGCTACAGTTGCACTTTAATGCTAATGACTGTTGGAGATAGAGTTTCTGCTGTTGTTGGTCTCTGACCTGAATCAAGCACTCATTTGTCTGTAGCCATGCCACACCAGAGGCTCCATCACAGCAGAGCCCCAGATGATTATCTGTAACTCTGCTGGAAGCATGTGATTTATGACTGTTTTGCTCTTTCATTACACATTGGGCGGAGGGCAGAAAAGCTCCTGAGATGTGAACAAAGCAGACAGGAGTGCTGTACCAATGAACAGAGGAGAGACTCTCAGACGTCAGCAGTCTACCATCAAACTACAACAAGATGACGAGCCCAGCAAGGGGAAACTCTAAGACCTTGTGTGAGGATTGGGGCATGACTTTGGATGAAATTGGATGTGTATAATTGATTTTTAGATGAAAGCCAAACCACATTTCAAATGTTGTTTTTGGACCACTGGCCAACAACTTATTGCATTTCTCAACTTGGTGTTCATAAATGATAACGGGCCTCATTCATCAGCTGTTTGACAACACAGATTTCTGTTTAAACCATGTGTATGAACATTTCTACTAACTTGGACGTGGACTTAGAGCAGTCTCTTAGGGGAAGGGGTAGGGTAGTAAGATTAATAATAAAAAAAAAAAATCTCTGTCATGAAAATTTGACTCATTTTATGGTGGGAGCATGAAAAAAAAACTTGTGAGACTGGGTTGCATAATTATGACGAGCAAAAAACCTCATTGGTGACAAACCCTACAAAAGACACCTTTGTGAGCTAAACAGCAGCTTTTAACCACAAACGAGCGCTTCAGTCTTCACCTGCGAATGCAAGGCACAAAGAATATAATGTCTCTCCTGTAATTATACATTAAAAATGAGTCCACATTATTTTTGCTGCTCAAATTTCATTAAAAAAAGATTTGATCTTACTAAAGATGGCAGCCAGTGACGTCACTGAAACACAAAGGATTCTGAGAAAAATTTAATGACAAATGATTGTCTCTTTATTGTATTAATTGCAAAGTTTTATGCCCCCTGATGTGGTGAGTGCATTGAGCTTGTTAAAAGTATGTCCATGAGGGATATTATTGTAGAAATTAAGAAACAACATTACACCATAAGTAAATGATTGCTCTTGCTGGTGGCCTTTAAATATCTTGGTGGATGAGCTATCATCACATGCTGTTGCATTTGTTTTATTTATTTTTCACCTCACTGCTGTGCTGACACACAAACATCTCATTCTTCATCACAAAAGTTGATTTTCTTTGGTCTTTTAGCCGGTATTCTGGTGATGAACACAAGCCCCAAATGGATGTTTTGTTCCCATACATGGATAATTCAGGGCATTTCTGAAGACAAACGACCATGAAGGTGCACAAGCACGGACTTAAGAACGTGCGATTTATCGACGACTGATACTTGCTGATCTGCATACAAATGCTCTCTGCCTAATTGATATATATATATATTTATTTATTTATTTATTTCTGTAGACAATCCAGACTGTGCTCCGGTTGATGTGCCTGGTCTTCGAATCCTGGTATACTGCTCAGTCAACCAGCAGTTGGTGCTTCGACCCTCTGGTATTGTTTCCAAGGGCATTGGAGGTTTTGATCATCGGCTGACTGTGTTCACATGAGCGCCTGAAAAAAAAAACCAGAACATTGACATGTTTGTGTTTTTCAAATATACATATGCATGTAAACTGAACAGCCTGTTTTTTGTTCAGACTTAGTACATTACAAGTAGATTAGATGTGATACAATTTATGATTACAGATGTTCTGTATGTGTATTTTAGACAGGAAAGTCTCCATTTAGCATAAACATTTTTTCTACAATATTATGCCTGATAAAACAGATATAGAAGTAAAATTTTCTTTTATTTAGAAATCTTTTCCCCCCATCCCTTGTGGGTCTACAGCTTTTCAGATAAAGATTTGCAATCATTTGCTTTGAATAAAATGTGAAGAATTAGCAATCACAAGAAACAGACTTATAAATTATTAAATATATACAGAATGTACAGAAACTTTATTTTCAGTGATTTTAGAACAAACTCCTGAATTTAAGCATGCTGTTCTGCTGAAATAATTTTTTTCATACACAAACACACCGTGCCAGGAATAAATGATCATTTATAAGAAAAGGTGGTGAGTGAACAAACCATTCTGTGTTTTGCAAGCAGCTTATATCGTCCTACACAGCGCTGTTGTTGTTGTCAGCTGACAGCTACGCTTCACATCCTCTTTCTGTCGCATTCTTCTGGAACATACACGGTTTGGAGCAGGTGTCCCAGAAACTTCCTCATCTTCTTCAAAAACAATCGATATGTCACTTAAATCTTCGCTATAATCGCGCACTATGTCTTCGCTGTCCGTTTCTGCCATATAGGTAAACAGAGCCGCGCTGCGACACACTTACTCGAATGACGTCACATCCGTCGCAGCGAAAAAGTAGGTCAAATTGGAGACGGTAAATTCAAATTCTCAGATGGGTAACGAAATGTCTAAATTCTTGTTCAGTGTAATTTTATGCTAAAAAACAAAGACAACGTGGAAAAAGCTTTTTTTATTCTTCAAGAATATGTAAAAACGTCATGGCATGGCAGGAACACTTTAAAGTCCAAAGTGGTCCCAGTGGTTAAAGGAGCACTAGGAGGTATAACCCCCAAATAGGAAGAGTCGCTCCAGCAGATTCCAGGCATAACATCAGAGGTGTCTGTCCACACGAGTGCAATCCTAGTAACAGCTGAGATACTGCACCGAACCATCAAACTCCCAGGCCTCTGGTAGAGGAACCAAGCTTGAGGAACACACATACCACCCTCACCGGGAAGGAGGTGGGAGCGGGGTATATACACACACATATACACACACACACATATATATATATATATATATATATATATATATATATATATATATATATATATATATATATATATAAATTAATTTATTTATGCACACACAAAATTGCATACAATATGAACATTTTGCTTCCAGATTTCTGCCTTTCCAACGCAAATTGGAAACTATTTTTCTCTGCTATCAACAGAGCCAGTGGTGATTTTCTCATTTCAAAATAAGTGCAACAGAGGAGGGAAAAGGCAAAATCAATAGTCAGTTAAAAGAATATTGGACTTTTGCTAGTGCTGCTGGCCTCAATGTGTAGCAGTTTGGAAAGAGTGACAGATCAGAAAATGGAAATCCTTTCTTTGTCACAACCATTGTTAAAAAAAAAAATCATACTCATACTTTTCAGCAGAATCTAAGCGATATTAAAACAAAATCCAATTGTACACTAACAGTAATGTGCCTTAAAGGATGAGATGAAGACAAATCTAATTTGTGGTCTTGTTAGCTAACTAAAGCATTTTTCTGCTGATAAGCATGTTAAATAAATATTTCATTAATGCTGCCATTATTAATTAATGTTTTATGTCTGTCCAAGCTGCTGCTTGGTGATGCTCTGTCCGGACCACCAGGAGTGATCCTCACTCACAAATTCCTTGCCACGCTGTTGCTACCGTTTGCGAGTTAAATTTCTGGGTTTTAATGTATGTGTTCTAAAGCAATTTGAAGTCCCGATCAATGCATTTTTTTGATTGATTGGTATCAGTCAACTAAAACGGATCCAACCGATTCATCACATAAGTGCACATGTCTTATGTATCACTCATGGAATGAGCAGTCACGGTAGCTGAGTGACAGGGCATGTTTTCAGAATATTCTGGTCAAAATACGCACCAAGTTTGTTTTTTTTGCCAGCTTGCACTCGGCCGAGATGGATGCATTTTTCTCTTCTCCCTCCCTCCTTATCATTCCTGCTTTGTGGCATGTTGTCTGTGAGGCTGCAGCTTTGCTCTTCTGGAAAACGACAAAAATGGATCTGTTTAAGTGGTCTCTGAACGCAATTGACACTATTTTTTCTACAAGACATTCGGGAGCGGAGGACCCGACCTGTCCTGCCGGGACGCATGTGATGGGTTACCTGATGGACTTGTGGAGGAGCTGGCAGGTCATGTGCCTTTACACGCTTTCGGTGGAGGACGTCGAAGATGTGTATATATTTGGCTCAGTGGTGATCGGCTTTCTGCTGTGTGGAGCGGGCATAGTGCTGGTTTACCGGAAACTCAAGAAGGTGGAAGCAGCGATAATTGGCCCGTCCAGGCTGCCCCACATGATTGATTCGATTGGAAGGGCAGTGTCAGCTCAGTCGGCGGGTGTTAACCGCGCGTTGGATACCATCTCCGGGAAGATAGTGGCGCTGGAAAACCGCTTTGAACGTCAGTAAGACCGCATCCTTTCTACATTCAGATGTATTGAGAGCCACTCTGTTCTCAGACTGTGGAATCTTTCAGGCGTCTGCTAATCTGGATATTCATTTGGCTTCCCAAAAACACAGCTGCACTTCAAGGCCGCTGCGATAAAAACCTCCTGACAGAAGGACAACACTTATGCCTCGCTCCCGGTCTCTCCCTCCCTCAGCTTCTCCGGCTCTGATGTTGACTGTGGACAGTGAACTGTTCAGGGCTGAGCCCCTCCTCCTTCCAGATGGATAAACAAGGCCGTTGATGGTGCCTAAAGGCTTCCTCCGGGTGTTCTGATAAACTGGACTTTCAAATCTCGGTTGTCGTCTTTCGTCTCCTGTCTGTGTGTGTGATCATTGTTTTTTGTGCTGATGTTTTTTTTTTTTCCTGCATTGCTGCTGTGTAATGCAGCAGCTATGAAGGTTTTTCTATCAATCAATCAATCAACTCAATCAACTTTTTTTTTATATAGCGCCAAATCACAACAAACAGTTGCCCCAAGGCGCTTTATATTGTAAGGCAAGGCCATACAATAATTATGAAAAACCCCAACGGTCAAAACGACCCCCTGTGAGCAAGCACTTGGCAACAGTGGGAAGGAAAAACTCCCTCTTAACAGGAAGAAACCTCCAGCAGAACCAGGCTCAGGGAGGGGCAGTCTTCTGCTGAGACTGGTTGGGGCTGAGGGAAAGAACCAGGAAAAAGACATGCTGTGGAGGGGGGCAGAGATCGATCACTAATGATTAAATGCGGAGTGATGCATACAGAGCAAAAAGAGAAAGAAACAGTGCATCATGGGAACCCCCCACAGTCTACGTCTAAAGCAGCATAACCAAGGGATAGTCCAGGGTCACCCGATCCAGCCCTAACTATAAGCCTTAGCGAAAAGGAAAGTTTTAAGCCTAATCTTAAAAGTAGAGAGGGTATCTGTCTCCCTGATCTGAATTGGGAGCTGGTTCCACAGGAGAGGAGCCTGAAAGCTGAAGGCTCTGCCTCCCATTCTACTCTTACAAACCCTAGGAACTACAAGTAAGCCTGCAGTCTGAGAGCGAAGCGCTCTATTTGGGTGATATGGTACTACGAGGTCCCTAAGATAAGATGGGACCTGATTATTCAAAACCTTATAAGTAAGAAGAAGAATTTTAAATTCTATTCTAGAATTAACAGGAAGCCAATGAAGAGAGGCCAACACGGGTGAGATATGCTCTCTCCTGCTAGTCCCCGTCAGTACTCTAGCTGCAGCATTTTGAATTAACTGAAGGCTTTTTAGGGAACTTTTAGGACAACCTGATAATAAAGAATTACAATAGTCCAGCCTAGAGGAAATAAATGCATGAATTAGTTTTTCAGCATCACTCTGAGACAAGACCTTTCTGATTTTAGAGATATTGCGTAAATGCAAAAAGGCAGTCCTACATATTTGTTTAATATGCGCTTTGAATGACATATCCTGATCAAAAATGACTCCAAGATTTGTCACAGTATTACTAGAGGTCAGGGAAATGCCATCCAGAGTAAAGATCTGGTTAGACACCATGCTTCTAAGATTTGTGGGGCCAAGTACAATAACTTCAGTTTTATCTGAGTTTAAAAGCAGGAAATTAGAGGTCATCCATGTCTTTATGTCTGTAAGACAATCCTGCAGTTTAGCTAATTGGTGTGTGTCCTCTGGCTTCATGGATAGAAAAAGCTGGGTATCATCTGCGTAACAATGAAAATTTAAGCAATACCGTCTAATAATACTGCCTAAGGGAAGCATGTATAAAGTGAATAAAATTGGTCCTAGCACAGAACCTTGTGGAACTCCATAATTAACTTTAGTCTGTGAAGAAGATTCCCCATTTACATGAACAAACTGTAATCTATTAGACAAATATGATTCAAACCACCGCAGCGCAGTGCCTTTAATACCTATGGCATGCTCTAATCTCTGTAATAAAATTTTATGGTCAACAGTATCAAAAGCAGCACTGAGGTCCAACAGAACAAGCACAGAGATAAGTCCACTGTCCGAAGCCATAAGAAGATCATTTGTAACCTTCACTAATGCTGTTTCTGTACTATGATGAATTCTAAAACCTGACTGAACCTCTTCAAATAGACCATTCCTCTGCAGGTGATCAGTTAGCTGTTTTACAACTACCCTCTCAAGAATCTTTGAGAGAAAAGGAAGGTTGGAGATTGGCCTATAATTAGCTAAAATAGCTGGGTCAAGTGATGGCTTTTTAAGTAATGGTTTAATTACTGCCACCTTAAAAGCCTGTGGTACATAGCCAACTAACAAAGATAAGTTGATCATATTTAAGATTGAAGCATTAAATAATGGTAGGACTTCCTTAAGCAGCCTGGCAGGAATGGGGTCTAATAAACATGTTGATGGTTTGGATGAAGTAACTAATGAAAATAACTCAGACAGAACAATCGGAGAGAAAGAGTCTAACCAAATACCGGCATCACTGAAAGCAGCCAAAGATAACGATACATCTTTGGGATGGTTATGAGTAATTTTTTCTCTAATAGTCAAAATTTTGTTAGCAAAGAAAGTCATGAAGTCATTACTAGTTAAAGTTAATGGAATACTCAGCTTCTGCTCCTAACTGGCAATTAGGATGGGTTAAATGCAGTAGACACATTTCATTGTGCAGGGAACATGTTCCTATGTGCATATGACAATTCTTTGAATCCTTGAATCCTTGAAATTGAAGTGATAAGCGCTGTGCATCAGGCTCCCTCTGTTTGATAACACAGAGTGGTAAGAATCGACTTTCACAGCTGGCATAGTGAGAGTTTCAAAACATATTTCATATCTCTGCAAATACACACCAGGTCAGCGAGTGTGATAGGACCTTCCTCCCGGTCAGTCCAGTCGCAATCCCCTCAAAAAATAAACAAGCTTTTCCCATTCCTCATCATGAATTTTTCTGTTGCAGAGACCATTTATAGGGGCATACCCAGAGAAGTGAGTTAAAAGGGTTCTGCCCCCTCCCTCCGTCCCCATTATCGTACAGCTCCACCTTTGAAAATATTTTAACATTCAGCATTAATAATAATAATAATAATAATAATAATATCGGAGCCCTGGAAGTGTCATTGCAAAATGTTTTGCATGTGAAGAGAACGTGCGCACGTTTTATTATATTGTGTGCACGTTTTGTTATATTGTGCGCACGTTTTATTATATTGTGCGCACGTTTTGTTATATTGTGCGCACGTTTTATTATATTGTGCGCACGTTTTGTTATATTGTGCGCACGTTTTATTATATTGTGCGCACGTTTTGTTATATTGTGTGCACGTTTTGTTATATTGTGCGCTCATTTGTTTACATTGTGTGCACAAACGTGCATTCAATTGTCGTGACACATAAATGTTGGCTATTAGCCAACAAACCAGCAGACAGTGTAATACATTTCCCCATTAGAAATGGATGTGGTCAGAGTATATCATCATGGTTTGGGTGCACAAGGACATATAGAGAACTCCAGCTGCCCAGCATGGCATCATCTGGAGTTTAAGCACATTAAAAAGGATGCTGAGGGCGAAGCGTCTCCGCGTCGTGAGAATGGCAATTTAGGTCATATTACCAATTTCATTTTGAACAAAAGGAAAATGTGCATACGTTTTATTAATTCAAGGTCTCAATTAAAGGAAAACGTGCACACATTTTATTAATTCGAGGGCTCGATTAAAGGAAAACGTGCACACATTTTATTAATTCGAGGGCTCAATTAAAGGAAAACGTGCACACATTTTATTAATTCGAGGGCTCGATTAAAGGAAAACATGCGCATGCTTTATTAATTCGAGGTCCCAAAAGAAAACGTGCGCACGTTTTATTAATTCGAGGGCTCGATTAAAGGAAAACGTGCGCACGTTTTATTAATTCAAGGGCTCAATTAAAGGAAAACGTGCGCATGTTTTATTAATTCGAGGGCTCGATTAAAGGAAAACGTGCGCACGTTTTATTAATTCAAGGGCTCAATTAAAGGAAAACGTGCGCATGTTTTATTAATTCGAGGGCTCGATTAAAGGAAAACGTGCGCACGAATTATCACGGCCATTAAAATGTGCGCACGAATTATCACGGCCAGGAAAACGTGGGCACGTTTTATTAATTTGAGAGCACATTTTATTAATTTCTGGGCTCAATTAAAGGAAAACGTGAGCACAAATTATCATGTTCAGAAAAAAAATATCACTTTAAGTGACCTCTCCCGGGTTCCGTAAATAATAATAATAATAATAATAATAATAATAATAATAATAATCAATCAATCAGTCAATCAATCAATCAATTTTTTATATAGCGCCAAATCACAACAAACAGTTGCCCCAAGGCGCTTTATATTGTAAGGCCATACAATAATTATGTAAAACCCCAACGGTCAAAACGACCCCCTGTGAGCAAGTAATAATGAAGGCGTCCTCTCCAAGGTGTACCCTGCCTCATGCCCTGTAACTTCTGGAGCCCCCCAGGACCCTTAATTGGAGTAAGCGGGGATTGAAAATGGATGGAAGGATGAATAATAGCAGTAGCAATAACAAAATGCATTTTTAACAACAAAAAAATCGCAATTACTCTGAGTGCCCTAGTTTTACTACTACAGTTCTGCACTAAGAGGAATTGATGAGACATTAAAAAAACATCTGTTAATTTTTTTTAAATAAATTAAATGAATACAGACATGAAGAAGCAACTTGGGTTGATGCTTTCTGTTTTGTTTGTTTTGTTTTTTCTTAATGGTTCTTGGTGGTGCTGTTAAAGTGACCAGCATGCAGTATATTGACGTGCTACATTTGATGTGATTGCATTTGCATTCTGTTCTATGTAAGTGTAATATCATGGAAAATAAAGTATCAGATCTGGAATCTGTTTTGGCAGATACTCAATGTTAAATGGTTGTGATTGGGGGGTGGTATAGTGACTGAGTGGTTTCTATGCTTGTTTTCAGAGCAGAAGATTCTCGGTTCAAGGCCACCCCTGCTCATTATGTGCAGTTGCAACAGGAAACTGTGTGCCAAATCAACATGCAAATTCATTTCAGATGCCAAAGGAACTTGCATCTGATGAACCTTATTGGGACATTCCTAATTATTTTATTACAGTAATGTCAGGCAATTTGAAAAAGCCTCATTTCAAAAAAACTGTAATGGAAACACTTTTTCTGCTCTTGCAGGTCACATGACTTACATGATATTCAAAAATGCAAGACAAAGTCAACAACAGAGAGCTTGTTTAATGATATAAGAGATGCTGTTATGGCAACAATGGATTAATGAGACTTGCTGATTCATTGCCACAATGATTGGAATTACAAGACTGGATTTTTTATTTTTTTTTACTTTCACTTTTGATACTCTGTGTGCTTCTTACCCTGTTTGCTGCTACACAATGCTACTAGAACCTCAATTTCCCTGAGGGAGTCTTCCCAAGGGATCAATAAAGTTCTATTTAATCTAATCTACAGTTCTTGCAAGAGCCTCACTGGAATGAGAACCCAGCAGTTGTATTCCATCACACTGTCATTTTGGAACTATTTTTAAATTGGCATTTTGTAAATATCACTGCACATTTGTGCAAATCTATAACAGAAACCCAACTATAGAGACCAAATGAAATGTTTTCAATCGTAAATACTGATCCTGATGAAAGACAGTCAAACAGAGGAACAAAACATGATTTCATACAATCAAATAAACATAATTTTGGATATTGTAAATGTATGAGGTCTGTGAGAAAAGTATCCGACCTTTTTACTTTATGCAAAAACTATATTTATTTGATTCATATGTTTTTACATGCCTATCTCGGCTTTCAGTGCTTACCAGTCGAGTGAGTATAAGAGAAATTGTGGAGAGCTGGGCATGTCCCAACTTAATAATAATAATAATACATTTTATTTGTAACGCACTTTACATTCCATGGAATCTCAAAGTGCTAAGACATTGAACTTGTCCTTTAACACTCCGAAACGGAGGTGTTCCTTTGTCTCACTTCATCAGCGAATCGGTCATGACGCGCGAAGCCTCCGCGCGGCTTTCCATGACAAAATCTCTTGTTAAAAGTGAAATCTGCCGGAAAATGGCTGATGTCCAGTTCTTGTGATAACCAGAGAAATTGCACACGACAGTCCCGGCTCCACACAGCGATCCGTTTAGAAATGATGTGGTGGTTTCTGCCTCTCGATGGCGGCTTGGAGCGCGGCGCGCCGTGCGCCATTGTGGGCCGTCCTTAAAGCTGTAGTAACACTCCTTATTCTCTGTGAAGTCCGTAAAATTTTCACCGTAAGCCAGATAAATTTTTCGAATGGTTTCCAGCTGCCTGTCTCTAACAGTTTCTGAAAAAATTCTGATGGGAAAAAAAGCCCAAATCATTCCGCCATTTCCTCGCAATGAAACAACGACAAGAGGGGTGCACCAGTGCTCACTCAAAGCCTGCCCACAGGCGAATGATGCAACCGACAGGCGTGGAAAAACTCACGCATGCGCACGAAGGTTCAAGCTTGGCTGACGTAAAAACATATGAATCAAATCCATATATTTTTTGCATAAAATAAAAAGGTCGGATACTTTTCTCACAGACCTCGTATTATCTGGGGATTTAAGTGAGGCAATAAATCCATTCAGTAACCACAAACTTTGCATAAATCACTCCAAAAATGCTGTGACAGTTCCTTTATAAGCCACATGTATGCAGCTCAGCCTGATGGCTGCAGAGCCACAACAACAGGAATGGAGATGAGAAGATTTGTCCTAGAAGGATAGAAGAGTCTGTCTGTCTGTGATGAGTCTGCTTGGGGAGACAGAGGGAGGTGAACCAGCGACAGGACACAGGAGAGCTGTCTGTCTTTGAGAGAACACAAGGTTGCAGGGAGGACAGCTGTCCAGGTTTGGATCACTGACAGGACAACATGGAAAGATAAGAGGACACTGAGGGGACACACATCATCCCTGTGGCTAACCTAAAGAACACACGTCACAGTGTCATTAAGTTCACATCACGTGAGGATACATTTAAACTGATAACTGCAGGGTGCTGGCCTACATGTGGGTAAAATTTGTCTGCTTCCGAAAAGGATCCTTCTGGACCACATTTCAAAGACGGCATCGGAACAACAAAACGCAGTCTGTAGGCTCACGTGACTGATGCATAAACACCAGTGCACCAACCGAGGCAGCAGGGCTGAAGGCAAGGACGTTGCTTCAACAACTCAGTACATCTAATAGACATCAACATGTCTATTAGACCCCATTCCTACCAGGCTGCTCAAGGAAGCCCTACCATTATTTAATGCTTCGATCTTAAATATGATCAATCTATCTTTATTAGTTGGCTATGTACCACAGGCTTTTAAGGTGGCAGTAATTAAACCATTACTTAAAAATCCATCACTTGACCCAGCTATCTTAGCTGATTATAGGCCAATCTCCAACCTTCCTTTTCTCTCAAAAATTCTTGAAAGGGTAGTTGTAAAACAGCTAACTGATCATCTGCAGAGGAATGGTCTATTTGAAGAGTTTCAGTCAGGTTTTAGAATTCATCATAGTACAGAAACAGTATTAGTGAAGGTTACAAATGATCTTCTTATGGCCTCAGACAGTGGACTCATCTCTGTGCTTGTTCTGTTAGACCTCAGTGCTGCTTTTGATACTGTTGACCATAAAGGCACTGCACTGCGGTGGTTTGAATCATATTTATCTAATAGATTACAATTTGTTCATGTAAATGGGGAATCTTCTTCACAGACTAAGGTTAATTATGGAGTTCCACAAGGTTCTGTGCTAGGACCAATTTTATTCACTTTATACATGCTTCCCTTAGGTAGTATTATTAGACGGCATTGCTTAAATTTTCATTGTTACGCAGATGATACCCAGCTTTATCTATCCATGAAGCCAGAGGACACGCACCAATTAGCTAAACTGCAGGACTGTCTTACAGACATAAAGACATGGATGACCTCTAATTTCCTGCTTTTAAACTCATAAAACTGAATTTATTGTACTTGGCCCCACAAATCTTAGAAAAATGGTGTCTAACCAGATCCTTACTCTGGATGGCATTACCCTGACCTCTAGTAATACTGTGAGAAATCTTGGGGTCATTTTTGATCAGGATATGTCATTCAATGTGCATATTAAACAAATATGTAGGACTGCTTTTTTGCATGTATGCAATATCTCTAAAATTAGAAAGGTCTTGTCTCAGAGTGATGCTCAAAAACTAATTTATGCATTTATTTCCTCTAGGCTGGACTATTGTAATTCATTATTACCAGGTTGTCCTAAAAGTTCCCTGAAAAGCCTTCAGTTAATTCAAAATGCTGCAGCTAGAGTACTAACGGGGACTAGAAGGAGAGAGTATATCTCACCCATATTGGCCTCTCTTCATTGGCTTCCTGTTAATTCTAGAATAGAATTTAAAATTCTTCTTCTTACTTATAAGGCTTTGAATAATCAGGTCCCAGCTTATCTTAGGGACCTCATAGTACCATATCACCCCAATAGAGCGCTTCGCTCTCAGACTGCAGGCTTACTTGTAGTTCCTAGGGTTTGTAAGAGTAGAATGGGAGGCAGAGCCTTCAGCTTTCAGGCTCCTCTCCTGTGGAACCAGCTCCCAATTCAGATCAGGGAGACAGACACCCTCTCTACTTTAACATAGGCTTAAAACTTTCGTTTTTGCTAAAGCTTATAGTTAGGGCTGGATCAGGTGACCCTGAACCATCCCTTAGTTATGCTGCTATAGACTTAAACTGCTGGGGGGTTCGCATGATGCACTGAGTGTTTCTTTCTCTTTTTGCTCTGTATGCACCACTCTGCATTTAATCATTAGTGAGTGATCTCTGCTCCCCTCCACAGCATGTCTTTTTCCTGGTTCTCTCCCTCAGCCCCAACCAGTCCCAGCAGAAGACTGCCCCTCCCTGAGCCTGGTTCTGCTGGAGGTTTCTTCCTGTTAAAAGGGAGTTTTTCCTTCCTTCGTAATTATTGTATGGCCTTGCCTTACAATATAAAGCGCCTTGGGGCAACTGTTTGTTGTGATTTGGTGCTATATAAATAAAATTGATTGATTGATTGATCTGACTCAGAAACATAAAACTGAAGCACAGACAAGCAGGCAATTAGAAATTAGTTCTGACTTTTGACAGACCTCCAAATTCCCCATTATGAAGAGGGCAAAAGAGATGCTGGATTCACTCGCGAGTGCACAAGCAGAGGTATTGGAGTCAGAATGCAAAGTACAAGCACAAATCTGCCCCTCTGAATACAATAATGGCTCAGATGATGAGGCTAAGGAAGAGTATGTCAACATAGTCACTTGTAGGGGTTGAAGAGCTGTACAGTCTGCATCAATAATGAACAAACTGCGTCTCCTCACACAAACGTCACAATGATCAAGAAAAAAAGAAAAAAGACTTTTCAACCTGTCATCATGTCATGTCAATTGTTGGGTGGAAGAGAGCACAAACGAACCCATAAAACCCTGAGCTGAACCATGAAATATGGTTCAAAATAGCCTATTGCTAACCACACTAGGACAGAACCAGAACAGTAAACTGTCTGGTTGTTCCCACTGTGTTTTGTGCAACGACACTACCTCTGATTTTAGGGGCATGAAGTTTGGGGTTCCGCAGGGATCCGTTCTGGGTCCCCTGCTTTTTTCCCTGTATATGGCACCTCTTGGGAACATTTTGCAGGGTTTTGGGGTTGCTTTTCATTGCTATGCTGATGACACTCAGTTGCATATGCTGATAGCTGCTGGAAATCCTGTCCACATAAAATCTTTACAGGACTGTCTTGCAGCAGTGAGAAGTTGGATGTCTAACAACTTTCTACTTTTGAACTCTGATAAGACTGAAATGATGGTTCTTGGTCCAGCAAGACATCGGCATCAATTTGATCAGCTAGCGCTTAGCCTAGGTTCATGTGTTATACATCATACTGACAAAGTGAGGAACCTTGGGGTAATTTTTGATCCTTTCGTTGTCCTTTGACCTCCACATTAGGGACATTACAAGGACTGCTTTCTTTCATCTAAGAAATATAGCAAAGATTTGTCCCATCCTGTCTATGGGACTCTGATTCATGCTTTTGTTTCTTCTAGATTGGACTATTGTAATGCTTTGTTTTCTGGTTTACCACAGTCCAGCATCAGGGGTCTTCAACAGGTTCAAAATGCTGCTGCCAGACTTCTGACACGAAGCAGAAGGTTGGACCATATTACGCCAGTTCTGGCATCCCTTCACTGGCTTCTGGTCTCTTTCAGATCGGATTTTAAAGTATTACTATTGGCCTATAAAACTGTTCACGGACTGGCACCCTCCTATCTGGCCGGCCTGGTTCAGTCCTATGTGCCGGCTAGGGCTCTGCGTTTACAGGGTGCAGGACTATTGTGTGTCCCGAGGGTGAAGAAAAAGTCAGCGGGTTACAGAGCTTTTTATCACCACGCCCCAGCTCTGTGGAATGATCTGCCTGTGCTGATATGACAGTCGGACTCTGTGGAGACCTTTAAAGCTAGGCTAAAGACACATTTGTTCTCCCTGTTTTATCATTAGTATTTTATATGATTGTGTATCTTTTTTTATTTGTTTTATTTCTTTTATTTCTTTTACCTTTTTATGGTTAATTTTTTTTTATTGTGTTTTAATCTTATTTCATTTTATTCTGCTTTTAAATGTTTGTGAAGCGCCTTGAGGCGATTACTCATGATTTGGCGCTATATAAATTAATAAATTAAACACTGTGTTTCTTCTTAGGGTCCCTTCACACATGGCACAAATAAGTACGAATCAGGGCGAGTCACGGCGAAACAGCCCGAATGAGCGAAACACGAAAACACTGAGCCGACATCCAGAGGGACACATGGTCAGGCAGGCATCAACAATCCCGCTGCAATGGTTTAGTGCACGTGCACGAGTGCGCACAAAACCGCCACAGCGGGAACACAGTACAAGCAGCTGGAGTGTGTGGAACCACATCGTGCAGCTGCTGTGAAAAAAGGAAACAATAAAAACCAGCTGAAATGTGTGGAACCACATCACACCGCTGCTGTGGAAAAAATAAAATAATAAAAACCACATGCCACCTGCATGATTTGAACCTCTATCAGGGGCTGACACATTGACCTTCTTGTTTCATCCACTGGGCTTTGATTTCAACTCCAAAATAATTTAATAACCTATTACAAATGCAATTCAATAAGCAAGAATGTGTAATCTCAATTTGTCAGGCGATGGACAATATGTTGTCTGCTATGAGCCTATCAAATTAGAGTCAAGCTTTATGTTGTACAATTCTTAAAACATGATCCAGTCTATATTATAATCTCCAAGTGGCCTCTGTGTGCATGTATGTGTGTATACATGTGTGACTGGGGAGAGCTGGCATTTGCCGTTTGGTATGTTGCATTTTGGGTTGAAATTAATGCTGTAAAAGGGAAAGTTGACAGGACTAATATTTTTGGAGAAATTAATGATATTAAATAACAACAGTGAACACTGGACATTGTGCTGCAATGCACCATGGGAGTCCGGGATTTTAAATGTTGTTTTTGTGGTTCATGTTAGTTTAACAGTGTTGTTAGTGTAGTTCAATTGGTTTAGTCAGTTTAGTTAAGTGTCATGTTGTCATTGCTATGAGTGAGTTAAGTGTCATGTTGCTGTTGCCAAAGGTGGGATGAATTCACTGGCAAGTCATTCTCAAGTCATCAAGCTGCAAGTCTCAAGTCAGCTTGCAAACAATTGGTGGTCATTATGACTTGAGACTTGACTTGGGTTGCTGATTCATGACTTGATGGTGACTTTGTTCCACCTCTGGCTGTTACCATGAGTGAGAAGTGTAGGGCATTTGATTTCTTCCACCACAGTCTCTGTTTGTGGGTGTGTAAAAATAAAAGCTCCTGCTTGCGGCAGAATGCGGAAAAAACAAAATGCTCTGCCTGCATATGTGCATGCATATAATCAATTACAGACAAACTGGGGAGAGCTGCCATTTGCCATTTGGTATGCTTATGTATTTTGGCTCAAGTATGAACGCCACCAAAACGGAACATTGATAGGACTAATATTTTTGGAGAAATTACATATAATAGATAACAACACTGAACAATGGATGTTGATAATTACATTCTGGACTCGCATGACATTCCAGGAGGGGGCAGTAAATCATCTACATATTAAATGTATGCATGCATGATTTTATTTAGTAAGTTCATTGTAAGTACACAATATAATTGGAAATACGTTAAAAAACATTTCTATTGTGGTCTATTTAAAAATAAAATGACAAAATAGAAGTAATAAAATAAAATAACAATGCTGATGATAATAATAATAATAATAAAGAGAATAATAATTTATTGCCACCCTTGAAAAATGCTACCTATTTTATAAACAATACCATTATAGAGCCAATGGATCCCCACAGGCAATGCACTAGTTTGTTAAAATTGTATAACTGTATAAATTACAAAAATTAACTGCTGATTTAACATCACAGACAGAAAACTTAAACTGTAAGATCTTGAAGTATTTACCTGCTCATGCAAGTATGAAATGTTTTGTTTTAATACATTTTACACTCAAATTAGTGATAATTTCATTGTTTTCACAGCTGACATAAATCTTAAATCAGGAGGACAATTTACTTGAGGCTTTATGTAATATTTCCACAGACTCACACACATACAAAAACTCTTTGCAAAGTACGCAATGTATTCCTGCAAAGAGCATATAGTAGTTTCTCAAGGTTTCAGAGACCAAAAAGGCATCTGATTGAAGCAGTCTAATAGCTGTTTTTCTGAAAATTTGCCAGTCTCTTTTGTGGTTCCACATGATGAAATTCAATACAACATTCATACTAGATCCAGATATATTCACACATAGTGATATTAGGAGGGAGGGTGAAATAGCTTATGAGGAATATTGTATTGAAAAGCCCATTTCCCTTCCATTTCCTCACTCTATTATAGCTGTCATGGACCATTAAACCGTGGTAATAACCAACACTTGAGGTCTCAGATCATCATCTTGGTCAGCTATAAAAGGCTGAGGTTGACATCAGAGTATCTCATATTTCTAACCAAGCCTGAAAAATATTTGATAGGTGTCGCTCTCACGCTTAGTGGCTGCAGGATCTACAGAGTTCTCATCACTGGACTGTGGGGGGGGGGGCATGAATTCATACTTTTGGTTAAAGTTTACAGAATTAGATTTAATGGTCAGGTTTTTCATGTTACCAAAGCACAATTTGGACATTGTAAGCAGTACCATTGTGTAGGGATTTTTTTTTTTTTTTTTGAAAAGCAAAGTAACACAGTTCCTTGAAAACACAGAAGCTTTTTCTTTTGGGTGTGTGTGTGGGGGGGCTGCGATTTTTGAGGAATCGGTG
Organism: Thalassophryne amazonica; assembly: GCF_902500255.1. NCBI lineage: Eukaryota > Metazoa > Chordata > Actinopteri > Batrachoidiformes > Batrachoididae > Thalassophryne > Thalassophryne amazonica. The sequence continues at coordinate 56,285,296 of NC_047106.1, forward strand.
GATACCCTGATTGCTGAACTTGAGAAGCTGAGTGAGGTGTCAGAGTGTCCGGGTTTGTGATTTGTTGAAGCTCCAGATAAGGATTCAGTCAAGCAGGGGGCAGACACCAACCAAAATAGGAAAGGGCTGCTCTGCCAGGTTGCTCTCCAAGGCTCAAGACTGGATGATGACTGTAGACATGGAGAGGCAGTAAAAGATACCACCACACATCATCCAAACCACAGTGAGACCTGACATTGTTCTTGTCTCAGAAGCTATAAGGCACCGCATCCTGCTGGAGCTAACGGTGCCATGGGAGGAAAGGATGGAGGAGGCTCAAGAAAGGAAGAGGGGGAAACAAGAGGTGGTGGGTGGTTGTCGAAGGAACGGATGGAAAATGAAATGTATGCCAGTAGAGGTGGGCAGTCGAGGATTCGCTGGCAAATCGAGAGATTTTGCAAGATTTCCTGTCTGAGCTGGGAATGTTCGTGTGTGAAATCTGTTCGTGTATGGTGTTGTTGTCCTTACCATGTGGCTGAATACCACACACTGTACGAAGAAACCTGTTAGAGCTATGATTTTTTTATCTTCACGTGTGTGGTCTCTCAGGTTTTGGAAACCTAAAGATAATTTTGAAATCCTGTCGTGTGAACCAGGCTTAAGATGAGTAGTATGGAGTATCATTTGCTTTGTGAGGAAATGTCAGCTACAACATTTTGGCTGTGGAGTGTCGCTGTGCATAATCCAGCCTGCAGGTGTTATGTACAAGCAGGGGCGTAGCACCAAATTCTGGGGCCTAGGTACTAGCCATATTGAAGACCCCCCCACACACACACAGTTATGTTCTTTTTTATTAACGCAAACACCAAATTTCTAATGCGTAGTCAAACCAGGTCTAAATCATGTATACCTTAGATCACACCTGGGAGTCAGAACCCTTTTTAAAGTTGGTGGACCAATATTGAGTTGGGGGATCTGGGGGGCCAAATTGCACCATTTTCTAGAAAAATGGTGCAATAAGTGAAACAAAATGGTGCAAAAATGGTGCAATTTGGTGCATTCCCGTCTGATAAAATGCACAGGAATGCACCAAATTGCACAATTTTTCTAGAAATTGGTGCAATTTGGTCCCCCAGACCCCCCAACTCATAGCTAGCTTTCAAGCTCACCTCTCTTTTCAAAGAATTCAGTTAGCAGCTGCTTCCCCTCATTATTTTTCTTTCCCTGTCCTTTTTTCCTCTTCTTTTTTAAATCCGGACTTTGATTTTTTAGGAAAGACATATTTTATTTCAGCCTAAACACTAGAGCTGCAACTAACGATTATTTTAGCAATCAATTCATCGGTCGATTATTTTTCTGATTAATCGTTTGTTTACCGTTTTGTTGATAATCGTTTTTTACTTACATGTGAGTTTTGCCATTATTTCTTTAAGTGAGATTATTAAAAAGCCGTTATCACGCAACATCAACGTTTGAGCTTGTAACAAAGGTATGTTATATTCTCGTCAAAAACATACCTGGAGTAGTGTTTTGTTTTATTTTGCACATATACATCACCGACACACCACAAAGAGATTTCTATCAGGTTTCACCCGATTATGAGCATTTTTAGATGCCTACAGCAACTATCTCAACCACTGACAACATATTACAGCAAGAGTCCACAAAACTATTTTAAAGGCCTGACTAAAGTTTAATATGTGATCTTTAAAAACATATTTTCATGAAAAAAGACACAAATGTGCAGTTAACTGCATTTTATTTTTTCTTGTGTAAAAACACAGCTTAGACCGTCATTAAACTTAAATAAAACAGGGGTGAAGTGGAGGTTTAAGAGTCACGAGGTGTTCACAGGAAACAGTTATTTATTTCTATATTTATTTATTTATGTTCACTGTTAGTTGGATTTATCTTTTCTGTTGTGTTTAATCAGGTTCTTTTGTTTCTTTCTCTAAAATTGTATTGTAGCATTACTGGTTATTATTACTATTATTGTTGTTGCTATTATTACTAATATATAAATAAAAATAAATTAAAAAATATTAGAGTTTGTAATACATTTGACTCTTTTTTGACAAACGCTGAGCCATGAATTATTATACAAAAAACAAATGCACACAAATGTGCTGACAGCTGCAACAGCTTAATGCTAACTTTAACATTGAAAACGCCATAGACATGCAAACACTTTAGCATTGGTCCTGTTTTTAAGTTTTAAAATACATCTATCAACTGTTTCAGAAGACCATAACATGTCTGATTAACAGAAAAAGGTAAATATTACTCACAGACATATGATCTTTGGGGTTTTAGTGGGGAAAAATTAAGATTAAGCGAAATAAAACAATGAATCAACAAAGCAGCAGATTGAAGCACTGCTTCGATCTGCGAATCACTGCTTCGATTGGTTGAAAGTTCAAAGCAAAGCCGCGCTGCAGAAACAGTTGATTTATATGGAAGAAATGAAACATTTGTGGTAAAACAAAGTTATTTAACAACTAATCGATGACTAAATTAGTTGACAACTATTTTAATAATTGATTAAATCGATTAGTTGTTTCAGCTCTACTAAACACCTCCTCTTTCTGTCAGATCCTGTTTGGGATGTGTATGTGTGGGGCAGAGTGCTGCCTGTGCGCCTGGACTAAAGCATTGTACAACTGTGCAGGGGTGGGAAGGGCCCTCAGAGATCTTTCAATATTATTGTTAGAGCAGAATTATGTTTCGCAACATGCATACATTCATTCTAATTATATTTTTTTACAACATGAATTGTATGGACATTAATATCATGCAACACAAAAATGTATTTAATGGCAATTTTTTGTGCCCCCCCCCCCCCCCCCCCCATGCTCTGGGCCCTGGGTACATAGTATCCTTTACCCCCCAAGTCCGACACCCCTGCATACAAGAGTGGTTGGACAAAGCCAGGGGGATGCCCATGTTTCACCTTGTTGCGGCAGATAGATGGTTACTTTTGAAATGTGGAGTTGGATTGTTTATCTGCTTTGGTGGTTGCCATCTAGGCGGTGCTGTGGTGTGAGGGATGTGGCAACCCAGACCTGACCTGACTGGACAAAAGGAAAAGCAGGGGGCACCACTGAGTCCCACAATTTGAATCCCAACTGGGTTGAATTCTTTATTGTGTGTTTCTCGGACTCTCTGTTTACCGTCTCTATCATGAAAGCTAAAATACTGAAAAAATTATTTAAAGGAAGAACAAACTAAGACCATCTATCTTCTAATAATATAGTTTTATTTACAATATGTGATTAGGTTTTCTGTTTAATGTCATCCATGATTGACAAACAGTACATAGTAACTGACAAGCTGCTGTCAATACTCAACTCACTGGATGGAGTTTGGAAGGGCGTTAAGATTCACTGCTGATAGTGGCTGCTCATCTTCATTTGTCAGATAAACATCTGTTAAATTCAAAACAGAAACCCGCTGCCAGTATAAATTAAGGTTGAGAAAAGAGAACAAAAAACATGGCATTGAAACTTTATAGATGGAAAAATTGTGTTCTGGTCTCTCAATCTAAATTTACTGCTGTCAGAAATTTGAAATGTCCCCATTTAATCAAAGCATTAAATGTCATTTGAAAGTCAGTATTCATAATTATGTGTGATTGTTCATATGCATATCAATATTTGAGGTCCTTAGCACAATGCTACCTCTCACTCATGTATTAAAATAGATTTTAAACATGTCACCTGCTTCAAAGCCAGCTTCATTAGTCAAAGGTGGAGGAATATTCAACAATGGCAGGCACACTGTTAATGAATTAATTATTTAATTAGTAGCTCATATGCATATAAATTCAAATATGTTAACACAGTGTGAGAGAGTTGAAGTGTTGCAGGTGAGACTTAAGAGTTTATGGTTCAGATATCAAATGCCAGTGAGGACGGACACAAAAACTACTGAAGAGAAAAATGAATTAAAAAAGTATTCTGCAACTGGATCTGTAGTCTCTGGAGTATAAAGTGTTGTCAGTGTGTTCGTCTGTGTCACAGATGTCACGGTACCAAACCAGCTGTAAATTGGATTGGTGTTCCATTGTGTATTTGTACGTTTCAGTCTGCCCAAGCAATGTCAGAGTTCATTTTTCAAATCAGCTCATTCAATTTCTTTAGAACAACAGGCCGAGCCACTGAGAAGGCATCTTCTCATTTTTATCTGTTTTCTCAAAGATATAACTTTGACAAGAATAAATCAAAAAGTGTGCTGCAGGCACAGAAACTGGCCAGCTGGGTGAACAGACAGCTGAGATTAAAATATGTTCTCGAGGTTAGTTTTAAAAACACAGATGTCACGTCAACTCAGAGTTTTAAACATGTATTCTGTTTTTTTATGTTTGTTTGCTTGTTTTAATTGTTTTCAAATGGCATAACAAATGTTAGTCATTCAATGGAACCGAGAATGGAGCTGAAGATTAGCTAGCATTATCCAACAAGCCATAAAACCCACCAAAGTTTATTCCTGATATTGGTTTTGGCAGGTTTGAAATCATACAAATAATTAATTCCAAATGGCAGAGAATGAGCTTCCATATGGAAACAACATCTGTTGTACACTCAGTGGTAAACTCTGTTTCTGATCAAGTTAGCACATAGGATTATCTTTCAACACAGTCAAGTCAATTTTTACCTGAGGCCATCAAAATATGGCCATCGGGTATTCCGAAGGCTTTGCGTCTGTCCTTCTGCCTGTGCTCAGCATAAGTCCAGTCCTATTGCTGCCGGGGTCTTCAAATTCACAGGGAACATTCTTGGGACACAGATCTTGGACCAATTCAAAGATGGCTAACCTTGACCTATTTTAAGAGGTTAAATAAAGTCACATTTACGTACAGTAGTGTTCTGTAGACTTGCCAAAAACTGTGTATAGTAGAGAAGCTTGAATCTTCAACTGGACTGGGTTGCTTGACGTGAGGACGTTTCGCTTCAAATCACAGAAGCTTCCTCAGCTAAAATTCTTGCTCTGGTAGTCTGACTTCTCTTTTGACTCTTGTAGAGAAGAATAAACCAGAAGCCAACAAAAGCTCGACAAAAGTGTCGTCAAGGGAGCCATCAGGGGAGGCTTCCATCCCATCATTAGGAGAGTGCTAACTAGTGCACAATAGGTGCTAATTAGAGCTATTGTTTAGTCACTAGCCTATAGCAGTTGGCTTCTCGGTAGGAGGGGTCTGGTTAGGTTAAAAACTCCAGCTTTTGTTGGCTTCTGGTTTATTCTTCTCTACAAGAGTCAATACAGAAGTCAGACTACCAGAGCAAGAATTTTAGCTGAGGAAGCTTCTGTGATTTGAAGCGAAACGTCCTCACATCAAGCAACCCAGTCCAGTCGAAGATTCAAGCTTCTCTACTATGGAAACCACCTGGACAACTGAGAGCCTACACAGAAACAAAAACTGTGTACTTTCTGCATCCTGTGCTCTAAGTTTTTGTGTCCAGCTCGCATAGCCTCAGCATGCTGCTGCATAGGCCAGCAAAAACCCGACATAGAGCTGCTTAAACTTGGCATAAAGCTGCATAACTCGGCGTAGTCGGTACAACATTGTCGGTATGTCACAATACGTAACTCTACCTTGGCCCTGGTGTGAAAGGGGCTTTAGTGGCTTCCCTCACTTGACTTTTCATTCAGTTCTTGAGAATTGGACATAGAGTAAATGGTCTGTTGCTACCCTAAACAGAGGTTCATGGTGGACCAAGCAAATCATCTTTCATTTTAAACTCCATTGTGGTCATTTACAGAAGCAAATTACAAAAGTTATGTTACCATGCCAATACTTGGGTGATTCTTTAACTACGGGCACTATTGGCCTTGTAAATGTAATTTCCACCACACCATTGCCTTACAATATAAAGCGCCTTGGGGCAACTGCTTGTTGTGATTTGGTGCTATATACATGTGCTCTGATGTCACTGTTTATCTCCATAGAAACTACCCAAACAATCTTTCATACAAACTGTTTAGGGACATTACAGTGTTGTGGTGGAAATTACGGCAATAGTGTGGGACAACTACATTTTGTTTAAAAAAATCACAACAGTTGTATGACATTGAATACCCCAATTATGTTTTGATTATTTTACTGATATTTTATTCAGAGATATTTTAAAACATTAGAAAAAATGTTTATTTACCATTCATTTTTATCATTGAAGATCAAAAGTCTGGGTGTGGGACAAGCACAAAACTGCAGTATTTGCATATAATGATGCTGAAAAAAGGTGAAAAAGTCATCATAGACTACTAGAACAAATTTCTCAACACACTTTCATTGTAAAGATAACTATAAAAATGTGAAATTTCCCCTTTTTTCTGTTTTTCATACAATATGATCAAAGGACATAATAAGTGCCCATAGTCTAAGAATCACCCACTTATGGAACTAATGGCATCTCTCAGGGAAGAAAAAAACTCAAAAAAATGTGGGGGGAGAAAAATCAGGGAAGAGGATGACAATCCCTATACGTATACGATTTCTGGGTAAAAGTGATAACGCAATTTATCAGGTAATATACAACTTACCTCATACTACCCTCAATGGCAACTTGATATTCATTATGAAAAGCACCCCCCCCCCCCAAAAAAAAACAAAACAAAACAAAACAAAAAACCCAAAACACATCATCTTCTAAAAAAAAAAAAACCTCTAAAACTAAAAAAAAAAAAACTAAAAAATACTCTACAGGGCATGGCATCAGAGGTTTTGACTATGTGGTGCATTTCTCTCTGTATGATCCAACATGCAGGTGCTTCAGTGCTAAGGTCCCCAGCAGCTGGAGAAGATCAAGGTGGCAACCACAGTTCTACTGACTGAAGGGGAGATGGATCAGTTGATAGCCTGGTTGGTTACTTTTCAGGGTCCAAGGTGCTTCTGTAGTGTGGTGGATGTGGTGATGTGTGGCAACAAGTGAATGCTCACAGACTTGACCTAACCTGAACAATTACTCTGGCAGAAATATGCACTCTTTCAATGTGTTTTCTGGTAAACCAGCACTTTGGTGGGGACATATGTAGATTTTCTTTTGGAACTGTTTTTCATTCGACCTTGAACTCGCTCCAAGCAGATGCATATGACCACAGCCTTTATTTCCTGATGGACTTCACTATTGCAATCAGCTCTCAAGACAAACACTAATGGCCTTTTATAATTCATGCAAATGTGTCGTTATCAATCAGTTTGATAAGTCATTTCATTTTCCTAAGGTTTAAAGACTTTCTGTTGAAGTCATTACACATTCTCTTTAAAGCACCTCAGTCTCTTTCAGGTCTGACTGACTATTATATGACTGCAATAACCAGCAAACACATAGAAAGGTTATATACAACTCAAATACATTTTGATGAAAATTCCTTTATCAGTCGAACAGCTCTTTCTGCTTTTGATGTCTTGGCGTGTCAGGCCGTGTCCTTTGCCTGAAAGAGGGAAAGGATGTTTGGAGTGTGAACTGTGAAATGAATACATTGTCATTTTCTGTGTGCACTGAGCTAAAAATTGTCTATAATAACCCAACTACATGGTTCAGCTCAAATCACTGAGGTTCAACTATTTTCTCACTCTGCCAGTTATTTTATAAGCATTATTGAAGCTAAATGATATCCTCATCTACAGTACTCTAGATCCTGATATAAATCAAGATGTGATCAGATTTTCTCTTTTGTTGTTTAGAAAATCAATGTCATTGGTCTTTAAACTACTCCCAGAAGGTCAATCTGTGGTGGTGGATACAGGCCACTGCACTTCCAAATGAAAACAACACCAGCAATGCAGAAATTACCTGCATCAAAATAAATAAAATACCTGCAGGTAGCTGCATCAAAAAAAATCCCCTGGAAATTGAAGAATATATATATATATATATATATATATGCAAAACTTTGGGCACCCCTGATAATTTACAGGATTTTCCTTTATAAATCATTGGTTGTCTGGAATAGAACAGTCATACTCAACCCACAGACCTGCTCCAACGACCTGCAACATGATCTTGCTGCAGATAGTGTCTCTATGCCTCGTTCAACTATACAGCGCACTTTGCACAAAGAGATGTTGTGTGATGCTGTAATGCAGAGGAAGCCTTTTCTGTGTACACGCCACAAACTGAGTCACTTGAGGTATGCTAAAGCACATTTGAACAAGCCAGTCGGGAATTCGGGAATCAGGTGCTGTGGACTGATGAAATTAAAATTGAGTTATCTGGACATAACAAGGAGCGGTATGCATGGCTGAAAAAGAACATGGCATTCAAAAAAAAAAAAAAAAAACACTTGCTAACTACAGTAAAATTTGGAGGTGGTTCCATCATTCTGTGTGGCTGTGTGGCCAGTTCAGATACTGGGAATCTTGTTAAAGTTGAGGGTCACATGGATTCCAGTCAATAACAACAGATTCTTCAGAAGAATGTTCAAGAATCAGTGACAAAGTTGAAGTTGCGCCGGGGCTGGATCTTTCAACAAGACGACTCCAAGCACTGCTCAAAATCTACTAAGGCATTCATGCAGAGGAACAAGTACAACGTTCTGGAATGGCAATCTCAGTCCCCAGACTTGAATATTATTGAAAATCTGTTGTGTGATTTTAAGCGGGCTGTCCATGCTCGGAAACCAACAAACCTGACTGAACTGGAGATGTTTTGTAAAGAAGAATGGTCCAAAATACCTTCAACCAGAATCCACATTCTCATTGGAAGCTACAGGAAGCATTTAGAGGCTGTTATTTCTGCAAAAGGAGGATCAACTAAATGTTGATGTATTTTTTTTCTGTTGGGGTGGTGAAATTTATGCACCTGCCTAATTTTGTTTAAATAATTATTGCACACTTTCTGTAAATCCTATAAACTTTGTTTAACTTCTCAAATATCACTGTCTTTGTCTGCTATATGATAAATTTAACTGAAATTGCTGATCCAAACAACCAATGATTTATAATGGAAAATCTTGGAAATCATCAGGGGTGCCCAAACCTTTGCATAGAACTTTATATATATATATATATATATATATATTGTAGAGTAGAGGTCACAGGTCAAAGTCAAAGGGAGGGGAAAAAAAGCAATTGTGCAAAAACATATCCTGTGAGTTGTGTTAGACAAGAGATTAACATGGCCAAGAAGCAATGAGTGTTGACAGATACGTCTATGATGTAGTATTGTGATGTAGAAGTTAGAAGAACTAAGACATAAATAGTATTCAACAGAGAACAAAAATCCTGGTAAGGTGCATGAAGACATTCAGCAAAAAGTTAAAGTGATCAAAAAGCAGTGTTAAGTGTACTAAGCAATGATAGGAGTGAAGATTTCTCAATCGTCACAACTTCACAGTCCAGTAAAAAGTAAAAAGTGTATTGCACAGTCCACACACACACACACACACACACACACACACACACACACACACACACACACACACACACACACACACACGTCTAGATGTATCCTGGGACTGGGCCAGCTCAGGCATCTCGCAGTCTTTGTTTGTGATAAGCAAGGAAGAAGTATGTCCAGTGTTCATGAGAGTTCCATAGTGCAGTGATTATACTAGATAGTGCAGTGCAAAACGTCCCTGGTGGTGAAAATCGTGGGGTAAAAACTGTTCTAGTGTCTTGTAGTGAAAACTTAGCATCCTTGAATAACTGGAGGACATGGGGTCTTAGGCAGTCCAGTCCCCAATGATGATGTCCTTCTTAGTGTCCTTCTGTGTGTTGTTAAACAGTTGAATGGCCCATGTGACAAAGGACCTTCGTAGTCTGTCTGTCCTGCAGGAGAGGGCACGGAGTCTGTGGCTAAACAGACTCAGCTGGTTAGTGAAGATGGTGTGAAGGGGGTGTTTCTGATTGTCCATTATAGAGTCCAGTCTGTTCACTCGGTTCTGTTCTCAGCTGTTGAAATGAGAGTCTCAAGCTCCATGCCCACCACCGAACCTGTCTTCCTCATCAGTTTGTCCAGACGTCCAGCGTCTCTCTTCCTAATGCTACCACCCCAGCACGCCACAGCATGGGCACGCTGGCCATGACAGACTGGTAGAACATCAGCAGGAGTCGGTTGCAGACATTGAAGGACCTCAGCCTTCTGAGGAAGTAGAGCCTGCTTTGGCCCTTCTTGTAGAGTGCATCTGAGTTTGTAGACCAGTCCAGTTTATTGTCGAGGTGCACCCCTAAGTACTTGTAAGTGCAGACTGTCTCCACATTCTCTCCCTCAATAGAGACAGGCACTGAAGGTGGGGCGGATCTCCTGAAGTCAACCACCATTTCTTTGGTTTTGGTGGTGTTCAGGTGCAGCTGATTAGTTCGGCACCATCCCACAAAGTCCTCCACCAGTCCCCTGTACTCCTCTTCCTGACTGTCCTTGATACACCCCACAATTGCAGTGTCGTCTGAGAACTTCTGCATGTGGCAGGTCACAGAATTGTAGCTGAAGTCAGTCGTGAACAGCACTGGGGAGAGCACTGTTCCTTGTGGCACTCCTGTGCTGCTGACCACCATCTCAGATGTAAGGTCTCCCAGTCTTACAAACTGGGGTCGCTCGGTGAGGTAATCTGTGATCCATGTTACCAGGCCAGGCTCCACTCCCATCCGCACCAGTTTATTTCTCAGCAGCAGTGGTTGGATAGTGTTGAAAGCATTGGAGAAATCAAAAAACATGATTCTCACAGCACAGCCACCCTTGTCCAAGTGAGAGTGTACCCTGTGAAGAAGATACAGGATAGCATCATCCACTCCCACGTTCTCTTGATAGGCAAATTGCAGAGGATTCAGTGCATGACGTACCTGGGGTTTGAGAAGGTTACGCAGCAGCACATATTCGAATGTTTTCATTAGGTGTGAGGTGAGGGCAACTGGTCTGTAATCATTCGATTCTTGGGGGTGTGCTTTCTTCGGAACTGGTATCAGGCATGAAGTTTTCCACAGTGTAGGGACCTTGCCTTCCTGCAGACTCCTATTGAACAGGTGATGAAGCGGCTCAGCTAATGCCTCTGCACGTCTTTAGCAGTGTTGCACAGATGCCATCAGGGCCAGGCGCCTTGGATTTTAGTCTTTTCAGTGCCCCTCTCACTTGGTCTGCGGTGATTGTAGGTGGTGGGTGTGGTGGGTTGGGGTTTGGGGGGGTGGGTGGTGGGTAAGTTGTTTCCAGTAGCAGAGGTGAGGGGGTGGGGTGGGGGATAGAGGTAGTGGGGGTTGGTGAGCCAGCTGTGTCCATCAGTGGAGGTGCGGTGGCGGTGCAGTGGATGATGGGAGTGGAGACAATAGGCAGAGCTGGGGGATAGGGGGATGTAATGTCCATGTCCATGAAACAAGGTGGAGTGATACTGAGAGTGGGGGGTAGTGAGTGAGGGAGACGGGAGCTGGCTGAACAGTCAATGTCAGGGTTGTTGTCAGAGTCGTTGTCAAGTTCCCATGATGCACTGTTTCTTTTTCTTTTTGCTCTGTATGCACCACTCTGCATTTAATCATTAGTGATCGATCTCTGCTCCCCTCCACAGCATGTCTTTTTCCTGGTTCTCTCCCTCAGCCCCAACCAGTCCCAGCAGAAGACTGCCCCTCCCTGAGCCTGGTTCTGCTGGAGGTTTCTTCCTGTTAAAAGGGAGTTTTTCCTTCCCACTGTAGCCAAGTGCTTGCTCACAGGGGGTCGTTTTGACCGTTGGGGTTTTACATAATTATTGTATGGCCTTGCCTTACAATATAAAGCGCCTTGGGGCAACTGTTTGTTGTGATTTGGCGCTATATAAAAAAAATTGATTGATTGATTGAAGTGGGGGTAGGGGGGTGGGGGGGCTTTAGAGGTGACAAGAGAATTGGTTGCCCCGTCCCAGAGTTGCCAAACCGGTTAAAGTAGTGATTTAAGTCACTGGCCATAGACAGGTCACCCTCAGCCATGCCTCTCTTCTTCCCACACCCGGTGATGTTTTTGATCCCCTGCCATGCCTCCTTAGTGTTGTCTTTCATTTTCATTTCCACCTTCCTCCCATATGCCACCTTGGAACCCTTCAGGCTGCTTTTGAGTTCACGCTGTACACTCCTCAGCTCTGTCAAGTTGCCCTCCTTAAAAAGTTTATTTTTCTTGTTGAGGAGTTGTTTGACATCTCTGGTTACCCAGGGTTTGTTATTGGGGTAACAGCGAACAGTCTTGGTTGGTGCAACAATGTCCATGCAGAAGTTAATGTAATCTGTAGTACATGCTGTGGCCTCCTCCAGGTCGTCACTGCCCTGTAGTAAACTCCAGTCAGTGGTCTCGAAGCAGTCTCTCAGTGCCTCCTCTGCTTCTGGTGACACCAGAATGGACACCCAGCTGCCATTGTACTTTTGAGACGTACACTGGCTGAAGGTGGATCAGATTGTGGTCGGAAAAACCCAGTGGGGGAAGGGGGGTGGCACTGTATGCATCCCTCACGTTTGCATACAGACGGTCGATTGTCCTGTTTTTCCTTGTTGCACAGTCGACAAACTGATGAAAGTTTGTGAGGGTGGAGTCGAGGGTAACATGGTTGAAATCTCCAGTTATGACAAAGAAAGCTTCTGTGTGTTGTGTTTGTAGCCTCGCAACAGTCGCGTGAATGACGTCGCAGGCATTGTCAGGTACGGCTCGCGGTGGGATGTATACACAGATAATGATGGCATGTGAAAATTCTCTTGGGGTGTAGTAAGGACGCAAGTTTACTCCTAGTAGCTCCACATCTGAGAGTAAATTGTCTCTGTCCAGTCTAGCTACGCTGAAGCCCGGTAAGTCAACATTAGCAGTAGGAGTGAGGCTAGTTAGCCATGTTTCCATCAGGCAGATCAGACTTGACTCTCTAAACAGCTTTTGATTTCTTACCAGGGCAGTCAGCTCATCAGTTTTGTTGGTCAGCGAATTTATGTTTCCCATCACGATTGCTGGGACAGAGGGCTTAAATCTCCACTTCTTCTCACATTGCCTAGCTTTGACTGCGACTCCAGCTCTGCATCCATGAAAGCAAAACAGTTGCTTCTGGATGTCCCCGTGAGCTGCTCCGCTGGCAAACTTGCATAACGTGAACAGCTGATTCCTTGTGTAAACAAGTTTACTGTTGCCAGAATGTTGCACAAAGTTATCCGTATCCATGGGATAGAAATAAAAAAAATACTTCTTGAAACAAGCAGAATTAAGTTAGAAACAAAATTAATTAGAAAAACGGCACAGAGATGAACATAAAAGACAAAAAACACAGAGCTACTGAAACATGCTGCCTCTCTTGTTGGCGCCGGAAGTATTGTGGTGAGCAGTGTGGAAGAATGAAAAAAACAAACAAACCCCGTACTCCCATGATGCTCTGCGGCACTACAGTGCTCAGATTCAGCGACCAGCCCGGCGATCGCTACACTGCCCCCACCTGAGGGGTCAGTCGTCCTCGGTGACCCCATCACCCAATACAAAGTCCCACAAGTGTCCAGGCCGCCTCCGACGGTGAGCGGGCCGGCCAGGTCCATGCATAATCCCGAATGGTGAGGGATCACATTGGTCAGGGCATGGAGTGCTGCCATCATCCTCCTTATTCATGGTGGGTGGCACAAGGGGGTGGTACGGGGAGAGCCTGTCCTGGTGCAGCACCACTAGGCGTCCTTTGCCAGGCATCCATACCCGGTACACCACTTCAGACAAGCGGTCCACCACGTCACCCGGCCCCTGCCAGTTGATGTGAAGCTTGGGGGAAATCCCCTTTTTGCGGACAGGACAGTACACCCACACCTTGTCTTCTGGTGCAAAGGCCCGTCCTCTGCAATGGGTGTCGTAGGCTCTCTTCTGCCGGATTCTGGAGTTTGCTTGGACCTGGCGGGTGTAGTCATGCACCGCGTGCAGACACTCCCTCAGTCTGTGAAAGTAGCCAAGAATGTCCACTCCTACCCTCTCCATCGGGCCCCCACCAAGTACTGTTGTAATGGGGCATGGGAGCGCTGGGTCGGTCCCTTCTGGTCAGTGCAGGCATCACAGCAGTGTACGTGCAACTCCACGTCTCGTCAACAGCCAGGCCAATACCTGCCCCGAAGGCGGTGGAGCGTTTTGGCATTCCCAGAGTGTCCCATCCCCGCTGAGCCATGGACAACTTGAAGAACTTGGGGACGTAGGGCCACGGGGTCCAGCACCTGCAGGAGGTCATTCCCTCTCCTGGATGCCTGCCATCTCCGATACATCACTCCACTATGGACTTCAAAGGTGCCCCACTGGGAGTGATAAGCTTTCGCTTCAGGAGCCAGGGCTGACACCTCTGTCCACTCAGGGTGCCGCCCTTCCTCCAACCAGCCCTTCACCAGTGCTAGGGTCACATCAGCCTCCTGCTGTTCCTTCAGCTGCTCAGTGGTCAGTGTGAGCCATTCCTCCCCGTCATTGATGGGAGAGGCAGTCGCCACCCTCTGCGTCAGCTGGCTCCGTTCTTCCTGCCGGCAGCAGTACCGATACTCCATGGCTGCACATGGAGAGCGTGAGAGAGTGTCAGCGTTACCATTAAGCTGTCCGGCCCGATGCTGGATCTCAAAGTCATAACCCTGGAGTGCTTCCAGACAGCGGGCCACCTGGCCATCAGGGTTCTTGAAGGTCAGGAGCCAGGTGAGTGAGGCATGGTCGGTGTGGAGGAGGAAATGGCTCCCATGCAGATATGGCCAAAACTGTCACAGTGCCAGGACTACTGCCAGTAGCTCACGGCGGGTGACACAGTAGTTCTTTTCGGCCCGGCTTAGTGCCCAACTGAAGTAGGCCACCACATGTTCTCCACCTTCCCCCTGCTGAGAGGACAGCTCCAATGCCCACGTTGCTGGCATCTGTGTCCACAATGAACGGCTGCTGAGCATTGGGATATGCCAAGACCGGAGCTTCAGTGAGGGCTGTTTTGAGTCGGTGTAGGCTGGTGCACAGTTGTCATCCCAGTGGAAGGGCTGGCCATTGTCAGTGAGGTGGTGTAGTGGACTGGCGATGGTGGCAAAGTCTCAAACGGACCGCCAGTAGTATGAAGCCAGTCCCAGGAAGCTCCGCAACTCGCTGACATTTGTAGGTGTCGGCCAATCTCAGACCGCAACCACCTTTGCTGGGTTTGTAGCAACACCTTGAGCACTGACAACATGGCCAAGGAACTCCGTCTCCCTGTAGGCGACACTTTGCTGGGTTCGGCTGCAACCCGGCCTGGCGGATAGCAGTAAAGACATCACCCAGGTTCATCAGAGCTCTGTCAAAGGCAGTGGCATGCACCAGGAAGTCATCGAGGTACACCACACAATGACTCTGGGGCACGTTGGCCAGCACCCTCTCCATCAGTCGCTCAAATGGAGCCGGTACATTGCAGAGCCCAAACAGCATGACGCGGACCTGCCACAGCCTTTGTCCGAGGGTGAAGGCAGTCTTGGGCCTCGCCTCTGGGACCAGTTCTACCTGCCAGTAGCCGCTACAGAGATCCAGGGAGTTGAACCAGCTGGACCCAGCGATGTAGTCAAGGGCATCATCGATCCGAGGGAGTGGATAGGAGTCCTTCTTGGTGACTGCACTGAGGCGGCGGTAGTCCACACAAAACCACCAGGTGCCATTCTTCTTCCTCATCAGTACAACTAGGGCTGCCCATGGGCTGTCTGAAGGCTCAATCTCCCCAGCAGCGAACATCTCGCGGATCTTTTCCTCCGCCACCTGTCATTTGGAAAGGGCCAGATGATGGGGGTGCAGACGGATGGTTTGGGCATTACCAGTGTCAATGGTGTGCTGAACCAGTCCAGTCGGCTTGCAGTCCTCGTCTCTGGCAGCGAAAATATCCCCATAGTCATCAAGGAGACATTTCAGCTGGTGGCGCCATTGATGCTGCGTTGCCATAGCAGGTGTATAGCCTCGATTGTCTCGGTAGATGCACTGACTGTTGGCTGTGTCATGCTGCTGGTGCCGAGTGTTAGGACATGTGATCTTGGCACCTGCTTGGCTGTGGCTGACTGACAGTGTCTGTTTGGCCAGTTTTCCACCCTCTGCTCAGACTGAAGCTCCACAGTCTCGCCACCCAGGGTGACAGTCCTCTCCAGCACATCAACTTGGGCTCCCCAGGGGTTCAGCAGGTCCAGGCCGATGATACACGGGTCCTGGATACTGGCGAGCCAGAACTTGTGCACCACCTCCTGATCTCCAGCTTTGACTGTCAGCAGCCTCCTTCCTCCCATGCTAACTTTTTCTCCAGTTACCATCATCAGCTGGGTGTTGGTAGGAGCCACAATGGCCCACCAGCGTACATCTGCCTTGGAGGGGGGATGGAGGCTGGAGTGGTGGTCCCCTCACTGGGCCACTCCGCGGTAGTTTCCCACAACCTTGGCTTTTGGGGCAGGGGCTGGGCAGTTTTGTGCAATGTGACCAGGCTCGTCACACCGGTAGCAGCGATCCGCTGAGAGGGCCTGCCGTGGGGAGCGTGGAGGTCTCCTGTGGGACTGTAGTGGCGGTGGCATGACCTGGTGGGCCCCTCCAGTCTCCTCTTCCTCATCGCAGTCTGCCATTCTGATGAGTGGTCGTGGAGCAGGTGCCCTTGCAGTCTGTGTAGGTCAGGTGGTGAGAACCACCTCATCCCGTTCAGCTTCATACAGCACCTCAGTGAGGGACTGAGGCATACCCAGGCGGACATGCATGGAGAGCCAGCTCCTCTTGGGCAGCTGCATCGAAGTGGGGGTAACCTTGTTGGGCATAGAGCTGCACGTCAGCGGCGAAGGTACCCAGATTTTCCCCTTCGTGCCTGTGTCGACTGGCCAGCTGCTCTCGGCTGTGATCTGTGGAGCGTTGCTGCCCAAACTGCCTCTGCAGAGCTATTTTCAGGTTGTGGAGATCTTGCTGCTCTGCTGGGGAGAGGTCAAGGAACACCTGGACTGGCGCCCCCTCCAATGCTAGGGCCAGATGAGTGGCAGTCTCCTCATCGCTCCAGCCATTGTGCAGTGCTGCTAGCTGGACTTGAGAAAGCTATGGCACCAGCAGCGTTGTTCCATTTTATTTGGGCAGCTTGACTGATGATTTTGGCACCACCACCGACTGTGACAGGCTTGCCATCATCATTAGCAGGAGAGGCTCGTATGCAGCTACAATAGCACCCTCTGGTGAGCTATGATCCATGGCCATCACGGCGTTGTCAGCAGTAGCCCTCCTCATCGACAGAGGGCGACGCAGTGTGCTGGAGCCATCAGCAGGCAGCATGACGTTTGCTGCACTGCTTGCGTCGACAGCAGTACCCCTCCCCATTGACAGGGGGCGAAGAGAGCGTGGAGTGCTGGAGCCCTCAGCAGGCAACATGACGTTTGCTGCGCTGCTTCCGTCGATGGCAGAACCCCTCCCCGTCAACAGGGGTGACGAGAGTGTGGTGCCTGGAGCCATCAGGAACATCAGTAGGCAGTATAGCTCACTCTGCCTCCAGGCTCTGCAGAAATGTCATGCTCTGGTTGATGGCTTGTTCCATCTCAATTTCTCTCTCCATTCTTCCAAAGGCTATATCCCCACTTCTGACACCAATGTGGCGAGCAGTGTGGAAGAATGAGACTCTTGGAGCTTTTGCTGGACTCTGCCACCAGGAGGTGCTGCTTTATTTGTTCAACTCACAACATGGAAATAGAGGAAAACATCAAATGTAATACACTTTTTGCTTATGGTGACAATAGAACACTTAACTAAACTTGACTAACCTGACTGGGCAATTGAACACACTAAATCAATAACTCCATCACACTATTAAACTAACTATGAAAGACAAAAACAGTCCTTTAAAACCCCCAAACCCTGTACTCCCATGATGCTCTGTGGCATTACAGTGCTCAGCAGCTGGCCCGGCGATCGCTACTATATATATAGTAGCGATATATATATATATAGTAGCGATATATATATATATATATATATATATATATATATATATATATATATACACATATATATATATATACACATATATACACACACACATAGGTAACATAAATATAACCTGCAGCACATGCAAAAGTTTAACATTATAATGTGTCTGCTGCAAATTCACACATTTCATCCAAACACAAATGGTTTGCAAAGCTCCACAACAATATGAAAGTACTAACAATACAAAAAGAGGTTCCTGCTCAGGGGACTTTAGTTGTAAGATCGTAAGATCGTTCAGTGCATCTCAGTGCTCTACTCTATCTCTACTAGGGTGGGTATTCCACAAAGTGTGATCAATCCAGTCTGGCACGAAACCTGAACTCGGAGTTGAATGAACCTAGAATGACTTATTGCCATCTGTCCACAACACCAGTTATGAATTTGCTCAATCAGCTCCATTTTAAGGCACTGTCACACCTTTTAGCCTGCATATGCCAGCTGCACTAAAAAATGCTGGCATAAGTCTAATAAGTTAAGGGTAAGTTTTTTTATAAGTTAATAGCACGTTGAACCTCGCTTAAATATGTCGTAATATGCTGAGCTCCTTGAAAAATTTTGGGCATGCTGAAAATTTCAACAAATGCCAGCACGTGACTCATATGTTGGGCACATGCGGGACATAAGTTGTAGATAGGTTATGCGATTGTTGGGACATGTTTCTTGTAATTTACTCACACGTCTAAATATGTCCATCAATGCTGGCCACTGATTGGCTGAAACCTGCAGTCTTCATGTGGGTAGACTGTTTCATTGACACATGGAGTAAATATTACCTGTTCGCTTTAGTCTGATCCATCATGTATCCACATGAAGATCCTGATTTTGGAAAACGACATCTGAAAATACTTCACTGCTGTGGCTGGAAATGTAACATTTTAAAGCAAGTCCGTCTGTGGTTTTTCTGCTTCAGGTGTGTTTCTGCTGGTGTCACACTCTGAACACACAGAAGCGCTGTGATGTGGGATCAAATAAAGTACTGGTAACTCTTTAAACTTTTAAAGTGCCATCTCTGTCAGTGTGATCATCAGATCTGGTCGATCAGGTGTGATCAGGGCTGAATGAAGTGCTGTGTCTCTTTAAACTTTTAAAGTGCCATTGCTGTGACCTGTTGGTGTGGTCTGACAAATCACAACATTTCATTCTTCAGCTGTTTGATGACCTGACTAATGAAACAGGTCTGATCAGAAAGCAACCACTTGACGCTTTGAAAATATAAAGAGTCATAGCACTCCATTCATTCACGGCAGCATTTACCACAGCTAGTCATATCATCAGCATTCTGTACACAGTGGAAATGGTCCACCAAGATAAAAAATAAATAAATAAATAAAAATGTTAAATTGCTGTGTTTCCGACCCGCACCACACTATGCAGTACCAACCAGAACCACTTCGTGGAAACCGGGCTGTCAGCATTCGCTTGTTAATCGTTAATTTATTCGACGTACGCCAGCGCACGCCAGCATTTTTAATATGGTCAGCATACGCAGGCTAAATCGACAAAGTGTGACAGGAACTCGTCAGTGGTGGGCACAGTTCCGCTAATCCACTAACCACTAATTATCGAAGCTAACGTTTTCATTAGCAGATTAGCTTTTCAGATAACTTTGAAAACCATCAGCGGACCAATTAGCTTCTGATAAATTTAGTTCCGATAATTTTTAGGCCATTAACATCTACTGGCCAGTAGATGGCAGTGTTCATGGCAGTATGAACAGCATTTGCCACACATTTGCTAAAAGTGCTGAATCCACTTAAAGAGAATTTTCAGTTTTTAAATTGCCTTTTTTTTACAAATAAAAAAAAATACATTTACAAATACAGATTTATTTGTAAAATCCACCACACATTTCAGTAAATTGTGTGTTATACCGACAAACCAACCAGTCATGTCAAGAAACTTATTTACCCATAATGCATTGTGGCATGTGTGTCTAAATGCTAAAACCTTCTAAATTATTGCATTGCTTTAAAACTAAAACATATAGCTGATATTTTCATTTTGTAAAATGACAGACATGACGTTAATTTCAATAACGTGTCCAGAATCACCAGGCCTCTTTGCTGAGAGAAGGCTGATCTGAGACAAAGCACTGGCTCGTTGTTGTGTTAAAAGCTGCTAATGTACTGAAGTCAATACTGAAAGTTATCGGTTTAGCTTTTATCTGTAACTTCCGCTGAATTTTTTAGGGGTTGATCGGTTTAGCTTTATAAAAGTTAATTTTTCAGTTAGCAGATTAACAGTAATCGAAGCTAACTTTTTGGTTACCTGTGCCCACCACTGCCTTTCGTTAAACAAGAGTTTGCACGTTCATAGCCAACCTATAAAGATGAACATCAAATCATGAGTTGTAAAGGCAAAAAAAGCATGTTACTACTCTCAGAGGGAGTGGAGAGGCCTCCTCAGCCAGGTGTTACATGGGTGCCCACTTTGTCTGGTCCAGTTGCTGCAGTCTTCAGCAATGAGGAAGTGCAGCACAATCCAATATATCATGCTACCATAGTGTCGTAGCTGCTGCTCCATCAAAACTCATGTGTCATCTGGATTGCCCTAAGATATTGGACAATTGACACAAAAACTTTCTATAGACACTGAAGGACAGTCCAAAAGACCCAATATTAATGGGGCCCCACCTTGACAATCCATGTTGCACAGTCTAAGGTATGAAATGCCTGATATGATGGAAATATCAGCATATGCACTGAGCACAGAGAGGTGGAATTAATCCACATTATTCATGAGTATTTTGGGGCTGAGTGTAAAATCAATCAGAATGTCATTTGCCATTCCCTTGAATGGCCAAGATAATGGAACCTGATGCATTGCTACTCATGGGACAAATGCAGAAGTGTGTGGATTTTTGACGAGGAAATATATTTTAGCACAGACATGGAAGTAGCAGGCAAAAGAGACATGCCGTGCATCTGGAAAGTATTTGCATGTTTTTCAACATTTTGTTATGTTACAGCTTTATTCCAAAATGGATTAAATTTATTTTTTCCTCAAAATTCTACACACAATACCCCATAATGACAATGTGAAAACAGTTGTGTTCAGATTTTTGCAAATTTATTTAAAAAAAAAACAAAGAAATCACAAGTACATAAGTATTTGCAGCCTCTTCCTTGAAGCTCAAAACTGAGCTCAGGTGGATCCTGTTTCCACTGATCACCCTGTCCACCTGATTTAAATTCAGTTGACTGTACATGATTTGGAAAGGCACCTGTCTACATATAAGGTTCCACATTTACCAGTGCATGTAAGAGCACAAACCAAGCATGAAGTCAAAGTAATTGTCTGTAGCCCTCCCAGACAGGATTGTCTTGATGCACAAATTTGGGGAAGGGCACAGAAACATTTCTGCTGCTTTGAATATCTCAATGAGCACAATGGCCTCCATCATCCCTAAATGGAAGTACTGGATTCACCAGAATTCTTCCTAGAGCTGGCTGGCCGTCTAAACTGAGTGATCATGGGAGAGGGGCCTTTGGCAGGGAGCTGACCAAGAACCCTCCAGCATTCCTCTGTGCAGAGAGGAGAAGCTTCCAGTAGGACAATCATCTCTGCAGTGATCCACCAATCAGGTCTGTAAAGGTAGAGTGGCCAGACAGAAGCTACTCCTTGGTAAAAGGCACATGGCAACCCGACTGGAGTTTGCCAAAAGGCACCTGAAGGACTCTCAGACCATGAAAAACAAAATCGTCTGGTCTGATGAGACAAAGATTTAACTCTTTGGCATGAATGCCAGGCATCATGTTTGGAGAAAACCAGGGACCATTGTTACGTTGAAGCATGATGGTGGCAGCATCATGCTGTGGGGATGTTTTTCAGTGGCAAGACCTGGGAGACCTAGACAGGATTGAGGGAAAGATGAATGCAGCAATGTACAGAGACATCCTGGATTAAAACTTGCTTCACAGCACTCTTGACCTCAGACTGGAGCAACAGTTTATCTTTCAGCAGGACAATGACACTAAGCACACAGCCAAGATATCAAAGGGGCGGCTTCAGGACAAATAAATGTCCTTGAGTGGCCCAGTCAGAGCCCAAATGAACATCTCTGAAGACATCTGAAAATGGCTGTGTACAGACGCTCCCCATCCAATCTGATGGATCTTGAGCCACTGCTCAAAGCAAAGAGGAATGGGAAAAACTACCCAAAATCAGTGCACCAAGTTTGTGGCATCATATTCATGAAGACTTGAGGCTGTAATTGCTGTAAAAGGTGCATCAACACACGTATTGAGCAAATTTCTGTGATTACCCAGGTTTTTTATTATTATTATTTTTTAATAAATTTACAAAAAATTAAAATGTTTTTCATGTTGTCATTATGGGGTGTTGTGATTAGAATTTTGAGGGGAAAAAACTTTTACTCGATTTTGGAATTAGGCTGTAACATAAATTGTGGAAAAAGTGAAGCACTGTGAATACTTTCCGGATGCACAATAACCATGGAAGATATAGTGACTGCTCCGACAGTTGGCATAACACTGATGGCATCCACTGGTCTGTATGAATAGTGTTCACTCACCAAGGAGAAGCTGTTTCAGCCTTTGAGAATGACCTCACACACAAGCTCCTGAATGAATGGAAATACTGACTGCCTTCTCATGCCATGCTTCGTAATGTACAGTAAGTGAACACAGCACATCCTTAACTTGACATTTGCTGTTGTGCACACTGTCCTGTGCACTCTACAGTTTGGCACAGATGTGAGCTTTACTTTTCTGTTGAGGCCATCTGTTCATCCTGCTGTTCCAGCTGTGGGGGCGAAGCTTAATGGGATAACAGGTGCCACGCTGATTGGTTGAATTTATGATATGGCCAAACAAGGCTACAGGACATGAATAAGGAGAAGAATCTTATCTAGCTTTGTGCAATATTTATGTAAAGAGTCCTGGTTTGTACTGAAGAAATCAGAACATGACAACAAAGATGCCCCAAAAGCATTTGCATCATGTGTTATGTGCACATAACACATCATAACATGTTCAGATATTTGTGATGTCATAATGCTGATGACTCAAACACCATGAAAGAGATAAAATGAAAACTTCTCTCACACATTCAAGGGCCCCTTCACACATACTGCAAAGTTTCGTTGAAGTGCGCACGAAGTGCACATGAAGCAGGAATCATGTGCAAATCATGTAAAATCGTCCCTGCCTTGAATGCCTCGTACACCTGTTGCTACAACTATTTGCGCACACCAGCGGATCAAAGATCAAAGTGTGCCCTGTGCGAGCCCATCGAACCCTCTCACGGCAGGTGTCAGCCAAATATCAGCTGACATGCACGAACATCTATCACCACTTGCATGGCACTAAGAAAATGTGTGGCCATTTGCAGCATTGCAGCAGTTTCTGGGCAACTCCACGATGAAGCCATAATAGAACTGTTGATGCAAACAGACAAAATAGCACCATGCAGTTTCACAAAACTCAGGTAAAAGAAGCCAACAACTACTTCCCTCATGATCCTTCTTGTACAGTTTTTGAGAACTGCCTACTCTCAAGAGATTTATCACACAGTACCAAACCATTTATATTCCTTAATTATTGATGCAAATGTCCAATGTCCATGCAAGTCCAAGACAGTGACTTGGGAATGGTCATGTGTCCATGACTCAACTTGTCAAGAAAATTGGCTGTTACTTTTTTTGGGGGGGGGATTAACAATAATGCTTATATTTACTCAGTCATTTTCTGGCACTTATCAGTTGCAATGGCCCATTTCAATTCAATTTATTTTTCAATTCATTTTCATTTATATAGTGTCAAATCACAACAGAGTTGCTTCAAGGCGCTTCACACAAGTAAGGTCTAACCTTACTAACCCCCAGAGCAGCAATGGTAAGGAAAAACTCCCTCTAAGGAAGAAACCTCAAGCAGACCAGACTCAAAGGGGTGACCCTCTGCTTGGGCCATGCTACAGACACAAATTACAAAACAATTCACAAACGAATATACAGGAAATGCTGTTGGTGCACAGGACAGGAGGGTCTCCAGCACAAATACCACACCCATCTCTGGATGGAGTCAGGCATCAGAAAGACAAGAAATACAGTATAATTTGTCAGCATTAAACAACAAGAAAAACAGGAAATACTAAGGTGATCGCCGGCCATGACCCCTAAGCTTCACTAAAAGACCCACAATTTAGGTAAAGTTGAAGCTGCAGCACGCTCCGTTTCCTAATAAAAAGAATTAGAGTAAAAGCCTTAGAACTATACTATGCCCGTATGCTAGCCATACAAAAGGGAAAATAAGTGCGTCTTAAGTCTGGACTTGAAATTCTCCACAGAATCTGACTGTTTTACTGATGCAGGGAGATCATTCCACAGAACAGGGACACGATAAGAGAAAGCTCTATGACCTGCAGACTTGTTATTCACCTGAGGGACACAAAGTAGTCCTGCAACCTGAGAACGCAAAACCCGTGCCGGTACGTAAGGTTTAATTAGGCCAGCTCGGTAGGGAGGTGCCAGTCTGTGAACAATTTTATAGACTAGCAGCAGAACCTTAAAATCTGATCTCACTGGGACAGGAAGCCAGTGAAGGGATGCCAAAATGGGTGTAATGTGGTCAAACTTTCTGCTTTGTGTCAAAAGTCTCGCTGCAGCATTTTGAACCAACTGGAGAGCCCTAATGCTGGACTGTGGTAAACCAGAAAATAAAACATTGCAGCCCATCAGTTACAGTGGCCCATCCAACACTTCCCTATCCTTGGCCAAGTTCTCTAACACTTCCTGGGGGATCTCAAGATGCTCCCAAGCCAGATAGGAAATATAACTTCTCCAGAATGTCCTGGGTCAACCCTGGGACCTCCATCCAGTTGGATGCGCCTGGAAGACCTTCTTAGGGAGATGACCAGTGGGCATCCTCACCAGATGCCCAAACCATCTCAGCTGTCTCCTTATGATGTGATGAAGCAGCAGCTCTACTCTGACTCCCTCCCGGATATTAGAGCATCTCACCCTTTCCCAGAATGTAAGCCCAGATACTTGGAGGAATCTCTATTTCTGACACTTGTATACTCAGCCTTGTTCTTTCAGTCATTATCAAAAGTTCATAAACACAGGTAAAGATAGTAGGATAAATCAATTGGTAAATCGAGAGTCTCACCTTATGTTTAGTTTGTTCACTTACTTTTGGTCTCATAATTGGTTTATGTAATATTCTTGTTAACCTCCTTGAATTCAAGCTAAAAGTCTACACTACAAGCATAACTGACAGTGTACAAATGGAAAATTACAAAAAATGATGTCACTGTCCAATTACTTTGTGAAGTGTTTCACAGTGGCTGAACTCCCACCAACCTCACAAAGATTATCTGTAGGATGGAAGACACAATACAGTCCCGAGATGCAGAATAACACCATGCCCATGAAACACATAACTAAAATATGTAAAATGCAGAATAACATAGGAAAATTTAGCAGAAAAAAGATAACTGCACCAGTTTTCTTTTCACGCAGAGAGCAATCTCGTACGAAAATGGCACTACACCACTGCCCCCCAATGTGCAGCTGTTTTAACAGCTGATATATGTAAGAAATGCAATTAGAGAATATACACTGAAGCACAGGATCATCTTTAGGTAACCTAACACTCCAGCAAAAAAAGAATAAATAAATAAAAAAGAGAAAAGATTTCTCAGCTGAAAAGGATGAAAGATGAGATAATAAAGCAGTAATGCCAACACATGCTTTCATGTAGCCTGTACTGAGTCATTCTCTGTGATGATTAGATGAATGACACTTTTTGCTTTGATGCACCTTTTCAGCCTTAGTCTGTGCATATAACAGCCTTCATAACATGGTATGTTCCTGCTCCTCACAGACTAAGTGACCCGCATGTGTGCATGTGAGTTGAACATCTCCCACTACTGATGAAATTCCTTTTTTACGAAGGTAAAAATATTCAACATTGGAATAGTTTTGTCGCTTGTCACTTCACATCATGCTCAGCTTGATGCGGAACCGTGCACCTAGGTATCCAAATTTCACACCAAGTGTGGAATGAATAATCCTGAGATATTAAGGGTTGAAGGCAGAATGTTCAACAAGTTTGCCCAGAGTTGAATTGCTCCTTTACCAAGAAGTCCGAAGCTGAGGGGAGTAGGGCCAAGATGTTGAAAGTCCGCCAAACTGTGAAAAAAATGACTTTTCCTGGCTTTTGCCCAGTGGTGTGTCCCCTGTGGTAAATCAACTGCAGTGCCTGTTATGGCACCAAACTTGGCCAGGTGGTATGGTGCGGTTTTACAAAAGATAATGCTGAAATGTTGAAAGCAACCCAAAAGAGTAGCCTAAAGTTCAGTATGCTGATCTATACTCTATATTCCCTATGGAGGCTCTTCAGCATTTTGTGCATAAAGTGGGGTAATAAGTATTTAGTCAGCCCCTGATTGTGCAAGTTCTCCTACTTAGAAAGATGAGAGAGGTCTGTAATTTTCAGCATAGGTTAACTTCAACTATGAGAGACAAACTGAGAAAAAAAAATCCAGGAAATCACATTGTAGGATTTTTAAATAATTTATTTGTAAATTATGGTGGAAAATAAGTATTTGGTCACCCACAAACAAGCAAGATTTCTGGCTCTCACAGATCTTTAACTTCTTCTTTAAAAAGCTTGTCTGTCCTCCACTCGTTACCTGTATTAATGGCATCTGTTTGAACTTATCTGTATAAAAGACACCTATTCACAGCCTCAAACAGTCAGACTCCAAACTCAACCACAGTGAAGACCAAAGGGCTGTCGAAGGACACCAAGAAGAAAATTTTAGACCTGCACCAGGCTGGGAAGAGTGAATCTAAATAGTCAAGCAGGTTGGTGTGACTAAATCAACTGTGGGAGCAATTGTAAGAAAATGGAAGACATACAAGACCATTGATAATGTTGTGTGGACCGCTGAAGAGGAGGTACTGCTGGCCCACCACCACCAGAGGGCGCCCTGCTTGGAGTGCGGGCTCCAGGCACGAGAGGGCGCCAGACCTAGAAGAAGTGACAGCTGTCATTCATCCCCTGCACCAGCTGTCACTCGTTCATCATCATCACACCATAAAAGCCGGACTGCAACTCCACCTCCTCGCCGAGAAATCGACTACCAATACTAAGGTAATTTCTCTGCTGACTGACACTTTGTGTGTATAACCTGAACTTCTATTGCAGCCGTTTTTCCTGGAGTGTTGCCTTATCTGGAGGATTGGCGTTTGGTGTGACAGCGACGGCTTCGCCTCACACCCCATCTCAGATAAGTGGTTGACCAGGAGCTGCACGAGTGTGTGTGATTTGGAGGTGGAGGTGCTCCCTCCTAACTGTGTTTGGACTGTGAATTACTGAGTGTGCGGACTCACACTCACACATCATATCTCTGCTTTCTGCCAGCAGTACCAGGGTCGACAACCGAAGACAGAGGCCACCTGGGGACTCGGGACTTGGCGGCTCCGGTGTTCTTCAGACCGTTGGTGGTGGAAGCCGTGTGGGACGCGGCTTCTCTCTCGTCAGGGGTCTTCTATCTTCGAGCCTGCCCACACGTCACCTGGTGTTTATTGACTGTGAAGATTACTGTACGTTTCGTTGTGTATTATCACAACATTAAATTGTTACCTTTTGGCTTACTCATTGTCCGTTCATTTGCGCCCCCTGTTGTCAGTCCGTGCTATGACACCTTCCCAACAGGATTTCTCGGCCATCGTCATGGATTCCGAGGGGCGTCAACCCGAGCTTGAACGGCCAATGGAAGAGCCAGGAGCGCAGGCGTCAGCGGGAGGCATGTTGAGTGAGCTGCAGCAGATCTTAACCGCCTTCACGGCTCGGTTAGATTTAGTGACCGAGCAGAATGTCCTCCTTAATCGGAGGGTGGAGGCTCTCACCGCCAGGGTGGAAGCGCGCAATCAGTGCGCTGCTTTAGCCACTCCTCTGGCTGGTCCTGGGCCTGTATCATACGTTCCACTGGTCATTCAACGAACCCCCCCACCGTCCCCTGAAGCATACATAAGCCCTCCGGAACCGTACGGGGGCTGTGTTGAGACGTGCGCAGACTTCCTCATGCAGTGTTCGCTCGTCTTTTCACAGCGCCCTGTCATGTACTCGTCAGACGCTAGCCAGGTGGCTTATGTTATTAATCTGCTTCAAGGAGAGGCACGCGCCTGGGCTACGGCGCTTTGGGAGCAGAATTCACTGCTCCTAACGTCTTATACTGGGTTTGTACGGGAGTTCAAACAAGTGTTTGATCATCCCAACAGAGGCGAGACCGCTTCGAACATGCTGCTGTCTATGAGACAGGGGCGCCGTAGCGCAGCCGAGTATGCAGTCGACTTCCGCATCGCGGCAGCGAGGTCCGGCTGGAATAACGTTGCGCTCCGCGCCGCCTTTGTAAATGGACTGTCCCCTGTCCTTAAGGAGCACCTACTGGCTAAGGAGGAACCGCGGGATTTTGACGGGCTTGTCGATTTAGTTATACGCTTAGACAACCGTTTAAACGAGCATCGTCGGGAGCAGGCCGGGGGGCGTGACCGGGCACGAGCCGTCCCTCCACCTTCCGGTTCCGACAAGGTGACGTCGTCCCCACGCTTCACTGCCAGAGAGCTCCGTGTGGCTACAGCTCCCCCTGCTGAGGAGGCTATGGACACGAGTAGGGCCAAAGTAAAAACAAATGTCAGACAAAGGAGGCTGGCCCGCGGGGAGTGTTTTGTCTGCGGCTCTTGTGAGCACATGCAGAAAGACTGCCCTAAACGGTCAAACTACAACGCCCGTCCTTAGAAACTGGGCTAAGGGTGGGCCATAACACACACGCGGGAAAACCCCGCAAATTTGCATGAATCTCAGTAACAATCCTTTGTGGGGATTTAACCCTTCACGCCCCAGCACTGGTAGACACGGGGTCGGAAGGGAATCTGCTGGACAGCAGATGGGCAAAGGAAGTAGGGCTCCCCCTGGTGGCTCTGCCGGCACCATTGCAGTTGCGAGCACTAGATGGCACCCTGCTTCCATTAATCACACATCAGACACAACCAGTGACTTTGGTTGTGTCTGGGAATCACAGGGAGGAGATAGTGTTCCATGTAACACCATCTACCTCCCGAGTGATTTTGGGCTTTCCATGGATGGTGAAGCACAATCCCCGGATAGATTGGCCCTCCGGGGTTGTGACGCAGTGGAGCGAAACCTGCCACCGGGAGTGTTTAGGATCCTCGGTTCCTCCCGGCACTACAGCTAATGAGGAGGTCAAAGTTCCCCCCAATCTATCGGCGGTGCCAAAGGAGTACCATGATCTTGCTGACGTTTTCAGCAAAGATCTGGCGCTCACTCTTCCCCCGCACCAACCGTATGATTGTGCCATCGATTTGGTCCCGGGCGCTGAGTACCCGTCCAGTAGGTTGTACAACCTCTCACGTCCGGAATGCGAATCAATGGAGACCTACATCCGGGACTCCTTAGCTGCCGGGCTGATCCGGAACTCCACCTCCCCGATGGGTGCTGGTTTCTTTTTTGTGGGTAAAAAAGACGGCGGACTCCGTCCATGCATTGATTACAGAGGGCTGAACGAGATCACGGTTCGCAACCGATACCCGTTACCTCTGTTGGATTCAGTGTTCACGCCCCTGCATGGAGCCCAAATTTTTACGAAATTGGATCTTAGAAACGCGTACCACCTGGTTCGGATCCGGAAGGGAGATGAATGGAAGACGGCATTCAACACCCCGTTAGGTCATTTTGAGTACCTGGTCATGCCGTTCGGCCTCACTAACGCCCCCGCGATGTTCCAAGCTTTGGTAAATGGCGTCTTGCGGGACTTTCTGCATCGGTTCGTCTTCGTATATCTGGACGATATACTCATCTTTCCCCGGACCCTGAGACCCATGCCCAGCATGTACGTCAGGTCCTACAGCGGTTGTTGGAGAACCGGCTGTTTGTGAAGGGCGAGAAGTGCGAGTTCCACCGCACTTCTTTGTCCTTCCTGGGGTTCATCATCTCCTCCAACTCCGTCGCCCCTGATCCGGCTAAGGTTACGGCGGTGAGAGATTGGCCCCAACCAACAAGCCGCAGGAAACTACAGCAGTTCCTCGGCTTTGCAAATTTTTACAGGAGGTTCATTAAAGGTTACAGTCAGGTAGTTAGCCCCCTGACTGCCCTGACCTCCACCAAGGTCCCCTTCGCCTGGTCGGATCGGTGCAAAGCCGCGTTCCAGGAGTTGAAACGCCGGTTCTCGACTGCACCAGTTCTGGTGCAGCCTGATCCTGATCGCCAGTACATAGTAGAGGTGGACGCCTCTGACTCAGGGATAGGAGCCGTGCTGTCCCAGAGCGTGGAGGCTGATAAAGTTCTCCATCTTTGTGCCTTTTATTCCCGCAGGTTGACCCCAGCTGAACGGAACTATGACGTCGGCAATCGGGAGCTCCTCGCGGTGAAGGAGGCTCTTGAAGAGTGGAGACACCTGCTGGAGGGGGCATCGTTGCCCTTCACGGTTTTCACGGACCATCGGAACCTGGAGTACATCCGGACCGCCAAGCGGCTGAACCCCAGGCAAGCCCGCTGGTCTCTGTTCTTCGGGCGCTTTGACTTCCAGATCACGTACCGCCCCGGGACCAAGAACCAAAAATCAGATGCATTGTCCCGGGTGCACGAAGAAGAAGCCAAAGCAGGGCTGTCGAACCCCACCGAGACCATCATCCCCGAGTCCACTGTCGTGGCCACCCTCACCTGGGACGTGGACAAGGAGCCCGGACCCGGGGACTGGCCCCAAGAACAGACTGTACGTCCCACCAGAAGCAAGAGCTGCCGTATTGGACTTCTGTCACGGGTCCAAGCTCTCCTGTCATCCCGGAGTGCGTAGGACCGTGGCAGTAGTCCAGCAGCGCTTCTGGTGGGCGTCCCTGGAAACCGACGTCCGGGACTACGTCCAGGCCTGTACCATCTGCGCCAGGGGCAAGGCAGACCATCGGAGGACGACGGGACTCCTCCAACCCCTACCAGTGCCTCATCGCCCCTGGTCTCACATTGGCTTGGATTTCATCACGGGCCTCCCGCCGTCCCAGGGCAACACCATGATTCTCACGATAGTGGACCGGTTCTCCAAGGCGGCCCACTTCGTGGCCCTCCCGAAGCTCCCGACAGCCCAGGAGACGGCAGACCTCCTGGTCCGCCACGTCATGGGATACCATCGGACATCGTTTCAGATCGTGGTCCCCAGTTCTCTTCACAGGTGTGGAAGAGTTTCTGCAAGGAGCTGGGGGCCACCGTGAGTCTCTCGTCCGAGTACCACCCCCAGACAAACGGCCAGGCAGAGCGGGCCAACCAGGAGTTGGAGCAGGCCCTTCGATGTGTTACCTCCGCGCATCCGGTGGCCTGGAGTCACCATCTGGCCTGGATCGAGTATGCCCACAACAGCCAAGTTTCGTCTGCTATCGGCCTCTCCCCTTTTGAGGCATGTCTGGGGTACCAGCCCCCATTGTTCCCGTTGGTGGAGGGAGAGGTCGGTGTGCCCTCGGTCCAGGCCCACCTCAGGAGGTGCCGTCGGGTGTGGCGGGCCGCCCGCTCTGCCCTGTTAAAGGCCCGGACGAGGGCCAAGGCCCATGCGGACCGCCGGCGTTCCCCGGCCCCCACATACCAGCCCGGGCAGGAGGTGTGGCTCTCGACCAAGGACATCCCTTTGTGTGTCGACTCCCCAAAGTTGAAAGACAGATTCATTGGACCCTTTAAGATCCTCAAGATCATCAATCCGGTCGCAGTGAAGCTTCAACTCCCGGCTTCACAGCGGATTCACCCTGTCTTTCATGTTTCCCATCTCAAGCCACACCACACCTCGCCCCTCTGTACTCCGGGACCTACGCCGCCTCCTGCCCGGCTCATCGACGGGGAGCCTGCTTGGACAGTCCGCAGGCTCCTGGACGTCCGTCGTAAGGGCCGGGGTTTCCAATATCTGGTGGACTGGGAGGGGTATGGACCTGAAGAACGCTCCTGGGTGAAGAGGAGCTTCATCCTGGACCCGGCCCTCCTAGCCGAGTTCTACGCAAGACATCCGGACAAGCCTGGTCGGACGCCAGGAGGCGCCTGTTGAGGGGGGGGTCCTGTTGTGTGGGCCGCTGAAGAGGAGGTACTGCTGGACCACCACCACCAGAGGGCGCCCTGCTTGGAGTGCGGGCTCCAGGCACGAGAGGGCGCCAGACCTAGAAGAAGTGACAGCTGTCATTCATCCCCTGCACCAGCTGTCACTCGTTCATCATCATCACACCATAAAAGCCGGACTGCAACTCCACCTCCTCGCCGAGAAATCGACTACCAATACCAAGGTAATTTCTCTGCTGACTGACACTTTGTGTGTATAACCTGAACTTCTATTGCAGCCGTTTTTCCTGGAGTGTTGGCTTATCTGGAGGATTGGCGTTTGGTGTGACAGCGACGGCTTCGCCTCACACCCCATCTCAGATAAGTGGTTGACCAGGAGCTGCACGAGTGTGTGTGATTTGGAGGTGGAGGTGCTCCCTCCTAACTGTGTTTGGACTGTGAATTACTGAGTGTGCGGACTCACACTCACACATCATATCTCTGCTTTCTGCCAGCAGTACCAGGGTCGACAACCGAAGACAGAGGCCACCTGGGGACTCGGGACTTGGCAGCTCCGGTGTTCTTCAGACCGTTGGTGGTGGAAGCCGTGTGGGACGCGGCTTCTCTCTCGTCAGGGGTCTTCTATCTTCGATTCTGCCCACACGTCACCTGGTGTTTATTGACTGTGAAGATTACTGTACGTTTCGTTGTGTATTATCACAACATTAAATTGTTACCTTTTGGCTTACTCATTGTCCGTTCATTTGCGCCCCCTGTTGTGGGTCCGTGCTACGACACCTTCCCAACAGATAAGTTCCTTCACACTGGGGCTATACGCAAGATGTCATCCTGTGGGGACAAAATGATCATGAGAACGGTGAACAAAAATCCCAGAACTACACAGAGGGACCTGATGAATGACCTGCAGAGAGCTGGGACCAAAATAACAAAGGCTACACACTACGCAGAGAGGGTCTCAAATCCTGCAGTGCCAGGCGTGTCCCCCTGCTTAAGCCAGTACGTGTCCAGGCCCATCTCAGGCCCATGCCATACAGCATATGGATGATCCAGATGAGAATTGGGAGAATATCATGTGGTCAGATAAAACCAAAATAGAACTTTTTAGTAGAAACTCAACTTGTCATGTTTGGAGGAAGACGAATGCTGAGTTGCATCCCAAGAACACCATACCTACTGTGACGCATGGGTGTGCAAACATTATGCACTGGGGCTGTTTTTCTGCAAAGGGGACAGGACAACTGATCTGTGTTAAGGGAATAATGAATGGAGCCATGTATCATGAGATTTTAAGCCAAAACCTCCTTTCATCAGTGACAGCATTGAAGATACAATGTGGCTGGGTCTTCCAGCATGACAATGATCCCAAACACACCGTTCGGGCAAGGAAGGAGTGGCTCCGTAAAAAGCACTTCAAGGGTTCAAAATTTTTCCAAGTTCTTCTTGTAAAATTGTGACTTCATAATATCAGAAAATGTGCACGTTTTTGGTGTTTAGATTCCCCCTCGCCCCTCAGAAATTTGCAACGGTTCTGTATTTAATGTCTTGTAGAATTTGTCTGCCATGTGTGTGGCTGAAGCTTGTGCAGGGAAAAAAAATACAATTCTGATTCTGTCTGCAGCCCTAAAACACATCTGGGGTTTTCTATATTCATGAGTCACACAATAAAACTGAATAAACTGACAGCAAGAAAATGTTTGCAACATATGCCTTTCTTTTTTTCTTTTTTTTTTGGTACATTTTCTCATTACATGGACCACTGAGTTAAGCTCCTGCCAAGTCTAATCTACAACCTGGCCCACTCTCCTTGGATCACATTTTCTGTGTCAATCAGCAGTGGAGGGGGATAAGTGGTTCATATTGATTACTTAGAAATAGCTTCTTGTTGAACCAGACCAGCCATTTTTATGCTGTAACAAAACCAGCACGACACAGGTTTTTTTTTTTGGGGGGGGGGGGGGGGGCAGTGAAATGATGGGGTGGCAGAGGAAATTGTAATTAAAATGTGGAAGTTTTATCACAGGTACCGAATCACGGAACCTGAGCTGTGCCATCTTCAGTGACCCATTCAGTAGCAACAGTTTCGCACTCATAACTACACAATATTGCACACACTAGTGTGTATTGTTGCCCCCACCCCACCCCACAAACCACACCTCTTTCACAGATCTCTTTCAGCTGTTCTCACCTCCCTCCTTCAGTCTCCTTCCACTTTATTTTCATCCAGTCTTTGCTCCCTGAGAGGAGCATCAATCACCACCTCCACCTAATCTCATTTTCTCTCCTTTTTCTGTGACGTCTGTATTACTGTGTTACCACAGCCTGCTTCCACTTTGTGATAGTACTAATTCCAAAGTTCCATTAGTGCAACTATTTTTCCACACAAAATAATGAAACACTTCCTTAGAGGAGTTTATTACTTTTATCTACAGTACCTTTACAGTTATATACATTTGGAGTTTCATCTTGTGCAAGTAGGATCTCCCAAACTTTGAGCAAATTTAGACCCAAACAGGTTGATGTCATCCACATCTGAACCACTACACGCTCAATGTAACCCGCCTACATGATCAGGGGTGGATAAATAGACTCGTAAAGTATATTTCGTACACTACTGGCACCAGGCCACCATCAATGGGGCATCTTGATTTTCAGCTAAACAAAACAATATGTAAATTTAATCCCCTTTGTCAAAGATGATGTTGTAAGCATTTCTGCCAACATTGTTTTTGGCAGCTGATGGTGATGACTCCAACAAGCTTCAATTGTATAAGTTGAAATATCACAACAGTACGAGTGGTGATTGTGAGATTTTGAGCCTGACCCAGATAAAGGTAAGGCATTGTTCCTGATCTTTTGAACTCTGAGAAATCAACATTTCTCAACATTGCATCCAGTGGGTCAAAACTTCACACATTCCTGAGAAATGTTAGTGTCTCAGAAAGCAAAAATGGAGAACCATGCCATACTTTTTCAGATCAGGGTTAAAACTTCCTCACTCGGCCCTCATTACATTAGCATTTGGGCTTTACCTATACCCCATTCAGGACGGGGGTTAAAATGTGCTACAGGAGATGTGATGTGAGCTGGATATCAGATTTACAACGTGGTAACTGGAGACATATATTACTGCCAGGCATAAATGTAATCACCTTCAAATCATATCCAGATAAAGTCTAAATACAATGTTGCACACATAAATAATGACATCAAGTGTGTTATGTTTAAAGTTGTTTACTTGTGGGTTCTGTAAAAGATGGACATTTATATTGTGTTACAAAAATGAGCTGTTCTGTCCTGCTTCCAACTCTGTCAACCAAAGTACTTTGCAACAGAGTGTGATATTACAAACGTGACCAGAAATGACATCACAGGCATGGACACTAGTTTAAACCACTAACACATACTTAACTAAATTACATCGTATTGGATGGAGTTCTAATCTGGTTTTGCTATTTTACTTAAATTTAGGCACAATAGGTTTATGCAATCATACGCAGGGAAACCGCGTGGTTGTTCTTATTAACCCGCAACAGTTAGCTTTGCTTCGCTTAGCTGCTACTTTATTCTATTTTAACCACGTCACACACATAATGGCGGCAACTGGCTGACATTTCCACCAATATCCACAGTTACTGTTCTCACTGTACTTCCCGTATCTTTTTACTTAACTCATGTAATCTTACCTGGAAAAGACAGTCATTTATATTGTGTTACAAAAATGAGCCATTCTGTCCTGCTTCCAACTCTGCCGCCCGAAGTACTTCTTCGGCACTTGCAGAGGTGGGAGCCACGGTCACCTAAGTAGCTACTCCCCCTAGTGTCATGGTAGGGCTACTGCTCCATTTCTGTAATGCCTGACAACACAGGTCTAGAATGTAACTGTAGCAATTAAATAAAAAAAAGATGACAGAAAACAGAAGAGTAAACAAGATTATATCAACAAAATGGGGCTTCTGTTGTGTGGCCGCCAGAAGAGGAGGTACTGCTGGCCCACCACCAGAGGGCGTCCTGCCTGAATGGCGGGCTTCAGGCACGAGAGGGCGCTGCCGCCTCATGGGAGCAGCTGGAGATGACAGCTGTCCCTCATCACCATCTGACAGCTGTCCCTCATCATCATCACCATCACTATAAAAGCCGGGCAGCAACTCCACCTCGCTGCCAAGAAATCAGTCTGCCTACCAGGTAAACCTCTCTGCAGTTTTGGTGCCGATCGCACAGTGTTTTCTTGATTGCCTTGCAGGCGTTCCTGGACCTTTCCTCAGCTGGAGGCTGGGATTGCAGATCCAACAGGAGACGACGTACCTCTCTCCTCACGGGTAAGTAGTGTCAGGACCTGCACGTAGTTGTTTGGAGGTGGAGGTGTTTTGCCCTCCGGACAGGAACTGTTTACTGACTGTTTACTGGGTGTGTGCACACACACCTACCATTAACTGTTTCTGCTTCCTGCCAGCAGTACCAGATCTGACAGCTGGAGACGGTGGCCACCTGGGGACTCAGGACTTGGCGACTCCGGTGTGTTCCAGATCCGTTGGCAGCGGAAATCGTGTGGGACCCGGCTCTTCTCTGGACAGACGTCTTCTATCCTCGAGCCTGCCCACACGTCACCGTAGTACATTGTTTAACTCCAAAGACTGTGATTGTTTGTATCTCGTTGTGCACTTCACAACAGTAAATTGTTACTTTTGGCTTATTCCTTGTCCATTCATTTACGCCCCCTGTTGTGTGTCCATTGTTGTGTGGGCCGCTGAAGAGGAGGTACTGCTGGCCCACCACCACCAGAGGGCACCCTGCCTGGAGTGCGGGCTCCAGGCACCAGAGGGCGCTGCCGCCTCACAGGAGCAGCCGGGGTGACAGCTGACACTCATCACCTGTGACAGCTGTCACCACTCATCTGATCTGCATCGGTATATCAGCAAGACGTCATCTCCACCTCTTTGCCAAGATATCGTTCTACCTGAAAGGTAATATCCTCAGCCTGACTGCTTGATAGAAAGCCTTTTTTTGTGATTTTTGTGAGTGATAACAGACTTTTTCTCCAACGAGAGGTGGAGGTAGCTTCCCTGCCGTGCAGATTGCTGGGTGCAGACGCACCCACGTTTAATTGTGTTTTTGTTCCTCGCCAGCAGTACCAGGTCCGACACGCGGAGGCAGTGGCCACCTGGGAGTTCGGGACTTGGCGGCTCCAGTATTCCCGGGGTCTGGTGGCGGAGGAAATCGTGTGGTTCCGATTCTGCTTTGGACAGGCGTCTCCTATCTTCGAGCCTGCCCACACGACACCTTGTAATTTGACCTTTGATCTATTGTGTAATCTGTTGTGTTTGTTGTGCACGTTCGCAACAGTAAAGTGTTGTTATTTGACCTATGCCATTGTCCGTTCATTTGCGCCCCCTGTTGTGGGTCCGTGTACTTACACTTTCCCAACATCCGTGTCATGACACTTTCCCAACAGCTTCTCCTTATCCTTAGACTAAGACACATTTTAATGCAAAGAGTGTTCTGAAAGTGACATTGGATAGATAGTAGACACCTTCTTTTCAAGTCCAAGTGTTTTGTTTTGTATTTTCTAAAGTCCATTGCATGTCAAGTGTTCCAGTTATGGATTAGCTAACCCATATCTATGTTTCTCACTCATTCATCTTCAACCGATTCCCCCAATTAAGGGTCAGGGGGATGTTGGAGCCTGTCCCAGCAGTCATAGGGTGTGAGGCAGGGTACACCCTGGACAGGAGGCAGGTCTGTCCCAGGGCCACATACAAACAAACGCACTCACACCCACACGCACACCTATGGTCAATTTAAACTTTCCAATCTACTTAACCTGCATGTCTTTGGAAGTGGGAGGAAGATGGACCAGCCAGACGAAAACACATGCAAACACGGGGAGAACACACAAACTCTACACAGAAAGGCCACAGGTGGGAATCGATCCTATGACCTTCTTGCTGTGAGGCCACAGTGCTAACCACTAAGCCATGCTGCCTCATAATGTTTCTGCAAAATAAAAAAGAACTGAGTGGCCATAACACCAATCACATTGATGTGTTACTTTTGATAGGCATGTTCAGTCTGAGGTAATTACGTTACATTATGAGTAATGTCCTAAAAGTGTCCCCCAGAGAGGATACAGCCTGCTCAGACAATATGTTGCCTTGCTCCACCTGTCATTAACCAGGAAGTGTAGTGATGGCCAATAAGGCCTCGTGAAGCATTTGGTGTTTATTTTTTTGAGGCCACCAGATGGTGGTGTTCTTTCAGAAAGTGCAGACCTGGCAAACATGCTTGAAAATGAAAGTAAAGCTGCACCCGACTGTGTCCTCGCCAGAATCTTAACAAAACGGTGCTTCTGCTTCAAAATTTTACCCTGATGGAGAACACTCAAAAAAGTTTCAAGCTGTAAATGGTAAATAAATGGACTGCATTATATAGCGCTTTTCCATCTGCATCAGACGTACTCACTAGGAGTACCCCGTTTAAAGATGTTTGAACATGATTGAAGCTGTAGATTACAAACAGCCAGAAATGATGTGTAATGATGCTGATATGGCGAATCGGGATGAATTTTGAATAGCTTGAAATTTCATCCCAATTGTTCAAACTCATGCTGATGATGGCCATAACTACTGCATTATACCAGAGTTGTTCAAGATTGACAAAAGAGGGATTATAAAAGTTACTGGTGATGCTATACAGGATGAAACAGGAAAGAATGGCACTCTGTGGAATAGCCTATAAGAGGGAAACATTTTCTGCATAAATGTAATGCAGCAGCCCCACAGAGGAATGCAGTACAGAAATGAGTATAAAAGATCACTATTGATCACACAGTTGGAAAATTCATTACGGCAGCAGAATATAATGTGCCTAAAAAGTGCTCAACAAGGAAAACAAACAATATGTTCATTCAGTTGAATGGGAACATGTGTCCAAACTTTTGACTGGTACTGTACAAACAAAAAATATACCGTGGAATCCAACAGATATAAATACTAATGATACAAATTGCAAGAACTAGTAAAGTAAAAAGTACACACTGCAAAGTTTGATATCTGAATATTACTGCTCTTAAAATACCCATGCATTTGAAGTACATTTGAAGCCTCCTCTATTGATATATCTCCACTGACATAGACCTAAATATAGTAGAGCTCACATTACCCATTTAATGATGGCTTCTGGTTACAGACCCTCAAAAAATGCATATTCATCTCTTTCATTGTTTAAAAATAGTCAATAGCAAATATATTACAATTATATGCTTATTCTGCATAAACCTAAAAAAAAAATCATTGTTCATATCTTCTTGGTACATTTGTCATATACAGTTTTTAGAATGATTTTTTTATCTGGTAATATGCATATTGATTTTTGCCTTGTGTTTAGTTTCTATTTTATCATGTGATGTGATGAGAACTGTATCTGACAGCAATGGTGGGCTTCTTTTATCAACAAAGT
Source organism: Thalassophryne amazonica (assembly GCF_902500255.1). Taxonomy (NCBI): domain Eukaryota; kingdom Metazoa; phylum Chordata; class Actinopteri; order Batrachoidiformes; family Batrachoididae; genus Thalassophryne; species Thalassophryne amazonica. The sequence goes on from NC_047106.1 coordinate 56,324,666, forward strand.
TACAAGTTCCACCCACTATGGAGTGAAGGCCAAATTAGACACCATGAATTTTCTGTTTGGTTTTTCTGAGACCACGAGAAGGGATTCTCTTTTCAAAATAAAAATCTAAAAGCATAAGTCATCAATTGCATATGCACACCCGTTATTAGAACACAACTAATCAGTACTTTTGCAGCCATTCTGTAGTGATCAAGACAGTGTTAAGTCATTACAATTGCTGAGAAGTTTGATAAATTTCATATGATATTTCTGGATGTCAGTCAATGGCCACTGGACACACAAACGGGGGATTTATCCACCAGATGTGCACTTATCTTGTCAGCTATCCCATGCTAAATCATCCTAATTTTCTCTCATAGCTGCAGCATTTCAGAAGATTAACATGTTAGGTGACACTGTGATACGATGACTTTCTTTCCCAGGAACACCCATGGCCATCCTCCTGCATCCCAGAAATGGAGGTGATTACCTTGCCTGCAGGCATCATGAAATTGGCTTTTGTGACAGCTGGACATACAAGTATTTGCAGAGTTTTGAACATTATTTGGCTCTGAGGGTCACTGGCGTCTCATGATTTGTCATAAATTGCCAGAGAAAACAAATAACACGTTTCCATTAAGCAAGGACTGCAACTTTTATAGGCCTTTTCACTTTTCAGTGCCATTGCAGACTTGCATTCTGCCAAAGTTTCACTGGTTCAGATGTTCAACTCCTAATGAGGAGGGCACAAAAATATCCTAGGAAGACAGAAAAATGGATGACAGTGTGATCACACAACAGTCAATGGTGTGTTGTCAAATCACAGCAAAGTACTGGATGAAATGTTTTGTTTCCATGTCCATTCCAGCATGTTCTTATACCTTTCTCTCTCACCGTCTGTTTCCATCAGTGAGCTCTCCATTGGGACCGATTTGGATCCAGGTTGTCAGTTTTAAATCTCCAGTCTTGTCAACATTGAATTGTACCTTTAGGGTACATCACTGCTCTTTGGAATCCCAGCCCTCTCCATTTTAGCACATCCTGCCGTGGCAGGCTGCTACTTGCTCTTGGCCATGTCCCAAGGCGGTGAAGGCCAGTTGGCCGGTTCAGGGGGTCAGCATCAGCCAACTAAGTAACCTCTGGCAACCAGCAAGATGTGTGTCACTGTGTAGGTGTGTAACCTTGGTAGATGATTCTTTCCTGTTTCATTCTCTTGGCCTTCTGCCCGGTGTGTCTCTGTTAACCTCTTTGTGGGTCACATCCAGTCCTTCAGGCACTGTTGCTGCCAAGTACGAGCACATGGGATTAAAACAACAGAGCCTGATGCCATTCTTCCTGCGGTGTATGAACAGTGGGTGGTGACAATGATGTTCCCATCTGCTATTCTTTTGCACAGAGAGGAGAAAAGGGTCCTATATGCCACACAGTGAAGAGACACAAATTTGTACCTTCATGCTGGTGAGCAACATTTACATTAACACAAAATGAAATTATTAAATAGATATGGAAGACAGCTTTTTAAGCAGTTTTTGAATAAATCTTTACTTTCACAAGATGAAAAAAGAAGTAATGGTCAGAAACCTGGATCTTTCATGACAGTATTGAATCCGTAAAATACAATAACCAGTGCAATCCCTCTGAATAAACGGTGACGAATCTAGCCTAAATTCCCCAATTAAAAATACATGTGAACCCCATTAACACACACTTGTGTAAGTCACGATTCTACTTGCGGTTGATTTGTGGACCATGAAAATTTAGACAACTATATACTATACTGTATTTTTTTGTCAACTTCATTAACTCACGGTTTCATATAATTCGTGTGAGTTAACGGGGCTCACTTGTACTCAAAACATCTTTCCAAAAATGTATTAAATTACCGAGATACATAAAATCTCTCAAATAACAAGGTTTCTTTAGTCACAGGAATTATGAAATACAAGTTCATGAATAAAATATATTTAATGATAATCCCAGCCAATAAATTTGTCCATCATCTCTTGAATCATTAGACTTTCCTTCAAGCAACTATTGGAAACATACTGAGAAACATGTTCCAAGATCCTTCAAAATGACATATATTTAATCCAATTGCAGTTCATAAATGGTGCATGTTGTGTTTCCTTAATTTCAATTTATTCAATTCAGTTTATTTCATTTATAGCGCCAAATCACAAGAAAGCTGCCTCAAGGCGCTTCACACAAGAAAGGTCTAATACCAACCCCTGAAAGTTGGTAAGGTTATAGCAACTATAACTTTCTTTATAGTCGTTAGATAACATATTGTATAATTAGCTAGGTGCTATAGTAGCTTGGTGACATAAATGTGATGACATTGCACCAAACATCAGCATGAGTTGAGTGCCTCCATTGTGAGCAACAGGATTTATAACTGGACTTGCTTAATTGCTTTGTTTCAGTCAAACCTCTTTCCCAGATGGACTGACTCCTCAGCGACCGGATTGTACACCACTCTTCCAATTAATAGGAGGTTCTAATCATTTCTTTTATATCTGTTACCTGTGCATCACTTCTGTCAGTCTTTAAGTGCAAGAGCTTTAAATTTTAGGTCATGTTAATCCTGTGTGAATCCTGGGAGTAGTTAACTTTTCATTCGTGCTTAGCTTGTGCTAGCTTTTGCTACACAATAGTTTTGTCTTGGTGCACAATATTTTAAATCAATCTTGCACAATGCTGTCAGAAAGGGTGGCCCTCTTAGAGAGCCATGTCTGTAACATAGAGCAGCTTCTTAGTTCAGTGGAGTTAGACACTCCAGGAAAGTTTAGTGTTGGGCCAGCTAATGCACCCATTAGTACTAGCTTGTGGTATCTGGCTCACAGTCGCCACTGCCAATTGTGAACTGTTTTTCAGCCTTGAATATGCCTGTTGATAGCCCTCCAAGCCCACGGGTAACTTCTACCCTCATCTCCAGGCCAAAGCACCTTGCGATAGTGATAGGAGACTTTATCACCCACAAAGTTAGATTACAGACGCCAGCTGATGGCAAGTGTATTCCTGGGGCCAGAGATTCAACACTGTCTTTCAGCTTAGGGTGCTGATGTTGTATAAAGATCATCAGACAAAGGAACCCGACACTAAATATAGCCACATAGTTATTCATGTTGCCGCTAATGATATTAGGATGCAACAAATGGAGGTCAAAAAAATGGATTAGAGTGGACTTGTGACATTGCCAGGAAGATGTGTTGCCATTGATTAATACTCTCTGGTTTCCTCCCCTCTCTGGGTAATGATAAGGCATTTAGCAGACTGATGAAGTCGAATAGGTTGCTTGCGCAGTTTTGTAGACAGCAAGATTTTATTTTAATTGACAACGGGTTCTCTTTCTGGGATCGCCATCGCTGATGCCGGCCAGCTTTCACCCTCTCATTAACATAAGGTGACTGTCCTCAAAATCACAGTTGATAAATGATTTGTTTTGGAACACCACCTAGATATGAATGTTTTTTTGTGAAACCTGGCTAAAACCTACAGCTGTCCTCCTCTTAAATGAAAAAATCCAAATGATCCGCATAGCCACAGCGCTCTCAGTCAGAAAAATTTTTTATTTAACAGAAAAAATCAAGTTACGTTTCGGGCAGATGCCCTTCGTCAGACAGGGCATGCTGTTGAACCTGAATGCTTCTTTAGATGCTTTGGATGTGCGTGTCTCCACTGCATTATCTCCTCTTAAATGAAGCCCACTGGCATACACATTTAGTCACATCCCTCGTGATACAAATCAAGGTGGAGGCAATGCTTTAATTCATAAATCTGGGTTAGGTTACTGGCTCTTTGGGGTCTAAAATATAATTTGTTTGAACATTTGACTCTCTGCTCTGCCCAAGATACCACGTATAGCCAAGGTCAGAAGAATAAAAATCAACCATGTTATTTTATCACCATATGTAGGCTCCCAGGCCCATATTCTGAATTCTTATATGAATTTGGTGAGTAGAGAAGCTTGAATCTTCGACTGGACTGGGTTGCTTGACGTGAGGATGTTTCGCTTGAAATCACAGAAGCTTCCTCAGCTAAAATTCTTGCTCTGGTAGTCTGACTTCTGTCTTGACTCTTGTAGAGAAGAATAAACCAGAAGCCAACAAAAGCTGGAGCTTTTTAACCTAACCAGACCCCACCTACCGAGAGATTGACTGCTATAGGCTAGTGATTAAACAATAGCTCTAATTAGCACCTATTATGCTCTAGTTAGCACTCTCCTAATGACAGGACGGAAGCTTCCCCTGATGGCTCCCTTGACGACTCTCTCCTGATAACGTGAATGACTCATTACCATGAACAAAAGATTGAAACTGCTTTGACCTGAGTACCACATTGTAAACAGGGGACAAAGCATGTCTGAGACCCGCTCCGCGGTTAAGGCTGGGTTTCAACTGTTTTACAAAGAATGCTTCCTTGACACCTCTCTCAAACCATTTCTTCTCTCTGGCTAAGATTTTAACTTCCTTGTCCTCAAACGTGTGGTTAGTGTCTTTCAGGTGGAGATGAACTGCAGACTGAGGTCCACTGGCGACCTCTCTGCAGTGCTGGTATAGCCTCTTGTGTAAAAGTTGCTTCGTCTCACCTATGTAGTGTTCATTACAGTTTTCCTGACATCTGATATGATACACTACATTGCTCTGTTTGTAACTAGGGATCCTGTCCTTAGGGTGAACTAATTTCTGTCTCAAGGTGTTGACTGGTTTAAAGTAAACTGGGATTTTGTGCTGTCTGAAGATCCTCTGTAGTTTTTCCCCTACTCCTGCTAAATAAGGGAGAGACACTCCTCTTCTTCTTGTCTCTGTCTCCTGTCTATCTGGTCTCTTTGTTTTCTGGGACTTCTGCACTTGTCCAGGGACCAACGTGGGTACCCACATACTGTGAGGGCTTTCCGTACAAGTTGTTGCTCTTTAGCCCTTCCCTCTGCAGTTGTGGGCACCTGTAGGGCTCTGCGTTGAAGAGTCCTGATCACCCCGAGCTTGTGTTCAAGGGGATGGTTTGAGCCAAAGAGCAGATATTGGTCAGTGTGAGTGGGTTTTCTGTAAACCTCTGTCTGGAGCTGCCTGTTCTCTCCAATCGTAACATCACAGTCCAAGAAGGCTAAATGGTTGATTCTGGCATCCTCACGTGTGAACTTGATATTGGAGTCCACCGAATTGAGTCCTCGACCTCGACCTCCTGTTGCTTGATTAGAAGGCTTGATTGGAAGGCTTCATTTTAAAATATTAGACCTCCAAAATAATCTTGATAGTCTTTACAAAAGGTTAGAAATCTTAATGGGGGAAGAGGCCCATAATAACATCACAAAGTTCATAGTTACAATTTAAATGGCTGAGCATTTAAAAAGTAAAGAGAGGCAAATCAGGAAGTTTCACAACCTTTTAGTGCAGAAAAGGTGTACTTTCAGTGGGAGTAGTTTTAAAGATACACCCAGACAAATTAGTGACAACAGGGAAAATTGGTGCCCACAGGGGTCCGTCTTCCGCCCCCTGCTTTTCTCCCTTTATATAGCACTCCTTGGGCATATACTGCAGCATTATGGGATTACTATTCATTGCTATGCTGATGACACTCAGTTGTACATGGTGATAACTGCTGGTAATATCACCCACATCAAGATTTTAGAGGACTGCCTTGCTTCAGTGAAATCCTGGACATCTAGCAATTTCAGACTTTTAAAGTTGGAGAAGACTGAAATGAAGGTCCTTCCAGTGAGACAGTGAGGAATCTCTAGGGTTGGGTATCAAGAACCTTTTTTTTCGAGTATCGTTAAGAAATGATTCGATCCACCGATATCAATACCCTTTGTGCTTAATGATTCCCTTATCGGTCCTTCAGAGCTGCTGTTGTTTTTGAGGGTGCTTGTGATCATTCCTCTACATTGATTACAGAGCAGCTGCTCTGTAATCAACCGTTTCTGCAGCGCGACTTCATTTCAAAGCGTGGATTGAAGCAATGCTTCGATCTACTAGCTCATTGGTTCTTTGATTCGCTGCTCTTCAGAAATGGCAAGTTCGCTTGTTAACCCCTCTCAAAGCCATGAAAATATCGTTAGTCACTTTTGTGTGGATTAAAGTCACTAACTGGGACTCATGTCTTGTTGCAGTCAAGAAACGAGAATCGTCCTCTGTTCTGTTGGCACAGCTCCAAACGCTGCGCGGCTCTCTGCCAAGACAGAGTCCGTTCGGAATTAATAACTTCAAAACAAATTGCTGCTTTAAATAAAATGACACCTCTTTCCAAACGTTGTAATACAGTCAAGAAACTACAATTGACTAAAACATTTTTTTCCTCCAAAAATGAGACGTCCTGCTTTCTTTATGAATTAAATCCTGAGGTGCAGCACAGCCAGCTGCAAGAGCTCAGCTCAGATGTATGGAAACACATTTATGCCAATAATGTCTGAAAGGAACTGCTTTTGACAATAACTACAGATTTTGTTTATTTCTATTTATGTCCAGGGATCAAGGATCCACCATGTAGAGTTTATTATGTCCAAAGTTTAAGGATCCAGTGATCAATTGCATATTTATTTGCTTTAAGACTAAATAAAATGATGTTCAGTTTTAATTTAATCGGCTTATAAAGCGCCAAATCACAAAAGCTGTCTCAAGGCACCTCATATAGAACAGTTCAACATAAAAAATTTAAATAAATAAATAACAATTACATAATTAAAAACAGAAGTAAAAGAATAAAACAGATAAAAAAAAAACTATTCATAAGAAAGAGAATAAAAATAGGCTTAAAGTCTTGACTTAAAAATGTCCACGGACTCTGACTGCCTCACGGTTGCAGGAAGACCATTCCACAGAGTGGGTGCACGATAAGCAAAAGCTCTTTGACCTGCTGACATAGAAAACCTGTAAAGCCTACTTTTAGTTCACAAAAATTTCACAAGAGGTATCGATAAGGGAATCGATAAGGAATCGGACCGATAAGTGAAATCGATAATGGTATCGATATTGATAAAATCTTATTGATACCCATCCCTAGGAATCTCAGGATGATTTTTGATCTTGTGGTGTTGTTGTTGTTGTCTTCTTTTATCATGCACCTGGTTTGTAGAACAATCTCCCTACAAAGATAAAACAATCAGATTCCCAGGGCGCTGGACTGACCACGAGATGCCCTGGCTGAAGCTGATGTACTGGCCCCTGGGCCACCTTGCTAAGGCTGACCTCAGTGAGCCACTGCAGTCTGCTTTTGATATGCAGTCTTCAATTAAGACAGCTTTTACTAAATTGAAACTGACAAGGCGATGGATGGACGCTGGCCCTGCCTGTGGCTCCAATGACACCTCAAGAATGCACTTTGTTGTAATGCTATTCTGTTTTTTTGTTTGTTTGTTTTTTGTTTTGTTTTTTCTGTTTCTCGTTTCTTCAGCTTGGTAAAGCTTTGTAAAAACCCATGATGTCATGTGCTACGAAACAAGTTCAGTCTTGTATTGCTGCCAGCAAACTAGAAAGAAAGACAAACACATCATTATTTCTAGAACCATTGTGCTGTGATAAATATAGTCAAAACAATATATCAAAAACATAAAAATACATGCCTCCAATGGCTAGAAAGAACTTTCATACTTATGTGCCTATGTTTAAACAGGAAGGCAAGGGATGTAACCACTCATTTTATAGTTCCTTATGATACATTATAATTGCACTGTATGTGAATTTCTGTATCTGGCCTCTAAATATAAATCATGTTAAGCTTTCAGGTAAACCAAATGAAAATACAGAAAGTATGAGATTGAATTAAGGGATGTTAATAAAGATGCATAATCACATTTATTTTGTAGATACCGCAAAAAATATATATACCCATTCACCCATACAATTGTTGACTAAAGCACAAGAAGGAAGCTCAGACTCAACACCATTTTTGGAACATACCATCTTGAGATATGTAAGAATATATTATATAAATATGATGCTTAAATACCCACATTACCTTTTGGAGTGGTGAAAATTGTCTATTTTCATGTTTTCAAAATATTAGCATATTTTTCACAACTCAGCATTATGCTCCAAACCTGATAAATAATTCTACCTTACAGATATGCTCCAACACACCATAAATCATGGCAAAAAATATTTTAAGACCACAGCTGGTAACTTGAGGGATTTTTGAGCAAGCAGATATATGGACGAAATTTGGAATTTCTACAATTTTCAGGGCCTTGTGGAAGGCAGATACACACTAAACTGACTTCATATTCCAACTCTACACTAGAAATTAGGCTAGGATGTGTAGTTTCAAAGCTGTAAAGTTAATGACAGGCTCATTATTAATGCCTACATTTGGTAGAAATTGCCGTCTTCCTAAGATGTAGAAAATCCAAAAAATTTTGATTGGGATGTAGCAGCAAAAGTTTTCAAGATTTGGACCTAATATTTGGCATTTCACCATTGTTCTGCCATAGGAACAAAATATAAAACTGGCAACCCAGGACTGAGGGGTGACCTGGGAATTTTTTTCAGAACTGGGTGATTTGACATGGAATGACCCAAAAGCAACTTAAAATAAAATTAAAACAGCTGTTTTTTTTAAAAAAAGGAACACAATTAAAAGCAATTATAAAATGACCTAAGAGATCTGTAATAAAGCTCAAGCCCCATGATAATAATTGCTGCATATATTATGTATCAGTGCTAGTAAATATTTGTGATGAAATAGCATAATAATAATTATAAGAAGAAGAAGAAGAAGAAAACATGACTATTTGGTCATCCTCCATACTGTTTAAAAAAGGTTGTCATATCTGTCTAACATTGTGAATAAAAGGTGAAATGATTCTACCTTGTAAGTAATACTTCTTAATAATAATTTTATATGTAAAAGAAAGTTTACATTGTAATTGAGATTACACAAAAAAACATTTGATATGTACAGGTGGGGAAAATTTTGATCAAAAGCTAAAGTTAAATTATGTCCATGACTGGAACTGTCAAAGGTACATTATACCCAATTTTCTACACAATGACAACTTGAATCCGTTTTAAGTCCTCCAAACCATCATCCGTCCATTGTTTCATTATCTCTTCTTTCCATCACCCCATTCTCCACCTTCTCCACCTCCACATCAAAGATGGTGGCTTTGATGTGGGGCATTTTTTTTAGTTTCCTGTGGGGATCAATGGCCACTTTTATATGGACATTTGCTTTGGCTTCAAGGTACAGTTGAAGGTACTAGCATCATTCACTGTCAGACAAACATTTATGAGTATAGATGTACCAATTTATGAAACAGGAGTGTCCTAACAGACAGTGATTTAATAGGGCAGAAGAATACTTGCAGAGGAATCCTGCAAATGGTGATAGAAGCACCAGATTTGGCACAAATACACCCTAGCCATTACTCTTTTGAAAAATAATGATTGGCCATTTGAATTTTCAGTAGGCGTCCAGGTAAGGATCAAATGAAGGGGTCAAAATTAAAAGATGCCCCAATAATATTGAAAACTATACCACATTATTTGTCTGATTATAAAGATTCCAAAAAGGTATAGTTTAGACCATCTGTGACTGAATGTTATGGAGTTAAGGGGGTACCCTGAACCATCCCTTAGTTATGCTGCTATAGACTTAGACTGCTGGGGGGTTCCCATGATGCACTGAGTGTTTCTTTCTCTTTTTGCTCTGTATGCACCACTCTGCATTTAATCATTAGTGACTGATCTCTGCTCCCCTCCACAGCATGTCTTTTTCCTGGTTCTCTCCCTCAGCCCCAACCAGTCCCAGCAGAAGACTGCCCCTCCCTGGGCCTGGTTCTGCTGGAGGTTTCTTCCTGTTAAAAGGGAGTTTTTCCTTCCCACTGTCGCCAAGTGCTTGCTCACAGGGAGTCGTTTTGACCGTTGGGTTTTTATGTAATTATTGTATGGCCTTGCCTTACAATATAAAGTGCCTTGGGGCAACTGTTTGTTGTGATTTGGCGCTATATAAATAAAATTGATTGAATTGATTGATTGATTAAAAACGGCAGGACTGGTGACAAAGGTCAATTTCAGTTTATACAGGGGTCAAAAGTTAAAGTTGCTCTAATTTTGGTCAAAAGTGATGCAAATTATTGGTTGATTTTTTTTCAAAAGAGCAATGTCTAATGAGTATTTGTCCTGAATTTGTTGCTTTACCATTTGCAGGATTGTTTAAGTTATCTGCTGCACTATTAAACAAATCACAAAATGCACAGTGAAGATGAGACACTGTATGAAACACTGTATGTAATTACAACACTGAAAGAAGGAGCTGGTCCATATTGACTAACTATGTTTATCAAAGCCAACATATGGAAACTGACAGAAGGATAAGTGAGAAAATAAAATTGGCAAAAAAAACAAAAAAACAATTTCCTTCATCTGTCTCCAATCATGACTGCCAATATTATACTGACACACTAAAGTATTCAATCCAGTATTTATTTATTCATTTTTAATCCCCTCCGCCCCCAGTGCTGGCTTGATTTTATGAGTTATTGGCAGAGGAATTTTTTTGAAGATCACAAATGCAAAAGGTTTGCCATAATCACTGGTTTAAGTCCAAAATGAATTTAAAAAATGATACTGTGCAGTTTATCATAATATTGTGAAAAATAAAGTTGCCTGAGTTGATGACATTTTACTTTTTTAAATTGTTTACTAACCAAAACACAATAATTATAGCTGCCTAAATGATCGTTGCAGCTTGTGAGCAAATTGAAAAAAAAAAAAGCCTAAAAATGGATTCATCCAAACATATCTGCAGTTGTCTCATGTGATCATTCTCATTTTAAAGCTGTAAAAAACACATCAGGTAATAATAATATCGACCTGGTATTCTCCTGGTATTTCTGATTCTGAAACCCTTTAATTTTTTTCTCAAAAGTACAACCATCAACCTGTCTTACTGCTTCCTCCTTCGGGAAAAGAAGAAGAGAAATGTTTACATTATCCAAAACAGAGCTGTTTGTCAGCTACAGGCACAATTTTTCATGCTTTATTAGGGGTGGTGGCCAAGTGGTTAATGCGCTTGGTTTCAGTGCAGAAGGCTCCAGGTTCAAATCCCACCCCTGCCACATTTCTCCATGTAATGTGGAGTTGCGTCAGGAAGGGCATCCGGCGTAAAACCTCTGCTAATTCAACATGCAGATCCACCTTGGATTTGCTGTGGCGACCCCGAGTGCAAACAAGGGAGCAGCCGAAGGGACTTACTTACACACAATAAGGTGTCCAAGTGACACTCAGCAGTCATACTGAGCAATATAAGGACATTCTCCCATTGCCAGTTAATGATGCCTGACTCTACAGTTTTGTGCCAAAAAAAAAGGAATTGGACACCCAATCATGGCATGACGTCAGGTGTAAGTGGTGGAAAAAGAAGCATTGCATAACACTATGAGCTCTGACAATTCTTGAACATATTCAAAAAATTCTAATCCAATTAGATTTTTCGGAAAATGTGATTGGTTAATTGTGAGATTTCAGACCATATAATATTGGTAATGGTGGCAAAATATTCGACCGTTACACATTTAGAGGTATTACTCTGCGCCCTGACTGGTGTTCTGACGAGAGGCCATTCATGTCGACAGGCCAGCGCTCCACGCAACTGCGCATGCGCACGTATGCACAATATTGTCGAGACACACAATTCAACAGAACACCGGCTGTGTGTGCTGCTTCGCAGATATAATGGCGCAGTTAGATGAGAGCGAGAGAAAGTCACATATCTCCGCCGCCACTGAAATGGGAGAATTTAAGTTACCCTACGAAAGTATCGATGTGGATTCTGACACAGAATTACCGTCTCACATTTGATTGATTTTCACATTTGATGGATTACTCCACGCCATGACCGCTGTTGGGGCGACGCTGCCTCACCGTAAGCCTCCTGCTGCCATGGAGGTCGTACAGGAGAAGGGTGATGGTGGCGATGATAGCAGGTGCATCAGCATGGTGTAGATAAACAGTCATTCATATAAATGAACCCCCCCCCCCCTTTCAGTTACAGGTCTAAGAGATTTATATCTCCATAAATGTTCAAATCAAACATGTAATTTTACTCACCTCACCGCAAACTCTGCATCTTCTGGTGTGCTACAACTAAATCTAGTTCTCTAAAGTATTGGAAAACAATACCATATTCATATCCTGATTAATTGATTAGTTGCTTTTATTAATGATCACTTAACCACTATTTTATACTTTCATCAAAGGATGTCACACATAATTGCAGATGATCTACAAGCTTACTACTCACATGTTGCAATGTGATGTGGTTTGAGCATTTAGATCTGCTATTTTCATAATTTTTGATCATTTCTACCTAAAATGTCATCTCCAAAATCAGGTCACCAGAGTTAAAGTGTTTAGAGTGTCAACATGCACCTTTCTTTGTGCCCAGAGGCCACTTTGTTCATGAAGGACATTGATCTAACATCATAAAAAATATGTATGCCTTACATATTTTTTGTCAGACAGTGTTTATGATTTATTGTCCTTTCAACTGTTGGGGTTTGCCCTGGTTCCTGTCAGGTTTGTCTGCTTCCTGCTGAGGTGAAGCTGCTGTGGCAGTTTTCTGTCGGACAGTGCATTGGCTGTTTGGTGATGTCATGGCTCTGTTGTTAAGAGTGCCAGCTGGAAGCGAACCTAGATTGCTGGCGTCCCAGTCCAACGTACAAGCCATTACACAACCACCTCCCTAAAGCTGTGAACAATGAGCAAGCATCTCACAGCTGACTGTCATCTCGTCTCATCACCACCAGTATTTAACCTAAGATCTTCCACTGATTCGGGACCAGAATCTCTGTGAACCTTTGCGTTGATTCCGGGTCCCAGCTGTGCTCCAACAATGCACCCATGCTAATCTGGTATTATGTTTTGTCTATTTCGTGTTCTTGGTGTGACATCTTTCACCGTTTTTGGAGCTAATGTCACCTGTCGTGTTATTTCCTGATGTGAGCTTCCATGCTCAATAACGTTATTTGCTGTGATTTTCCCAAAGGGAGCCTCCATGCTCTGAACATTGTCCATCCTGACTTTTCTGCTTTGAGCCTCCACCCTCACAAATATTATTGTGTTTTCCTGCTGTAGATTGCAAGCCTAGAATGCAACCTGTCGAGCTGAGCTCCCAAGCTCAGAATATTTTCAGCTGTGCTGTTTTTTTTTCCTATGACAAGCTTCCAGGCTTAATTTGCCGTATTTTGTTTCCTCTGTGAGTTTTTTGGTTCAAACATAATCGACCATGTAATTCTTTGTGAGCTTTTAGGTTCATAACATTAAAGTAATCAAGTGTGCTTTTCCTGCTGTGTGAGCTCCAGTTCTTTACATACTTCAGTTAGTTAAAGTGGACCATATGTGTTTTTCCACGGTCACATCTTCATGCGTTTTGCTTCAACCCAGATGTATTCTGCTGTCTGCCTGGTGTGTCTTCACATGGAGCGTTTAGCATTATCTGCTGTCAATCTTCAGAGTCCGTTCTACTCCACGCTGTCCAGCTATATCATCTGTTATTCAGTTATCAGAGTTCCTGCGCGTCTGCGCTGTTCAGGAATGAGGAGCGCAGTAATCTAGCATCTCCGCTGGCTGAACTGTTAAGTTATTTTGTGTCTTCAGTGATCAGATCTACCAACAGTCTGGAGTGGGTCCGAGCATAGCTGTCCAAGTTTTCCATGAATGTAGCTGTGGTTCTCTCTCAGGGTGTAACCACACAGAGAATTCTGACTCTGCTGTATTGCAGCGTGCAGCGCGCCTAAGCCTTGGCTCTAGGAGCAGTCATCGGACTTCATCTGTCTGCCACACATGCAAACCTTTGGGATGTGTCGTGTAGAACTGAGACTTTGGTCCTGAACCTTGATCTGAATTCCTGAATGAACTGAACTTTGATCTGAACTCCTGAGTGAACTGAACTTTGATCCTGAACTGAAACTCTGAATTAACTATTAGAGTTTAGTTTTGAGTTTTCATTTCTAGATGTGTGCCCAAATACACCTACACAACCTCACCTGCCCTTTTGTTCTCCCCAGCAGTCCCAGGAGCTCCACAGGCTCGTATTCCCTGGTTCCAGGTCCCGTCCTGTTGCCCTGTCTGTCCCGTCCATCAGGCCCTCGCATTTCCAGTCCCTATCCAGTCTGTCTTGTCGGTCTGGTCCTTGTGGTTCCTCCTGGTTTTGTTCTTCCTCTACGTAGTTCCCTTTTTGTTCAGTAAACTCTTGTTTATTTCACTCTGCCTGCCTTACTGCTCCCTGCACCTGGGTCAAACATTCAAACCCGGTCCTCAACCGTAACATCAACAGTTTCACATTATGCAGTAAAACTAATGAAACACTAACTAATGTTACAATAAAACAGCTACATGCATATTACATGATGTAGTACACAAATTACTAGTGGCGGTAAATTGGAATGCAAGATCAGTAGACAGATTGGGGCTCTGTCTGATATTCTGTGGATGCTGTATCAGACCATCATGGTGAAGAAAGGCTCTTGATTTACCAGTCGATTTATGCTCCTATTCTCCCGACTATGGTTATGAATTTTAGACAATTACCAAAATAAAGAACAAGCATCAGAAAGAATACCCTCCATCGGCTATCTGAGCTGACATTCACTGACAGGGTGAGAAGTTTGAATATGCAGGAAGGACTTTAAGTAGAGTCACTGTGTCTCTGAATCGAAAGGAGCCAGCTGAGGTGGTTCGAGCACCTGGTGAGGATGTCCCCTTGTCATCTCCCCAGGGAAGCCTTCCAGGCATATCCAACTGGGAGGAGGCCATGGGGAAGATCCAGTACGTGCTGGAGGAATACCTGGGGACCTCCACAAGGAGTTGGACGACTTAACTAAGGATAGGGAAGTGTGGGATGAGCTGTTAGGTCTAATGCCACCACCCCAGTGATATGAATTAGGTTAAGCCAAAATAATTTAGTACTTGTACCAATTTGTTAATTTAATTTGGAGAAATGCTGTTGTGTGGGCCGCTGAAGAGGAGGTACTGCTGGCCCACCACCACCAGAGGGCGCCCTGCCTGGAGTGCGGGCTCCAGGCACCAGAGGGCGCTGCCGCATCATGGGAGTAGCCTGGGTGACAGCTGTCACCCATCACCAGACACAGCTGTTCTACTCAGCACCAAGGTATATCAGGAGGACGGCGTCTCCACCTCAGTGCCGAGATATCGCCTAAGACCAAGGTAGTATTCTCTGCAGTTATACATTGCATCATCAGCTAAGACTGTTAAAACCTTTTTCAGGACTGGTGACTACTGAAAACCTCATTTTTTGGATAAGTACTCACCTTCCTGCTATACTTTGCCAAGAGGTGGAGGCGGCTTCTCCCCTCTCTGTTACTGGGTGCGTTCATCCACTCCTGTGTGTTGTTGCTCTCTCCTGCCAGCAGTACCGGATCCGACGAGCGGAGGCAGTGGCCACCTGGGAATTCGGGACTTGGCGGTTCCAGTATTTCCAGGGTTCGGTGGCAGAGGAGATCTGGGTGGTTCCGGTTCGACTGAGACAGACGTCTCCTACCTTCGAGCCTGCCCACACGACACCAGCGGATTCGACCCCAAATTGTGTTTGTTGTATTACTCGTGCTTGTTTCAGTAGTAAATCTTGTTATTTACTCTCTCCATTGTCCGTTCATTGCGCCCCCTGTTGTGGGTCCGTGTTCCTACACTTTCACAACAGGATATCTCGGCCAGCGTCATGGATCCCGAGGGGCGTCAACCGGCTGTTGAACGGCCAATGGAAGACCAAGGCGCGGCGGAGGCTTCGGGAGGGGTAATCGGTGAGTTGCAGCGGATCCTCACCGCTTTCACCTCTCGGATCGACTTAATGACCGAGCAGCACGTTCTCCTAAACCGCAGGGTGGAGGCTCTCGCCGCACAAGTGGAGGCGCGCCCTTCGGGCGCCGCTGCGGCTCTCCCTCCCGAGGACCCTGCGTGCGAAAGTAACGTTCCACTGGTCGTTCAACGGTCCCTCCCTCCGTCCCCAGAAGCATACATAAGCCCTCCAGAACCGTACGGAGGCTGTGTGGAGACGTGCGCGGACTTTCTTATGCAGTGTTCGCTCGTCTTCGCTCAGCGTCCCGTGATGTACGCGACTGATGCTAGCAAAGTAGCTTATGTGATAAATCTGCTTCGCGGGGAGGCACGCGCTTGGGCTACAGCGCTCTGGGAGCAGAACTCACGGCTCCTTCATACATACGATGGGTTTGTACGGGAGCTCAGAATGGTGTTCGATCATCCCAACAGAGGAGAGTCCGCTTCAACCGCACTACTGTCCATACGACAGGGACGTCGGAGCGCAGCTGCCTATGCAGTCGCCTTCCGCATCGCGGCGGCGAGATCCGGCTGGAATAGCACTGCCCTCCGCGCTGCCTTTGTAAACGGACTGTCTCTGGTCCTAAAAGAGCACCTGGTGGCTAAGGACGAACCGCGGGATTTAGATGGGCTCATCGATCTAGTCATACGACTCGACAACCGGTTAGAAGAACGCCGTCGGGAACGAGGCGAAGGGCGTGGCCAGGCACGCGTCGTCCCTCTCCCTTCCGGGTCCGATCGAGCTCCGCCCTCCCCACGCTCCTCTGTTCCTGCGCTCCGTGCGCCTATGGCTCCCCCTGCTGACGAAGCTATGGACACGAGCAGGGCAACATTTAGGGCACCTGGAGCACAAAGGAGGCGGGCCCACGGAGCTTGTTATGTTTGTGGCTCGAGTGAGCATATGGCAAACGACTGCCCCGAGCGGTTAAACTCCAACGCCCGCCCCTAGAGACTGGGCCAGGGGTGGGCCAAAACATTCACGTGGGACACACCCACATTGCTACACGACTCCCAGTCACGATCCTTTATGAGGATTCAACCCTGAAGGCCCCAGCACTGGTGGACACGGGCTCTGAGGGGAATCTGCTTGACAGTAGATGGGCCAGGGAGATAGGGCTCCCTCTGGTGGCTCTTACCTCGCCTGTGCAGGTTCGGGCGCTAGATGGCTCCCTACTCCCACCAATCACACATAAGACATCTCCAGTAACTCTGGTGGTGTCAGGTAACCACCGGGAGGTGATCGAGTTCTTCGTGACTCAGGCCACCTCCCGTGTGGTTTTAGGGTTTCCATGGATGCTAAAGCACAATCCCCGGATTGATTGGCCGTCCGGGGTAGTGGTTCAGTGGAGCGAAACCTGCCATCGGGAGTGTCTAGGTTCCTCGGTTCCTCCCGGCTCCCAAGCTAAGGAGGAGGTCCGAGTCCCGCCCAATCTGAAGGCGGTGCCAGCGGAGTACCATGACCTCGCTGATGTGTTCAGCAAGGATCTGGCTCTCACGCTTCCTCCTCACCGCCCGTACGATTGTGCCATTGATTTGGTTCCAGGCAGTGAGTTTCCGTCCAGTAGGCTGTACAACCTCTCACGGCCGGAGCGTGAATCAATGGAGACCTACATCCGGGACTCATTAGCTGCCGGGTTGATCCGGAATTCCACCTCTCCGATGGGTGCTGGTTTCTTTTTGTGGGTAAAAAGGATGGCGGGCTTCGTCCATGCATTGACTATAGGGGGTTGAACAAAATCACGGTTCGCAATCGATACCCGTTGCCCCTGTTGGATTCGGTGTTCACCCCCTTGCATGGAGCCAATATCTTCACCAAACTTGATCTTAGGAATGCCTATCATTTGGTTCGGATCCGGAAGGGAGACGAATGGAAGACGGCATTTAACACCCCGTTGGGCCATTTTGAGTACCTGGTCATGCCGTTCGGTCTCACTAACGCTCCCGCGACCTTCCAAGCGTTGGTAAACGATGTCCTGCGGGACTTCCTGCACCGGTTCGTCTTCGTGTATCTGGACGATATACTCATCTTTTCCCCGGATCCTGAGACTCATGTCCGGCATGTCCGTCAGGTCCTGCAGCGGTTGTTGGAGAACTGCCTGTTTGTGAAGGGCGAGAAGTGTGAGTTCCACCGCACTTCTTTGTCCTTCCTGGGGTTTATCATCTCCTCTAACTCCGTCGCCCCGGACCCGGCCAAGGTTGCGGCGGTGAGAGATTGGCCCCAACCTACAAGCCGTAGGAAGCTGCAACAGTTCCTCGGTTTTGCTAATTTTTATAGGAGGTTCATTAAGGGCTACAGTCAGGTAGTTAGCCCCCTGACAGCCCTGACCTCTCCAAAAGTTCCCTTCACCTGGTCGGACCAGTGCGAGGCCGCGTTCAAGGAGTTGAAACGGCGCTTCTCGTCTGCACCAGTTCTGGTGCAGCCCGATCCTAGCCGCCAGTTAGTGGTTGAAGTGGATGCCTCGGACTCAGGGATAGGAGCGGTGCTCTCCCAGAGCGGGAAGACCGATAAGGTCCTTCACCCGTGTGCCTATTTTTCTCGCAGGTTGACCCCCGCTGAACGGAATTATGACGTCGGCAATCGGGAACTCCTTGCTGTGAAAGAGGCCCTCGAAGAGTGGAGACATCTGTTGGAGGGAACAGCCGTGCCATTCACGGTTTTCACTGACCATCGGAACCTGGAGTACATCAGAACCGCCAAGCGTCTGAACCCCAGGCAAGCCCGCTGGTCACTGTTCTTTGGCCGTTTTGACTTCCGGATTACCTACCGTCCCGGGACCAAGAATCAGAGATCGGATGCATTGTCCCGGGTGCACGAAGATGAGGTCAAAACGGAACCGTCGGATCCCCCGGATCCCATCATCCCGGAGTCCGCTATCGTGGCCGCCCTCACCTGGGACGTGGAGAAGACCGTCCGGGAGGCCCTGACCCGTGTCCCGGACCCCGGAAACGGACCAAAAAACAGACTATACGTCCCACCAGAGGCTAGAGCTGCAGTCCTGGACTTCTGTCACGGTTCTAAGCTCTCCTGTCACCCAGGGGTGCGAAGGACCGTGGCAGTCGTCCGGCAACGCTTCTGGTGGGCATCCCTGGAGACCGACGTCCGGGACTACGTCCAGGCCTGTACCACCTGCGCCAGGGGCAAGGCCGACCATAGGAAGACCTCAGGGCAGCTACAGCCATTGCCCGTGCCTCATCGCCCCTGGTCCCACATCGGCCTGGACTTCGTCACGGGTCTCCCGCCGTCCCAGGGAAACACCGTCGTCTTCACGATAGTGGACCGTTTCTCCAAGGCGGCCCACTTCGTGGCCCTCCCGAAGCTCCCTACGGCCCAGGAGACAGCGGACCTCCTGGTCCACCACGTCGTCCGTCTGCATGGCATACCATCAGACATCGTCTCCGATCGCGGTCCCCAGTTCACCTCACATGTCTGGAGGAGCTTCTGCCGGGAACTGGGGGCCACGGTCAGCCTCTCGTATGGGTACCACCCCCAGACCAACGGGCAGGCAGAGCGGGCGAATCAAGAACTGGAGCAGACACTTCGCTGTGTGACAGCCGCGCACCCGACGGCCTGGAGTACCCACCTGGCCTGGATCGAGTACGCCCACAACAGCCAAGTGTCATCAGCCACCGGCCTCTCCCCGTTTGAGGTGTGCTTGGGGTATCAGCCCCCCTTGTTTCCGGTGGTTGAGGGAGAGGTCGGTGTGCCCTCGGTCCAGGCCCACCTACGGAAGTGCCGTCGGGTGTGGCGGGCCGCCCGCTCTGCCTTGTTGCAGGCCCGGACGAGGGCGAAGAAACATGCAGACCGGCGGCGAGCCCCGGCCCCCAAGTATCGTCCTGGGCAGGAGGTCTGGTTGTCCACGAAGGACATTCCCCTACAGGTTGATTCTCCAAAACTGCAAGAACGGTACATCGGACCTTATAAGATCCTCAAGGTCATCAACCCCACCGCAGTGAGGCTCCAGCTTCCGGCCTCACTGCGGATCCATCCAGTCTTCCATTTTTCCCGGATCAAGCCTCTTCACACCTCACCCCTCTGCACCCCGGGTCCGGCGCCGCCTCCTGCCTGGATCATCGACGGAGCACCGGCTTGGACTGTCCGCCGGCTCCTTGACGTCCGTCGGATGGGCCAGGGTTTTCAGTATCTGGTGGACTGGGAGGGGTATGGCCCCGAGGAGCGCTCCTGGGTGAAGAAGGGCTTCATCCTGGACCCGGCCCTCCTGGCCGACTTCTACCGACGCCATCCGGACAAGCCCGGTCGTGCGCCAGGAGGCGCCCGTTGAGGGGGGGGGTCCTGTTGTGTGGGCCGCTGAAGAGGAGGTACTGCTGGCCCACCACCACCAGAGGGCGCCCTGCCTGGAGTGCGGGCTCCAGGCACCAGAGGGCGCTGCCGCATCATGGGAGTAGCCTGGGTGACAGCTGTCACCCATCACCAGACACAGCTGTTCTACTCAGCACCGAGGTATATCAGGAGGACGGCGTCTCCACCTCAGTGCCGAGATATCGCCTAAGACCAAGGTAGTATTCTCTGCAGTTATACATTGCATCATCAGCTAAGACTGTTAAAACCTTTTTCAGGACTGGTGACTACTGAAAACCTCATTTTTTGGATAAGTACTCACCTTCCTGCTATACTTTGCCAAGAGGTGGAGGCGGCTTCTCCCCTCTCTGTTACTGGGTGCGTTCATCCACTCCTGTGTGTTGTTGCTCTCTCCTGCCAGCAGTACCGGATCCGACGAGCGGAGGCAGTGGCCACCTGGGAATTCGGGACTTGGCGGTTCCAGTATTTCCAGGGTTCGGTGGCAGAGGAGATCTGGGTGGTTCCGGTTCGACTGAGACAGACGTCTCCTACCTTCGAGCCTGCCCACACGACACCAGCGGATTCGACCCCAAATTGTGTTTGTTGTATTACTCGTGCTTGTTTCAGTAGTAAATCTTGTTATTTACTCTCTCCATTGTCCGTTCATTGCGCCCCCTGTTGTGGGTCCGTGTTCCTACACTTTCACAACAAATGCAACCCAATATTTTGAGTGTTATCAGTTGAAGGATACTCCAACAATTTCCTTTTTCCTGGTGGCAAATCTGTCTGGAATTGGCAGTTCTCAAAAACTGAGTGATCGAGCAAGAAGGAGGCTAATGAGGGAAGCCAAGACACTCATGCCAACTCTGAAAAACCTGTGGACGTCTCTGGCTGTGGTTGGAAAACTGGGTATAGTGCAACTATTAAAATTAGATATTGCTCGATATGTGCTTTATTTTGTATAAAGAACCTTTTGTATTTTGACATATGCCACATAACAACACTATAGAGTACTTTATTTTGGCACTGTATGTAAAATAAAAAAGACGCTAATGAGTTTGTTCATTCATTAAACCTTTCTCATGTTTGATCAATTTACAGAAAAAGTTCCTCCCACCCAAATGATATTCTTTTGGCTTTATGCATTTACAATTCTTGCCAATAGCTTGGACTGCCTTTTGTCATGTTAGCTCCCTGCTGAAATCAAGCCACATTTCTCATATCTGATGTCATTTCTCCACATAAACTAAATGAATGTCTTTTGGCTCAGTGCTGATCTTAATTAATTAACATTCTTAGTAGCTTACACATGGGAGTGTGACTATAATTTATAAGCAATGACAGCGTGATAAATATTTATGCAAATATTGATGGTGGTTAAAATGGACAGCCACACCAGGTCAGCCCTGGGAAATGTTTGGTTTGAGGGTGGCGGAATTGTGGGGATCTGGTAGCTATGCTTGCATGTCTTCACACCAGTGGCCAGAATGACTCAGTTACACCCAACACCATATGTGTGAGGATGTAGGATGATGGGTAGAGGTGTCGGGCATGAGGGTTTTGAGAGGCCTGTTCAGCATCTGTGAGGTATGGGTGGTGGCATGCTATTACCAATGGTCAGGTAGTTGTGGGTGCTTGAGGGTTACCAGGAATATGCAAGCATATGTCTGGAGGCCTCTGTGCATGGTCCTTGTGGGTCTCCTGGTGCTCCTAAGCCGTGGTTCACCGTGTCATTGTAGACTTTTGATGAGTTCTCTGGTAATTCTGCTGTTGCCCAGTGGCCTTCTCAAGTTAAGGGGTTCTGGAGGTTAGTTGGAATTGGTGGTGGCTGCATGTGTTAGAAGTACAGTATGGGTCCAGTTTTGATTACTTTTTATGGGTGCATGCCTGGTGTTGGGAGGTGGAGGTGCCCTTACTTTGGCTCTGTTACTGGGTCCTCCATCTTGGGTGGCGCAGTGGCGTGAGTGTTATTGGTGTATTGGACTGAAAGTGCCCCACCCACTTCCAGTTCCCTATATCTACTGCTGCAGGTACGGGATGCAACTGACACCCTCCAGTCCATTCTGTTCTCACGTTTTTTAATCGTATTACCTCTGCCAACGAAGTTGGAGGATTTTTCACCCCTGTTTGTTTGTTTGTCTGTTTGTTTGTGAACAGCCTGGAGCCCTAAGTTTTTCATATGTCCTTATGAAATTTGTACTCAAGATTCATATCGTGATAGGCAAGAACTGATTCCATTTTCAAGCTCATAGGTCAAAGGTCAAAGTCAGGACAAATCTTGGAAAACTGGAAGAATCCTTATAGTTAACATTGAATGAACTTGCAAAAATTCATAACTTTAAAAAAGATCAACTTTCTTTCATATTTAACAGCATTAGGTAGGATGGTATCCTTTATCGACTGACAAATTTGATCTGGATCTGATATACTTTGTGAGTAGGGGTCTATACCGGGTCACACTATTATTAAAGCACCAGTGTAAGCTATTTGGTACATGTTTCAGTAATCCAAGTTGAAAAGCAGTTTGCGTCATTTTACACTGCAGTGGCAAGGAAATGAACAAGAGTAGAACACCCGCAGCGAATTAAACATATTCACGCCTCTTTGTGGGGATAGCACAGACAAAACCTTATTACCTGCCAATCACATTGTACTTTCCACATAAATACACAAGTTCTCCGTTCATTCTGTTCAGGCTGTGCAGGACACTCAGAGTAAAGGTCCACTTTTGAAGAATTTTTTGAATATACTATAACAACTATGACTAATAACAATAATAATAATAATTTGTAATGTTTAATCAGTAGTCCCCATACCTAAGTTTTACCTAAGTGAAATAGATGAGCCATATCATATTTTTTACTCAATTTAACATTTCTGCATGACTAAAGTAGGACATGAAACAATATCTGTTTTAAGCCATGTCTAAGCTATGGCATAACTTTGTGTGTTTGGGGTTCTGGCTATAAACTCAGGTCAGTTCAGGTTATGGTTAATGATTCAGGCTCTTGAGTTTAGTAATCTTATAAAACAAACATGTACAACATTGTATAGGTTGTGATGACAACTTCAGATAGCAGGCTTGCCAACTCTCATGCATCTGGCATGAGACTCACGCTTTCAGCATCAATCTCATGCTCTCATGCTCAAGTAAGAAATGTCGCAACAAAATTAAAATAAAATAAAAATAATAAAAAATATATCTCCGTTTATTTTCTGCTGATGACTAGATTAGACCCGGTGCGTGCAACTGCGCAAAAAGAATTCTGTTCAAAAAACTCTTTCACGCATAAATGTCGTGTGATGTGGCATGATCTGCTCGCCAACACTACGTGCAGCTCATCGAGTTGAAAAGTGAACAGAATGAGTAGTTGCGCCAGCGCACCGCATCACAGCTCAGCTAGTCTGAACAATTATAACAAGATGTTAAATCTATCATAAACATACTTTTACAGCTGCACACAAGAAGGAAAGAACATGCAACTGTTTTACCAAGCCATGACAATGTAAACATGACAAATAATTACCTTTTTATATGGCATCAAAGGCTTTTCCCAGCTCGTCCAACGCGCGAATGGCTCCGGCTGGAGCAGTCCTGTGTGATTCAGGAAGCAATTAGAGCCGTTTTCAGCACCTAACTTGCAGAGAAAATGATTAATCCACTACAAAATAATTATTTTATATACGCAGCGTCCAGCGCAGAGCGCGTGGCAGCTGGTGGAACAAACCACTGCATCTAGCTGGGAACTCAGCGGATGGGATCGTCATGATGACGTGCTTGCAAGTGCGCGGATCAAAGTTGTGCAAGTGTCAGAGCACCTTAAGTCTATATGTGCACATGCTCTGAAAATGAATGGTTGCTGGTGCATTTCATTGATAATTATATTCACAGAGAAATTGAAGCATTTTCAACCACTAAATCAATATGAAGCAACTGTGTTGAAATGGTTCAGTGTTTGAAGCAATTAAATATGGTGACATCTGCTGGCCAGTCTTTAACATAGCACTTGCATGGAACAATTTGAATTTGTATAAAATGTAAACAAAAAGAATCAAGCATCAGAAAGACATCAAAAACAGTGTAATTTATCACCATTAAGCAACAAGAAAAACAAGAAATACTAAGGTGATCACCGGCTACTACCCCTGAGTTTCACTAAAAGACCCAGAATTTAGATAAAGTTGAGGCTGCGGCCCGCTCCGTTTCCTAATAAAATGCATAGAAAAAGCATAGAAACATACTATGCCAGTATGCTAGCCATACGAAAGGGAAAATAAGTGGGTCTTAAGTCTGGACTTGAAAGTCTCTACAGAATCTGACTGTTTTATTGATGCAAGGAGATCATTCCACAGAACAGGGGCTTCATAAGAGAAAGCTCTATGACCCGCAGATGTGTTATTCACCCTAGGGACACAAAGCAGTCATGCACCTTGAGAACGCAAAGCCCAGGCCAGTACGTAGGGTGTAATTAGGTCAGCTAAGTAGGTAGTGCCAGTCCGTGAATGATGATGCATTCATGCTCATCTTTGTCTGCATAGGATACATGTTTTGTAAACCTGCCGCATGAGGCTTTCTGAATATTGATCTCTAAATACCTGCTCGACTTTAAACCAGGATTTTGATGGTCTGTGGCATAAATTCTTTCTGGAGCTAGATGATACAAATATCCCAGCTATATGAGTATGTTTGGTAATTAAAGAATGTTGGTGCCAGGCAAGAAACCTTGACTAAGTCAGATGGAAAGTAAAAATGACACTAACATTGTGCTGTGTGCTCCGTTATGCCACATACAAGATCTGGTCTGATTACTCAAAAGCAAAATACTGTCATCTTGTATTTCTGCAATTTGAATGTAATGAGGGCAAACTGTTTTAAATTTGCTGAACTTTGATACACCAGATCAATCTCAAAGTTTGTTTTGCTGAGGTACTCCATATACTTGTCTGCCACCTAGTGGATGGACAGAAATTAGAAGCAAGTATGGCTGAATTTATATGCAGTTTGCCTGCTTCCTGCTAGGCATGTCTGGGCTTGCTGTGACGAATATCATCATCACATGCATGATGGAAATTAGGAGCAGGTGCAGTTGACATTACACGTAGCTTGAAATAAGCCTGTTGGTCAGTTTCTTTCATTTACAAAGCCATTGTCTTGTGGCCACCAAGGCCACTGCTGCTTTTGCAAAAATGGGTTCATTTATTTTTGAATATTACTTCACTATTAAGTAAACAAGTAATCTACTGACAGCAGTCCTTAAGCACTAATAAATCCCTTGATGTGTGTTGGCATTTGTTCTTAATTTAGTCCCAACCCATGTCCAGCTGTTCTTCACAGAGATAAGTGGGGACTGGTGAAGAGACGCTTAACTTGGCTAGCTGTCCAAATGTTAATTCCTTCATTTTACTGATGATTTAGTACAGGCGCCTGCGTTGTTGTGCCCCAAGCAAGGCAGTCAAGCTAATAGCTTTAGTAAACATCCAGCTGAGGAGATTAATAACTTTATTCAAATTCAGGCTGTGGTGAGCAGCCTCAGGTAAGGGCATCTGTGTTAGGAATACAGGAGTCATTAGGGAAATGTTTAGAGAAAACAGAGAATTAAATGAAAGTAAAAATGAGTGCAAAAGGCAG
This sequence comes from Thalassophryne amazonica, assembly GCF_902500255.1. Lineage (NCBI taxonomy): Eukaryota > Metazoa > Chordata > Actinopteri > Batrachoidiformes > Batrachoididae > Thalassophryne > Thalassophryne amazonica. Next base: position 56,350,359 of record NC_047106.1, read on the forward strand.
AGATGCTGTTTTTCAACGATAAAACACAAGGGCAAAATAAAAAAAAAAACTATTTTCTTGAAATGTAAACAGCCCACTTGTTTTGTCCTTGTAATACCTTCATATCCAAAATGTATTAATTTGTTCAGGGGTTTCTTCCCAGCACTCTTGAGCAGGCTGACAACTGAGCGCATCTCAGCTTCTCAAAATTAAGGATGCCTGGCTGTAATAGCTAATAACCAACAACTAGATAATAAGTAGTAAAAGCTCCTAAATAGACAATTGAATGTTTGCTGTTGTTGGTGCTCAGCTTCTGAACAGATTATTGGCAAGTGTCCCCTGAAATTAGAACATCTTTTGAACAAAATCTTTACAGGCATTTATCAATTTTACACCCAGCAATGTGTTCTCTAAATTCTGACAGCACTTACGCTCGTGATTTTGTAGTGCGTGATTTTGAGGTGCGTAATCCTGGCTTCAGTGGGTAAAAGTCCTACCACATATTTATTCCACTCACCCACTAAACCGGCTGATTGTAATAAGATAAATTCTTCAGGCAGGTAGATCTACTAATCAGACAAATCACCTCTTTTTGTTATGTGCAGACGCGAGTTGAGGAGCGCGACCAGCGTCTGACTGAACCCAGCGCTAAAATAACCATAAAGCGGTTCCAAAAACAAAACAAATTTATTTCCCTTCTGTGCAATAACTGTGTACGACATAAATGTGCGGTTGTCTGGCGAGGTGAAGGACGGCGCGCTCTCCAGCGCCCAAATGGATCGAAGCCCGACGCTTCTGGACCCAGACTCACCGCCGAACACCCCCCAGGTGGACACGACAAACTGACTCTGTGAAGGATGAAAAGGTGAGGTAAGTCAACAGCTACAACAAATATCCTTCAAAGGCACACACTATCAGCAACACATTCAGGTCTGAATTTAAGCTTTATGTAAATGAGCAGCTTCTCACAACAGGTGGAGGATCATCATTCCGTACGCCACGGCAGTGAGAAGCGAGCTGCACAATTCTCATCAATGTTCAAATATACTGCGTAACAAAATACCAAATTACTGTTAACACTTATTCAGACAATCATCACCTCTGATGTGTGCTGACAGCATGTGTCCCTCACCCGTCCTCCTTCACAGGCACGATGTGTCAAACCCAGGCGCGGTCCTCAGCGTCTCACAAACGAACGCCACAAGGTTGAGTTCCCGGCAATTCTGCTTGAATCACTCATGGCTTAAATGCAGAACGCCATCTCATTATCTGCTTCAGCTGAAAGTCTTTAAGTTTGCACGTGAGCATCATCCACAGGTGCTGCAAGTCATTAGGCCTGCACGTGAACATCCTCCACAAGTGCAGCCAATAATGCTGATGAGGGTGAAGGACTCTTCTGCCAGCACTTTCTCCACAGACAAAAAACCAGTTTGCATACCACCTGGAGAGCAAAGAAAAGAAAACAACACCAAAATGTCCAGCCAAACCCCCCAACACACAACACTTTTTGGCGCACAAGGACTTTTACTCCTTGAAGCTGGGGTTACCCACCTCTGGCATAGTGGTCAAAAAATGTCTGTTGACCTAGTCAAGAACCCCAGCACAGAGAACTACTATGTGGGGTGGCTTGAAGAATTCTATTGTTCACAAATTAATTGATCATCTACAGCAGTGGAAACAGAATGGCCATTGAATGGCAATGTTCCAATCCACAAAAATCAGTCTGCAGCAGCCTCAGGTTCACCATGGAGAAAAACTCCAGAGATTAATCTAGATAGCAGCAGTCTTTCAAATGGCACAAAAAAGACAGGAATCTGGATTGACAGTGAGAGTCAAGAACATGGGTTCAGAATTAGAGTAAAAGTTAGTCATATGAGTCAATAAACACTAACATGGAACCCTAGAGTTCACTGTGGAACCTAATATAGTCTGACAACTTGGAGACAATCCAACAGTGTTTCTAAAGGATGTGGAGCAATTAAACCCAGAAATGTGTGACATGCAGCAAGTAGAGGTCAAGAACACAGAAATCAAAACGAACACAGGAGAACTGTCACAATAACAACACGACATATAAACATTACCAAAATAACACAGAGCAAAAATGATCAGAAATAAGACAGTGACCACAACATTAGACAGAAACATAAAAACAGAAATCGAAATGTGAGCCATGACAAAACCAAAAATCCAGCACCATCCAAAGAGGGCAACATCAGATGTACCTGACATAAGCAGGTATAAATAACCTCAAACACTGGAATCGTGGCTGATCAAGGCACATTTGCACTGATTATGTTGTTTTTAAAATGCAAACAGAGCCGGCCAGGCTCTCGCATCGTGAACACATCAGCCAGCATGGCGTCTCCAGCGCACAGTGTTACGCTGGTGACCATGTTGCAAATGTGATATGTGTATTAATTATTACAAAGTGGGGAAATCCCTCAGTGACATGTGCATTGTGGCGATTCTCAGCATGGCACGATATTCATCACCATTGTGGTGCACTGAAGCGATATCTTTTAATTTATTCCCACGTGTGGTAAGCAAACTGACGTCCGTGCTTCATGGCGTAGTTATGCGGTCATATTCTACCAGCCACTACATGTGTTCCCCAGCTGTGAATTGTGAGCACAGATATCTGAACAGCTGCAGGTCACAGGGGGACACAGGGGGACACCCCCCCCCCCCCCACACCTTTGTCTGCAGACATCGCTGTGGTGGGGAAAAAAATAAAAACCATACACCATAAAACAATACCACTATTTACAATATTTAATTCCTCAAGTATGAACTTTCTGTTCCTCTGTATATGACCCATGGTCATAGACGTACAGTCATGAAATGACATGAATGAGAAGCAGTGTGCTCTTATCATGTCCACATCTACTGGCCCGGCCTGTCCAGCTGGGAACCATGCGTGTGTCCAGCTAGTCCCATGTGTCCAGTTAGCGATGCGCCGAAGGACAGACACCACGTCATGTGGACCATAGCTCACACGTGGCTGACGTGACATTCAGATCACCAGCTGAGCGTACACATGATCTGACTGTCCGTTTCACATGGCACAGCCTCTCACGGTCCACGCTGTGCAGCCGCTGCAGCCCTTCACCAAGGCTATATATGTTTTATGTATTTCCACGTGAGGACAGCAGGCACACCCACACGCCTAATGGTGAACAGTTGTAAGGTCATGTTTTTCAAAACACAGTACATGTTCTCCAGCTGTGACGTCCAGGTCCGGAGATTTCAACAGCAGCGGCTCATGCAGACACACCCATCTGTTCATTCAGCCCACAGAACAAAGTGTCACTCTCCTTTTCTTTGCTCTGTGATTACTTATTTTAGTTATTTGTTATGTAACTGTGTATGTAGTTATTGTAGTAATTATTTATATACCTGCCCTGTAGTCTCTGCATTTTTAACATAACACATGATGTGCACTGAGCCGTCATTTCCAGCTGTCAGTGTGAGCAATCAGCGGAGAGGCAGCTTGCTGTGCTGTGTGCGCTCAGACATGGCTGGCCGGTCCCCATGTGATCATGTCTGTACATACACATCAGCATTTCATGCAAGTGTGCCCCTCTCCCCCACATGTGTTGCTAGGGGCAGGAAACAAATGCATGCCACACTGAGGGGGGAGCCGACACTCTGGCACACCATGTGTGTTGCTAGGTTATGCCACACTCGTCCGGCACTCAGACACTTTTCACAGACAGCTCGAATGTGGTTTCCTGCTGTCTACTATCATGCCAGGAGTGTGAATAACCCAAACTTTTCTAAGTGCCCGTGAGCGGTGTTACATGTTCATGTGTGGCACCAGGAATTTGGCTGACACCTGCCGAGAGAAGGGTTGAATGGACACTCACAGGGCATTCCCTGTCTTTTGGCCATTTGTGTGTGTGAATGGTTGTGGCGACAACTGTATGAGCCATTTGAGGTGGCTTCGATTTTTCATGAGTGGCATGCAATTCCTTCTTTGTGCACCATCCATCCATCCACCCATCCATTTTCTTCCGCTTTATCTGGAGTTGGGTTGCGGGGGCAGCAGCTCAAGCAAAGCCGCCCAGACCTCCCGATCCACACACATCTCCCCCAGCTCCTCCGGGGAAACCCTGAGGCGTTCCTAAGCCAGCCGAGAGATGTAGTCCCTCCAGCGTGTCCTGGGTCTTCACCGGGGGCCTCCTCCCAATTGGACATGCCCGGAACACCTCTCCAGTGAGGCATCCAGGGGGCATCTGGAAAAGATGCCCGAGCCACCTCAGCTGGCTCCTTTCAACGTGGAGGAGCAGCGGCTTGACTCCGAGCTCCTCCCGAGTGACCGAGCTCCTCACCCTATCTCTAAGGGAGTGCCCAGCCACCCTGTGGAGGAAACTCATCTCGGCTGCTTGTACTCGCGATCTCATTCTTTCGGTCATGAGCCAAATCTCATGACCATAGGTGAGGGTCGGAACGTAGATGAATCAGTAAATCGAGAGCTTTGCCCCCCTGCTCAGCTATCTCTTCACCACGATGGTCCGATACAGCAATTGCATCACTGCAGATGCTGCACCAATCCATCTGTCGATCTCACGCTCCATCCGTCCCTTGCTCCAGAACAAGACCCCAATATACTTAAACTCCTCCACTTGAGGCAAGGACACTCCACGGTCGAGAACCATGGCCTCGGATTTGGAGGTGCTGATTTTCATCCCAGACGCTTCACACTCAGCTGCAAACCGCCCCAGTGCATGCTGAAGGTCCTGATTTGATGAAGCCATCAGAACCACATCATCCGCAAACAGCAGAGATGACATTCTGTGGTTCCCAAACTGGACCCCCTCTATACCCTGGCTGCGCCTCGAAATTCTGTCCATAAAGGTAATGAACAGAACCAGTGACAAAGGGTAGCCCTGGCGGAGGCCAACGTGCACTGGAAACAGGTTTGACTTACTACCGGCAATGCCAAACAAGCTCCTGCTGCGGTCGTACAGGGACCAGATAGCCCTTAGCAAAGGACCCCGGACCCCGTACTTCCGGTGCACCCCCCACAGGGTGCCCCGAGAGACACGGTTGAACGCCTTCTCCAGATCCACAAAGCTCATGTGGACTGGTTGGGCGAACTCCCATGAACCCTCGAGCACCCGATGGAGGATGTAGAGCTGGTCCAGTGTGCCGTGACCAGGACAACAACCACACTGCTCCTCCTGAATCCGAGGTTCGACTATCAGTCGAATTCTCCTCTCCAGTACTCTGGAATAGACCTTACCGGGGAGGCTGAGGAGTGTGATCCCCCTATAGTTGGAACACACCCTCTGGTCGCCCTTCTTAAACAGAGGGACCACCACCCCGGTCTGCCAGTCCAGAGGCACTGTCCCCGACCACCACACATGCCTCTGCTTGAGGCAGAGGCATGTCAAATCAGAATCAGAATGCCTTTTATTGTCATTATACATTGGTACAACGAGATTAGGGCCATCCAGTTGCAGTGCAATAAAATAGAATAAAAATAAAAATAGTGCAAAAAAGAGATAAAAAATAGTGCAAGAGTATGTATCAAAAACAAGATATAAAGAAAAATTCAACAATGTAAGGAAAAATATATATACAATTAACACTAGTGCAAGGTGCGGCTAGGATATAAATATATTGCACAGAAATGTATATTGTCCATGGGTGATTGGGTTATTGCACATGGTTAGGATTGCACGAGGACGATCAGTGCATGCTAGAGTTCAATGTGGTTATGGCTTTGGGGAAGAATCTGTTTTTCAGTCTGTTTTTGTCCTTGTGAGTCTGTAGCGCCTTCCTGAGGGCATCAGGTCAAACAGGGCAGAGCCAGGGTGAAAGCAGTCTTTGGAGATCGCTTTGGCTCTGCTGAGGCAGCGGGAGGTGTAAATGTCCAACAGGGAGGGGAGAGGGCGGCCGATGATCTTCTGTGCTGCCTTAACAACCCTCTGCATTCTCTCCCTGTCAGCAGTGGTGGAGCTACCAAACCATACTGTGATGCAGTATGTCAGCAGGCTCTCAATGGATGAGTGGTAGAAGGCCAGCAGCAGGTTGGTGTTGAGGTTGTACTTCCTGAGGACTCTCAGGAAGTGTAGCCACTGCTGACCCTTCTTGAGGATAGAGGAGATGTTGTTGGACCAGGAGATGCAGTCTGAGATGAGAACGCCGAGATACCTGAAGGTGTGGACCCTTACCACATGCTCGCCATTGATGAGAAGGGGGGCAGGGTCGGTGCAGTGTTTCCTGAACTCAATGATGAGCTCTCTGGTCTTCCTAGTGTTCAGAGCGAGGTTGTTCTCTGAGCACCAGGCTGCCAGCTGCCGGATCTCCTCTCTGTAGGCAGCCTCATCACCTCCGTAGATGAGACTGACCACTGTGGTATCGTCTGCAAACTTGACGATAAGGTTGTTCTCGTGGGCCGGTCTGCAGTCATAGGTGTAGAGGCAGTAGAGGAGGGGGCTCAGCATGCAGCCCTGTGGAGAGCCGATGCTCAGCGTGCAGGTGGTGGAGAGGTGGGGGCCGAGTCTCACAGTCTGGGGATGGTTGGAAAGAAAGTCTTTAATCCAGGCACATGTGAGAGGGTGGAAGCCGAGAGTGTCCAGTTTTGTGGTGAGTCTGTCCGGGATTATTGTGTTGAAGGCAGAACTATAATCCACAAAGAGCATTCGGACGTAGCTCTGCGGCTGCTCCAGGTGGTTTAGAGCAGAGTGGAGAGCTACGGCGATGGCGTCCTATGTGGATCTGTTTGCCCTGTATGCAAACTGGTGAGGGTCGAGGTCTGGGGGGAGGTGGTCCTTGATGTGTAACCAAGACAGTCCCACAACATCCAGAGACTTAAGGTACTCAGGAGGGATTTCATCCACCCCAGGAGCCTTGCCACTGAGGAGCTTTCTGACCACATTGGTGACTTTGGCCTGGGTGATGGATCAGTCTGCCTCTGAGTCCCCAGTCTCTGCTTCCTCTTTGGAAGACTTGACAATGGGACTGAGGACATCCTGGAAGTATTCCTTCCACCACCCGACAACATCCCCAGTCAGGGTCAACAGCTCTCCACCCGCACCGTAGACAATGCCGGTGGAGAGCTGCTTCCACCTCCTGAAGCATTGGACGGTTTGCCAGAATTTCTTCAAGGCCGACCGATAGTCCTCCTCCATGGCCTCCCCGAACTCCTGCCAGACCCGAGTTTTTCCCTCTGAGATCACACGGGCTGCAGCACGCTTGGCCTGCTGGTACCTGTCAGCTGCCTCCGGGGTCCCACTTACCAACAAAGACAAGTAGGACTCCTTCTTCAGCTTGACGGCATGCCTTGCTTCCAGCATCCACCACTGGTTTCAGGGACTGCCGCCGCGACAGGCACCAGAGAGCTTGCGACCACAGCTACAAGCAGCCGCATCGACAGTGGAAGTGGAGAACATGGTCCACTCGGACTCCATGTCTCCAACCTCCCCCGGGATTTAGGAGAAGCTCTCCCGGTGGTGGGAGTTGAAAACATCGCTGACACAAGGTTCCGCCAGTCATTCCCAGCAGACCCTCACAATACGTTTGGGCCTGCCAGGTCTGACCAGCTTCTTCCCCTCCCAGTGGATCCAGCTCACCACCAGGTGGTGATTGGTCAACAGCTCAGCCCCTCTCTTCATGCGAGTGTCCGAGACACATGGCCGAAGGTCAGATGATACAACTAAAAAGACCTCCGGCTCAGGATGTCCTGGTGCCACGTGCACTTATGGACACGCTTGTGCTCGAACAGGGGGTTCGTGATGGACAAACGGTGACCAGCACAGAAGTTCAACAACTGAACATCACTCGGGTTCAGCTCGGGGAGGCCGTGCTTCCCCATCACCCCCCTCCAGGTCTCACTGTCACCACCCACGTGGGTGCTGAAATCCCCCAGGAGAACAATGGAGTCCCCAGTCAGAGCACTATCTAGTACCCCTCCCAAGGACTCCAAGAAGGTCAGGTACTCTGCACTGCTGGTTGGCCCATAGGCCAAGACAACAGTGACAGACCTGTCCCCGACCCGAAAGCATGGGGACGCGACCCTCTCCTTCACCGGGGTGAACTCCAACACATGGCGACTGAGCTGGGGACCAATAAGCAATGCTACCCCAGCTCTCCACCTCTCCCCGTGGGCAACGCCAGAAAAGTGGTGCGTCCAGCCCCTCTCCAGGAGTTGGGTACCAGAGCCCAAGCTGTGCGTGGTGGTGAGCCCGACTATCTCTAGTCGGTATCTCTCAACCTCCCACACAAGCTCAGGCTCCTTCCCCCCCAGCAAGGTGAGGTTCCACGTCCCAACAGCCAGGGGCTGTGAGTGTGGACCGGGCCGCCAGGCCAACCGCCCTCGACTGCCACTCAATCCTCTCTGCACCAGACCCCCATGGCCCCCTCTGCAGGTGGTGAACACATTGGAGGGTGGGCCCACATCATTCTTTCGGGCTGAGCCTGGCCAGACCCCGTGGGCTAAGGCCCGACCACCAGGCACTCATGCGCGAGCCACAACCCCAGGCCTGGTTCCAGGGTGGGGCCCCGGCTCCGCCATACTGGGCGACGTCTCGGTCTTTGATTTTGTACCGGTCATGGGAGCTTCTGCCGAGGCATGTCAACCAAGACAGTCCCACAGCATCCTTCGTGCACCAGTCGCCTTCAATCGTGTTATGTGTGAAGGGGCCCTTAAAGTGTCTCAGAGAACATTTTTCTTTTTTCCATGTCTTTGTCATTGTCAGAGGACTATTTTAATGTCTTCTCGAACATTTTAGACTGTGATCTTTGATCCTGAACACAAAGCTTTGATCCTTAATACTGATGTTTGATTGCCCATCTTTGGTTGCACATCTTTAATACAGATGCGTCATTTTTTTTTATCCTGATCACTAAGTTTTGAGCCTTAACACTGATCTTTGCTAATCCTTGATCCCTGATTATTAGGATGAAAATGGCTAATCCTTCATCCGATCAGTCATTTTTATTCTAATCACCAGGTTTTGACCCTCATCATTGATCTTTGTTTATTGATCCTTGATCCTGATCAGTCATTTTTATCCTAATCAAAAGGGTTTTGAGCTGCATCATTGATCTTTGTTTGCTGATCCTTGATTCCGATCAGTCATTTTTATCCTAATCACCAGGTTTTGAGCCTCATCACTTATCTTTGTTGGTTGATCTTTGACACCGATCACCAAGCTTTGATCATCAATAATGACCATTGATTACAATCACCAAGCTTTTATCTTCACCAGTGATGTTTGATTGCTGATGTTTGATCCCGAATCATAATGTTCAATTGTGACTGCTGATCTTCGAACTTGACCAGGTAACATTTTTGTCTCCATCTGTCTGTATGACTATGATCTTGTAATCATGATCAAAAGAATCAGAAGTAAAAAAAAATGTGATCATATACATTTAGTAAGTTCTCTCAGCTTCTCCCTTGCTTCACTTCACTTGGGTTCACTGCAGCAGACCAGATATGGAGATGCATGTTGTTTAAACAGAGTATGTGTTACCAATATCAAATGTTGTGTGAAATAAAGAAAACAATGTTTGTAAACTAAAAAAAGTAAAATAAGTTGAGAATTAGGTTTTAGTTTTTTCTTTAACTTTTAACTTTAACCTTCTACTTGAAGGTTAAAGTTTAATGCTAGATGGTTTTATTGCTCACGTTTGAGATATTTCATAACAACGGGTATTCAGAGGTCCACGGTCATGCCTGGAACTAAGTATTTGATCCACATATTGCATGTTCTCCTGAAAAGACCAAAAATATATGTGGTTTATTGCAAACTAAAGAGAATTAAATATGCATTTCATTGAAAGTTTTACTAAATATACTGATTATTCAAAACTAAGGTGGAATATAAAACCATATAAATATACACTTTTTTACATGATACAGCATAAAACAAATCAAATTTTTCAAACTGCATACATTGATGAGACACTAAATGTGAAGGACCACAATTATTTGGGCCTTTTTTTCATACATTATTAATCCGCAATCATAGATTTTCTTAATATTTAGGTTCCTAATTCTCCAGTAGAATAAACTCATCAAAGCTGAACAACTGCTGTGTTGTGTTTTCATTTTAAACTTCAAAATTATAACCTAATCAACTCACAAAACCTCTTTTTTTCATGTGGTTTCATCCTCAGGGCAGTAAAGACAAATGAGATTCAAAATGCATTTGCGATTTGACCTTTTTCTGTTTGTCTTGTGATGATTTGACCTGTTTTGTGTGTTGTGAGTCTTAGGCTGGGTGTGGCTGAACTGCTTGCCTCTCACACCTCCAATCAGTCATCGACTCCAGTGCAGTTTAAAAGATGGGCTCATTCATCCACTCCTTGCTAGTTCATTGATGTACCTCCTGTACTGGTAGCACCCAGCCTGGTCACTTATTTTGCCCATGCCTGTGGTACACTTTGGGTTGTTTGGACAGATCCCTACAATTTGGACTTTGGCTCTTCTTTTTTTGGTAAATAAAATCAGTTATTTCACATAGTGCATGTGTGGCTGTTTGCATTTTTTCAGGTCCAATTTACACATCTGTATAACAGCATTATACTTCCATTACAAAAGATCAACCCCTGGCTAAACACTGTTACTGTCTCTGTAAACAGGAGGAAAACAGCCACAAAGACAAGAAAATGTTTATTTTTTCATGGAAGTCCCTACCTGATTGGCCTGCAAGTATTACATGTACTTTCTGCCAGAAACAGACTTGGTGCATAATTGATGTAAAGGAGATTGAAATATATTTTTAAAACAGGCACCAGGGTAGCACTGAAAGCTCCCAGCTATTGACCTGTGCTGAAAAACAGAGCGAGACTGATTCGTATTGTTGATTATCTGTGTGAATAGAATAAGTTTTTTGTCCATTTAAAGCAAAGAGGAGTGTTAAGGTGCTGTTAAAATGTGCATCACAGCTCTGTAGTGAAGCAGCAGTAGTCATGACTCTCATTGGTTTGCTGGCATCACCCTTATAAAATAAAGCAGAGGTGACTTGCACTAATTTGGTGACTCTGATTTTGTTTATCTGATACTGATCAGTCAGAAAATGCCTTGATCAGAGTGATACTGATTGGAATTTTTCCAGTCCCGTATTTCTCCAAGAGCTATGGACATAATGTTGAACTCATACCCTACCCCCTAACAGACACACACAAAGGTACAGACACACATGGACAAGTGCAATATACAGTAGTGTTCAGAATAATAGTAGTGCTCTGTGACTAAAAAGATTAATCCAGGTTTTGTGTATATTTCTTATTGTTACATGGGAAACAAGGTACCAGTAGATTCGGTAGATTCTCACAAATCCAACAAGACCAAGCATTCATGATATGCACACTCTTAAGGCTATGAAATTGGGCTATTAGTAAAAAAAAAAGTAGAAAAGGGGGTGTTCACAATAATAGTAGTGTGGCATTCAGTCAGTGAGTTCGTCAATTTTGTGGAACAAAGAGGTGTGAATCAGGTGTCCCCTATGTAAGGATGAAGCCAGCACCTGTTGAACATGCTTTTCTCTTTGAAAGCCTGAGGAAAATGGGACACTCAAGACATTGTTCAGAAGAACAGTGTAGTTTGATTAAAAAGTTGATTGGAGAGGGGAAAACTTATATGCAGGTGCAAAAAATTATAGGCTGTTCATCCATAAAGATCTCCAATGCTTTAAAATGGACAAGAAACCAGAGACGCATGGAAGAAAATGGAAAACAACCATCAAAATGGATAGAAGAATAACCAGAATGGCAAAGGCTCACCCAATGATCAACTCCAGGATGATCAAAGACAGTCTGGAGTTACCTGTAAGTGCTGTGACAGTTAGAAGACGCCTGTGTGAAGCTAATTTATTTGCAACAATCCCCCACAAAGTGTGTCTGTTAAATAAAAGACATGTGCAGAAGAGGTTACAATTTGCCAAAGAACACATCAACTGGCCTAAAGAGAAATGGAGGAATATTTTGTGGACTGATGAGAGTAAAATTGTTCTTTTTGGGTCCAAGGTCCGCAGACAGTTTGTGAGATGACCCCCAAACTCTGAATTCAAGCCACAGTTCACAGTGAAGACAGTGAAGCATGGTGGTGCAAGCATCATGATATGGGTATGTTTCTCCTACTATGGTGTTGGGCCTATATATCGCATACCAGGTATCATGGATCAGTTTGGATATGTCAAAATACTTGAAGAGGTCATGTTGCCTTATGCTGAAGAGGACATGCCCTTGAAATGGGTGTTTCAACAAGACAATGACCCCAAGCACACTAGTAAACGGGCAAAATCTTGGTTCCAAACCAACAAAATTAATGCCTCGCAGATGTGAAGAAATCATGAAAAACTGTGGTTATACAACTAAATACTAGTTTAGTGATTCACAGGATTGCTAAAAAAGCAGTTTGAACATAATAGTTTTGAGTTTGCAGCGTCAACAGCAGATGCTACTATTATTGTGAACACCCCCTTTTCTACTTTTTTTTAATAATAGCCCAATTTCATAGCCTTAAGAGTGCGCATATCATGAATGCTTGGTCTTGTTGGATTGGTGAAAATCTACTGGTACCTTGTTTCCCATGTAACAATAAGAAATATACTCAAAACCTGGATTAATCTTTTTAGTCACATACGAGGTCTGTTAGAAAAGTAACGGACCTTTTTATTTTATGCAAAAAATATATGGATTTGATTCATATGTTTTTACGTCAGCCAAGCTTGAACCTTCGTGCGCATGCGTGAGTTTTTTCATGCCTGTCGGTTGCGTCATTCGCCTGTAGGCAGGCTTTGAGTGAGCACTGGTCCACCCCTCTCTTCGTTTTTTTCATTGCGAGGAAATGGCGAAATGATTTGGGCTTTGCTCCATCAGAATTTTTTCAGACACTGTTAGAAACAGGCAGCTGGAAACCATTCGGAAAATTCATTTCGCTGTCGAAAATTTTTTGGGCTTCACGGAGATTAAGGAGTGTTACTACCGCTTTAAGGACGGCCCACAATGAGGCACGGCGCGCCGCGCTCCGAGCCGCGATTGACAGGCTGAAACGACCATTTCATTTCTAAACGGATGGCTGTGTGGCTCCGGGACCATCGTGTGCAATTTCTCTGGTTATCACAAGAGCTGGACATCAGCCATTTTCCGGCAGATTTCACTTTTAACAAGAGATTTTGTCATGGAAAGCCGCGGGGAGGCTTTGCGCGTCACGACGGATTCGCTGATGGAGCGAGACAAAGAACACCTCCGTTTTGGAGTGTCAGAGGACAAGTTGGGACATGCCCAGCTCTCCACAATTTCTCTTATACTCACTCGACTGGTAAGCCACTGAAAGCCGAGATAGGCATAATTTTTTGAATTGAATTGAATTTCATAATTCAGTGATGTTTTAAGTACTGGTTTCTAAAAAAAAAAACTTTTTTCTTTCTTTCTTTCTTTATTAATTTAGTTTTTTTTTGTGTTTTTTTTTTTTTTACAGTGATTTAAATCATACCAGCTCTGTTAGTAATCTCTGGACAATAGTTTAAGATTGTAGATTTGAGTTGGAGCGTGGGTCTTATATTGAACTGATTTACGAAAGACTGTAAAGCTGAATCCACATGAGGTATTGCAGCTGGTTTCAGTTCAGACCTTTTTTGGAAGAACTATCTTTTAGACTTTAGATTCCTTGACACTAGCTCAAGTGCATGAAGACAGAATAACATCAGTTGGACATGCTTTTAAAGACTACTGATGACCATCTGCAATCACTGCACAGGCTGTCTTTCTTCTGTGAATTTAAACACCTTAATGTGCAAGACTCCTCTCTTTTATATCTCCTTCAGATCAATACCCGCTATCTGTAACCTCCACTTGTGATTCAGTCCACACACTACAGAGGAAGAGACCATAATGCAGCCATGAAACAGCATACAATAGGTGGACAAGTCCTCTCAGCCTGGAGAATCAACAAGGCATCTGATCAACCACCACCTCAGTCTCACCACAGAATGGCTTTTGTAATGTAATCACTAAGAGTGACATATGTATCCAACAGTGATCATCATCAGACTGCTACAGCACCATTAGTATCACATGGATCAAATTTCCAAGATAAAGGTATGAAATTGCTTAACAGCAAAAAGAGCAATTTATTGACACCGGTGTTTATTTTCTTTGGGTTTTTAATTAAGGATTGATAACTGTGATTTACTGAGCTGAGGCAAACACATGTACAAATGTGTGCACCAGTCACACCTATACATAATAATGATGAATGGCCCATTTTATTAGAAAAAATCCCGACTAAATATTTACCTTAATATGTCATATCATGTCATTGGGTTTTTCATGCCCCCATTTTAGCACCAGCTGTCAAACTTTATGATTAACCTACACTGTCTACTCTTGTGTTGGTGGATCTAGGTTAAGAGAAGAGCACAAACTGTTGAAAGTGACATGTTTCAATTACAGATGAGAAGGCTTGTCACTGCAAAGCAACAAAAGATAAGTCTGAGGTCTCAAATTACAAAACAAAAGGAAATTTCAGTGGGAACCAGGACAGCACAAATATAGATATAAACACTGCTGTTCATGGTATCGAGTCACATATGTTTAGGAGGATTGAAACAGCAAATTCCAGCATAGGATATTTTGATATTTTAAGAGAAAACTGCTGGAAAACAATAGGTCAATCGACCTACATACAGTCCAAAATCACCACATATTTAGTAACTTAAACTTTCTGGGCTATTGGCTGTGCCCAGATAGACATACAATCATGAATACTGTGAAGATGCGAACCGGGATGTTAAATAATATGTGACGACCTTAAACATGAACTTACTGAAGAACGAAGCAGACAGTAACTCACCTGGAATTCACATAACATCTAATCCGGTACCTGAAACCTGCGATCTGTAAATGTTCCTACATCAAAATCACCAGTTTCATCTGTTTCTATTGTCTTTCTGCAGTTTGGCTCATTTTGTTTGGCTGTGGTACAAAGTTTTTTTAGTTTTTGTAAAAAAAAAAAAAAAAAGGCATTTGCAACACTGAAAAGTCTGTTTGTTAAATTGTCATTCGACAACCATGTAATATGACCGGGCACCAATAGATGCCAGTGTTCTATGCATTTTTAACTCGGTTATATCACATGGTTGTCAACCTGAATCACAACTTAACAGACTTTTCGGTTTTGCAAAAACCTTTTTTTTTTCTTTTTTTTTTAACAAATGAAAAAAATGACATATTTTACAAAAGCACATTTATTTATGAACACAAACACACATGTTACATTAACTTGTGTTGGTTTTTACATAGAATGAATGAGTCAACCAATCAGTGTGATGTGAGGCTTGGTTTACCCATAAGACCACTGCGCATCTGTGTATCCTAATGTTCGAAACATTCGAATTAGTGCATTATTTTATTAAATTAAAAGATATGTGTTACATTTTTACATTGTACAAATGACAGAGTTGACAATGTAATTATTCTATCTGGATTAATTTGATTTAGAAATCAAAACCATACGTCAAACCTGCTTTCCTTTTCAAGATGTCTGCTTCATGGCTGGACCACTAGATGCTGTGTAAATTGACAGATATGTATAACACCTATAAAAATAATAAGCTTTTGTTTATCTGTGGAGACTTCAATATGGATTTCCTCAATCCTCATTGTCAATCACACATAGATGAATTTATTAATTCCGTATTTAGTATGGGATTGTATCCAGTAATTACACATCCAACTAGGATAACTAGGAATTCATCAACACTTATTGACAATATACTGACAAACATTACTACGGGAAACATAATGGGTGGACTTCTCATTAGTGATATCAGTGATCATCTGCCTGTTTTTGTTGTTTTCAATTCATTAGTTGATAAAATTGACCATATTAATATTACAAACTTCACAAGGAAAATAACAAAGGAAACAATGGAAAAGCTTAGGGCGGATTTAAGACAGCAAAACTGGAGTGACATTTACATTGAGGATGTTGATCAATCTTACGAATTATTCATTTCTATTATTTCTAATTTATATGACACACATTGCCCTTGTGTGTTAAAAAATGGAAAAAAGCTAAGCAAAGATAAACCTTGGATCACTAAGGGACTTCTGAATGCATGTAAAAAGAAAATTTTTTTGTATAAGCAGTTTTTAAAATCTAGAACAATTGAAGCTGAGATAAGATATAAGTCATATAAAAACAAACTAACTTACATTATGTGATCATGTAAAAATCAGTATTATAGTGATTTATTGGAAAAAAATAAAACAAATATAAAGGGTACTTGGAGGTTGTTAAATGAAATCATAAATAAGAAAAAAGATGTCAAAGAATATCCTGCCTATTTTTATGCAAATACTGACACAATTGTTAAAGAAAACAAAGCTATTGCAGGTAATTTTAATGGTTATTTTGTTAACATGGGTAAAAACTTAGCAAATTCAATTGTTTCTTCCAAAACGTGCTCCTTGAATTACAGCAAAACAATAGAAACAGTTTGTGATTCAATGTTTATTAGAGGAACGGATGAAAAATAAATTATTGATATAGTTCACAAACTTAAAGGGAAAAAAATCAACTGATAGTGACCGTTTTGATATGTTTTTGGTTAAAAATATTACTGATTGCATTGTTAAGCCTTTAACATATATCTGTAATTTGTCATTAATGACTGGGAAATTTCCTTTCAAAATGAAAATAGCTAAAGTGATCCCATTGTTCAAATCTGGTGACAAACATGTCTTTTGCAATTATAGGCCAATCTCCCTCTTACCACAATTTTCCAAAATTCTGGAAAAGGTATTTGAAATTAGGTTAAATGATTTTTTAACTAAACATCATATCCTTAGCGAGCAGCAATATGGTTTTAGAAGAATTAGAAGAGCACTACTTCGTTGGCTGTGATGGATTTCGTTGAACAAATTACCAACGCGATTGAAAATAAGCAATATACTGTAGGGGTTTTTTTTATTTACAGAAAGCATTTGATACTGTAGATCATACCTTGCTATTGGACAAATTACAGAAGTATGGTTTCAGGGGATTGGCATATGACTGGATAGCGAGCTACTTAGACAGTAGGTATCAGTGTGTCCACTTTGGTTTGACAAATTCTGAGTTTTTGAAGATTACTCGTGGGGTGCCCCAGGGTTCAGTCCTTGGGCCACTGTTGTTCCTTTTGTATATTAATGATATATGTTTGGTTTCAAGTATGTAAGTTGTATTTTATTTGCGGATGATACAACTGTGTTTTGTAGTGGGGATCATTTGGGACAGCTCCTGGACAAGATGGAGAACGAATTACATAAATTTAAAAAATGGTTTGATTTAAATAAATTATCGCTCCATTTTGGTAAAACTAAGTGTATGATATTTGGGAATAAGACCAGGAATTTAAGTAAAAAACTATTACTACATGATATTGAAATTGTAACAGATACAAAATTTCTTGGTGTTCATATTGATGATAGATTAAGCTGGAAAACACATATTAACTATGTTAAAACTAAAATGTCAAAAGCCATTGCAATTCTGCACAAAGCCCAGGACTTCCTCACCCAACATGCATTGACCACTTTATATCATGCATTACTTGTTCCATATATGACATATTGTGTCGAGGTTTGGGGAAATACATACAGAACTAATACTAAACCAGTTTTTCTGTTGCAAAAGAAAGCTATAAGAATTATCAGTAATAAACCATATCGAGAGCCAACAAATTCGTTATTTGCTTGTCTGCAAATTTTAAAATTCTGGGACTTGGTTGATTATATTAGAATACAGATTATGTATAAAGTTAAAAATAAGCTTTTGTCTCTACATGTCCAGAATCTGTTTAAAATGAGAGACTCCAGCTACTGTTTGAGAGGAACATTATTATTTGAGAAATTGAAGATCCGTACTACTGTTAAAAGTCATTGTGTTTCCGTCATGGGTGTTAATATTTGGAATAATTGTCCTGATAATATTAAAATACTTGGTACATTGGTTGGTTTTAAAAGGCTTTACAAAAATAATATATTTACCCATTATAGGTTGAAGGATTAGGTTTATATTTTGTCACTGTTCACTCTTACTTGTTTGGTGTTGTGAAAGTGTAGGAACACGGACCCACAACAGGGGGCGCAAATGAACGGACAATGGAGGAGTCAAATACTGTTTTTACTGTTGTGAAAACAGGCACAACAACACAGCCGATTACAATATTGAGACTGAGTCCAATTACAACGGTGTCGTGTGGGCAGGCTCGACGATAGGAGACGTCTGTCCAAGTCGAACCGGAACCAACCCGATTTCCTCTGCCACTGAACCCCGGGAATACCGGAGCCGCCAAGTCCCGAATTCCCAGGTGGCCACTGCCTCCGCTCGTCGGATCCGGTACTGCTGGCAAGGAACAAAAACAGTCAGGTGTGGATGCGGCTGCACCCAGCAACACGGAGGGTGGAGAGTCTACCTCCACCTCTCGTTAACAACAATGCAGGAGTGTAGGAAGGTGAGTACTTATCCAACTGTTGTCCAGTAGTCTGCTGTCCTACAAATACTCAACAAGAAATACAACAATGGTTATTTATATGTTCGGGCAGAGATTGTTACCTCTTTGATTAGGCGATATCTCGGCAAATGAGGTGGAGATGCCGTCCTGCTGATATACCTCCCTGTTGATTAGAATCAGCTGTCTCCAGTGATGGGTGACAGCTGTCATCCTGGCTGCTCCTGTAAGGCGGCAGTGCCCTCCGGTGCCTGGAGCCCGCACTCCAGGCAGGGCGCCCTCTAATGGTGGTGGGCCAGCAGTACCTCCTCTTCAGCGGCCCACACAACATTTGGTTGTGTTTTGAAACTTTGTGATTAAGTTAAATTGTTGATGTACTTTTTCCTTTTTTTTCTCTCTCTCTTTTCTTGTACAGTTATTATGACCATATGTGTAGGTTTGTATGTACATGTATATATGTATGTATGTGTATATATGTATATGTGTGTATATGTATATATACATTCTTTATTTTTAATGGTATAAGGGGAGGCTGCTTATAAGCTTTGCTTCTGCCTTCACCCTTTCGGCCACACGTGTTTTCGTACGTTGTTTTTTTATGTTCTGTTATTGCCTTTGTTGTTGCTCAGTTGTGTGCCAGATAAATAAATAAATTCAATTCAATTCAAAAAACTCCCTCTGAGGAATAAACCTAAAGCAGACCAGACTCAAAGGGGTGAGCCTCTGCTTGGGCCATGCTACAGACATAAATTACACAACAATTCACAAAATGAATATACAGGAAATGCTGTTGGTGCACAGGACAGGAGGGTCTCCAGCACAAATACCACACCCATCTCTGGATGGAGCTGCACCTTAAACAGAGAGAAAAACAGAATGAGGCATCAGAAAGACAAGAAATACAGTATAATTTATCAGCATTAAACAACAAGAAAAACTGGAAATACTAAGGTGATCGCCGGCCACGAGCCCTAAGCTTCACTAAAAGACCCAGCATTTAGGTAAAGTTGAGGCCGCGGCACATTCCGTTTCCTAATAAAATGAATTAAAAGAGTAAAAGTCTGTGAACAATTTTATAGTCTAGTAGCAGAACCTTAAAATCTGATCTCACTGGGACAGGAAGCAAGTGAAGGGATGCCAAAATAGGTGTAATGTGGTCAAACTTTCTGCTTTGTATCAAAAGTCTGGCTGCAGCATTTTGAACCACCTGGAGAGTCCTAATGCTGGACTAATAAAAACCAGAAAATAGAACATTGCAGTAGTCCAATCTACAAGAGAGAAACGCATGGATCAGGGTCTCAGCATCAGCCATAGACAGGATGGGACGAATATTCCCTATATTTCGCAGGTGGAAGAAAGCAGTCCTCATAATAATTCTAATGTGAAGTTCAAAGGACAATATAGGATCAAAAATCACCCCAAGGTTCTCACTTTGTCAGTGTGATGTACAAGCCATGGCTAAGCGTTAACTGGTCAAATTGATGCCAATGTCTCACTGGTCCAAAAACCATAATTTCAGTCTGATCAGTTTAAAAGTAGGAGTTTTAAAGTAGGAAGCTTCACTGATGCAAGGCAATCTTCTAAGGATTTTATGTGAATGAGATTACCAGCAGTTATCGGCATGTATAACTGAGTATCATCAGCATAGCAGTGAAAGGCAATCCCAAAGTGCCACAATATGTGCCCGAAGGGTTGTTATATAAAGGGAGAAAAGCAGGGGGCCTAAGACGGACCCCTGTGGAACACCAAATTTCATGTCACTAAGGTTAGAGCTAGTGTTACTGTACAAAACACAGTGAAAACGTGACGTCAACCATGCAAGGACACTCCCAGTAATCCCAAAATGATTTACCAGCCTATCAAGGAGAATATGATGATCCACGGTATCAAATGCAGCACTGAGATCAAACAGCACAAGAACCATAGAGGTGTCTGAATCCATTGCAAGCAGAAGATCATTCATCACTTTAGTGAGAGCCGTCTCTGTGGAATGATATTTTCTGAAAGCAAACTGCAGTGGCTCAAAGAGATTATTCTCAGTAAGATAGTCTACGAGCTGCCATGACACCACTTTTTCCAGAATTTTAGAGAAAAATGATAGATCTGATATCGGCCGATAGTTTTTCAATACACTAGGGTCAAGATTAGGTTTCTTAAGTAATGGTTTAATCACTGCAGATTTGAAAGATTTAGGAACAGATCCAGAAGTTAAAGAAAGATTAATATTTTCCAGCACAGTCAGCCCAAGAGTGGGCCACACATCCTTAAACAGTTTTGTTGGTATAGAATCAAACAAACAGGTTGTGCTTTTTGTTGACATTACGAGTTTCATCAGCATGCCTTGAGAGATACTCTCAAATTCTGTAAATCTGGGTAATACCTCAGAAATGGCGCCCACCTCAATAGTAGGGTGTAGTGGCTGGGTTAAGGCATGCTGGGATATGTTTAACCCAATGTCTTCTATTTTCTTCTCAAAGTAATCCAGGCCATTTTATGCTGTAAAAGGAGAGAGAACTATAGGTGGTTGTCTATGAATAAGTGTTGCCACCGTGTCGAACAAGAACTTTGAGGTATGGTTGTTTTTGTTGATCAAATCAGAGTAATAGGTCCACTTTGTAGCCAGTAATGCATGATTATAGTCTAAGAGAGCATCACGCCATGCAAGGTGGAATACTTCTAATTTTTAACTACGCCATTTTCATTCTAGACCTCGAGCCTTATGGTTGAGGTCACGCAGGTAATCACTGAACCAAGGTGACTGTGTTTTGGGGGAGCACGGTTTTAACAAAGGTGGCGCAATCATGTCGAGTGCAGTTTTGAGCACTCAGTTCAAATTATCCACAAGACTGTCTACTGATTGGGTATTTACCAGTGCTGGGCACAGTTCTGCTAATCCGCTAACCGATAATTATTGAAGCTAATGTTTTCATTATTGGATTAGCTTTTCAGATAACTTTGAAAACCAACAGCGGACTAATTATCTTCTGATAAATTTTGGGCCAATAAATTTTAGACCGCTAACATATTTTTGCAAGCATGCTGAACAAAGCTTAACAGTTACAAACATTTATGAAGTCTGAAATCAAAGATATGAGTACCTACATGTTAAATGTTTTGTGGAAGATACAGTCTTTTAAAACACGCCAATGTACTGGATACTTTAATACAATCCAAACAGTCATTCCACACTCTAACACCCTTTACGGAAATGCAGTGACTTTTAGCAGTAGTTCGAATCTTTCTTCTATCAAACACCAAAGATCAACGCAAATTATAACTGGATGTACTGGCAATATCATCCAAGTCATCCAGAGGCATACAGTTTTAACTTATGGTTAAAATCTTAACCAAACTAATTTCGGACAAGTTATTGAAATTAATGTCACGTCTGAAGTTTCATAAAGTGAAAATATCAGATATATGTTTTACTTTTAAAGTAATGCACTAATTTTTAAGGTTTTAGTGTGGACATTGTGTCTCCACAAAGTGCATTATGGGTAACCTCAGCACATTCACGACAGAAGAAATGCATTTGCGACACTGTGATCAGGCTCCACACGGACAACAGCAATAAAACCCTTTGTATATTTTGCCTAAAACTCTCGTGAATATATTCTCTGGGTTTATAGACATTGTTATTGTGTTTGTTTTATGTAAAAATGCCAGAAGCAGCTCAGGTTGCTTCTCCATTATTTTCAATTGGAATCATTGTGAGCTGCAACGCTTCATGTTCTTTCACGTCTTGCTTTTGTCAAACACTGACTGCCCTCTTTGTTCCAGAGTAATATATGTATGAAATTCGGTTTGTGTTTATTAAATTTCACGGATCTTAAACGTAGCAGACACGGACAGATTATTCATTTGGAATAATAAATGATCTGTATGATCCATATTAAACTGTAAGTTTTCAGGGTCTCTACTGCCATCTACTGGCCAATAATGTTCATGGCAGTATTCACCCTAAGTACTAAGCATTTGGGCACCAGTAGATGGCAGTGTTCTATTTATTTTGACCCCAGTTATATCAGGCGGTTGTCAAATCAACTTTTTGGCTTTCCAAATGGCTTTTCTTTTTTTCTTTTTTTTTACAAAAAAAAAGACATATTTTACAAAAGTATATTTATATGTAAACACCAACACACACACCTCAGATTAATGTGTTGGTTTTTATATAGAATGAATAAGTCAACCAATCAGTGTTAATGGACGCTCATTTACTTATAATCCCTTTGGTATCTGTCTGTGTTTGTTACAAATCTTCAAAATTAGTGCATTATTTAAAATTAAAAGATATTTGTTATATTTAACTTTGTACAAATGACAGAATTGACATTAATGGAGTTATTCTATTTGTATTAATTTTATTAACACTTCAAAAGCATAAGTCAGCACTGCTTTATTTTCCAAGACCTTCAACACACGGCGACACTGCTATTGCATATAGAGTTGAGCTTCACAGCTCCTCTCAGCTGCTTCACTACTACAAGCTATGTAGTAAACAGGAGCTTTCAGCAGTGGGCAGGATGCACAAAGACAGAAGTGCTGACTCATTGTTTGGGTCTGTGGTCATCTTTGACGCTACCAGAAGCGATTCAGCTTGTTAGTTGCAAGTGTACTGGAGACAATACTGAAAGTTATCGGTTAGCTGTAGCTTCCGATAATTTTTTGGGGTGGTTTATTGGTTTAGCTTCATAAAAGATAACTTTTCAGTTAGCTGATTATCTGTTATCAAAGCTAACTTTTTGGTTAGTTGTGCCCACCACTGGTATTTGCCAAATTATATTAATGCTGTAGGTTTAAGCCAGGTTTCACATAACCCAATCATATCTACGTAAGTGATGATCAATAATTAGATCATTAATAAACAATGATTTTTAGGATAGTGACCTTATGTTAATGAGAACCAGACTAAGGACCTCAGTGGGGTTGACAGTTGCACTGTTTGGGTTTAGGGGTGGTTCCAGATTAGCATATAGAAGATGCCTAGAAGTAGGTTTAGCTTTGAGACATTCCACGCGAGTTGTTGGTACCAGACACAAAATCTTTGATATTGCTGGAACAACTATTGAGCCATCTGTCAGGAAAGATGACTTTAAGCTTGCTTTCAGCTTGTTTTCATCTTGGAATATAATACGAGCCATGGAATTAATATACATGCTGTTGGATTAAACTGCACAGTTTTTGGTACCTTCCAGGAGTAAGTGAGGTCATACCGGACTTTTCCATTGCAAATGGGGAGGCCCACGGAATGAACTCGGTGGTGAAGACGATGGAATATGTCTAAGAATGATTCTAACATGACAAGTATGAGCAAATGAAGTATTAATGTGTTAAAATTAAGAGTTGATTAGAAAAAGTATGTTACAAATAAGTGAAATTAATGATTATATGAGTTGTTTTTCATAAAGAGTGCAGAGTCAGAGAAAAAGAGGAAGTGAAGAAGATGTCGCAAGCAGGGCAAGAAACGCTGATGTTAAACAACTGATCAAATGATTAAGATGTTGGTAAAAATGAAATGAATAATAAGGAATGAAAATGTTTGTATATGATCATATGAATTGTTTTTATGTGAAAGAGAGTTGTAATGAAATGATTGAATATGATTGAAGTGATTCTAAAGAAATGATTTAAAAGAATGAATTCTCAGAAAAGCTGAAGTGTTAACAGAAAAGAGGAACTTGAGAAATAAGTTACTGGTAGGAACTGCGGGGATTTCCAGTAAAGGAGAAGGGAGGAGGTTTTGAGTCAACAGTGTCCCCATGGTAACCAAGATCATATGAGGACGACAAGAGTCAAGAACATATATAACCTGTTGAAACACCAGAAAACGGGGTTATTCTTCCAGGGAGAGGTGCTGTTGCCACTACTCCCCTGCTACGAGGAGATCACAAGACTTGACCATCTTGTGAGCAGCAACTGGAATCGTGGAGTGAGAGGACTGGAGCCATAAAAGATCATTTGAGAGAGATTTCAACTCCCACTCAGGCCGTCCAGTCACGGAGTAGCAGAACAATGGAGAATAACCACTGGCCTTAAGTCTGAGTGGGGAATGTTCAACGATTTCTCTCTCAAGGAACATCACCGCATACCAGAATGGATTAGATCAACTTTTGGTTGATTGAAGATGGAATAAATTCTTATGTGGATTAATTTCCTGAAGGATTACAACATCACACAAGGATCGTGGTCAGCTAACGATTAATAGCTGATGAAGAGGACATCAAGTTCATCAAGCTGGGGACCCTAACCTCAAAAACCTCCTTCCCTCACTCCTAGAAAAAATTGTTAAGAAGTCAATCCAGTCCCAGTCAAAGTAAGATCAGTCAGAATTATTGAATTAAAAACAAAAATCTCTGCCAATCATTATTCTAATTATATTTGAATTACTATTGTGAAATTATCACCATATAATCTATGTTGATTATGTTATTGGCACTTGCAAAACCTGCAATAAATTTCCAAGCATGCAGTTAAAGTGTTAAGGCTCGGACATTGGATTATTGATGCTTCTTAAGGTGTAAAAGTTAAAGTTTATTGGGTGTACAACATCAAAAAGGCTCTAAAAGGTTAGTCTGGTTTTTTAATGAAAATAACACATCCTGGGGACTCACTGTACGAGTCACTAAATTCAAAATCTAGCAACATTCCAAGAGCCCTGATCCATAAGAGGAGAGCTGCCGTTAACGGGCGTGGCCGGTTCGTATCCTGGTTCCTGAGAAGGCTATTCGACCAGGGTGCGAGATCAGCTTCAGCGGGGTGGACGTCCGGATGGAGGCAGTGAGCAGCTAGACGAATCTCCTCGCCACCAGCTTGAACAGCCTTTGTGCAGCCCTGCCGGGTAATACCCGTGGAGACACGAAGGTCGGACCCCAGAGACGGAGAGCTGGTTTTTACACAAACACACTCATCGGAGGGTGAGTGTGTGCCGTGTATCTAAAAAGCGGGATCTGACACATCCTCAATTTCAACATCATCCAATGTAAGTAATGGGTACTAAGTTTACAAAGCATATCCCTCTATGATTTTTATGGACACGTCTACGAAAACAGGCCTCAGTCTGAACTTGTTGAATTTCCCTCCCTGGCAGATAAACTGCACTATCACTGTAGTGGATTTTCTGCACTAATTTCCCAGCTAAGCTAATGGATTTCACACCCACATTTGTCATAGGCCTTGCAGGGTCTCTAATCACCTGCTCTGTTGCCTGCTTTAAAGGATAATGACTTTTTTGTGGCAGCTTGGCAGCTAGGCCCCTTCTGCTGGGGTAGAATTGAGCTCAGCTCCTCTTTGCTGCCTCACTGCTGCAAAATACATACAGCAGACAGGAGCCAACAGGCTTTATAAATGTTTTTCACCATTAATAACTACATTAAAAATATTAGCCGTCTAAACATTATTGGAACTAAAATTGTCAGAAGCTAATTGGTCCACTGATGGTTTTTGAAGTTAGCTGAAAAGCTAACAAAAAAGTTAGCATTGCTAATTAGTGCTAACTGTGCCCACCACTGACACTGGGGTCCTTGTCAGAATCATTGCACAGTTAAAAAGTTCAAAGATCAGCAACAATAACCAATGGAATCAGAATCAGAGATCAAATATCAATGGTAAGACACAATTCTTGATATGGATCCAGTGAGACTTCACTATCAAAAATAAGTTCAACAGCGGAATAAGGACAGAATCAAAATTGAGTGATCAGGATAAAAGATTAGGATCACAGAATAAAATACATTTAGGTGTTCTCATTGTTGTCAAGCTTCCTTTGACCCATAAGCGCATTCACAGTACACATTTTCAAATGTCAAATAAAAGCAAGGTATGCTGCCACAACACTCAAGGAGAACACAGTCACGAGACTGCATAACTTCACTCAAACCAAAAATGTCCCAGCTTGCAGTGTTTCGTAACCCCTTGACTTTATAGATCACTCCAGTCTGAGTCACAACAGGCTCATACCATAAAGGATATAAAGATTTTTTTCAGTATTCCAGCATTTGATTTGCTGATGCCTTTCCTATTCCCAAAGATTAAGGGGATGACACAAAACAGCATGACACAACAACGACAACGTCCATGACAGTAAATCACACCAAAGACTGTGTCCATGACAGGATCATAATCCCGTGCGACCAGGAGGGACTACAGACCAGCTGCCCAAAGAAATACCCCCACTTGCACATGGGAGTGAATACGTTATGTGAGCATGAAGCATAGAACACAAACTTCCATCTGCAATGACAAGCAGAACCCAGAACGCTACAGAGATTGTAGACCAATGTATCTCCTTTGACCGCCCGGGGGGCAACAGATGGCAACACCCCCTTCAAGTATCACACACCCTGGATCAGGGTGGACCTTGACCCTCAAACCCTATTCCCTTGCCAGCTGCAAGCAGCAGACACAAACATCCCCAGCCACTCAGGAGGCGACCCGTACCATCCAGAGTGGGCCACAGACAGCCCCGCATAACACCAACCCTTGACCTGTAAAAAAGGAAAACTTTACAGCTCCAACATGATTACAGTGGGGCCAAAAAGTATTTAGTCAGCCCCTGACTGTGCAAGTTCTCCTACTTAGGAAGATGAGAGAGGTCTGTAATTTTAAACAAAGGTACACTTCAGTTATGAGAGACAAAATGAGAAAAAAAAAAAATCCAGAAAATCACATTGTAGGATTTTTAAAGAATTTATTTGTAACTTATGGTGGAAAATAAGTATTTGGTCACCCACAAACAAACATGATTTCTGGCTCTCACAGACCTGTAACTTCTTTTTTAAGAAGCTCTTCTGTCCTACACCTGTTACCTGTATTAATGGCACCTGTTGGAACTCATTATCTGTATAAAAGACATCTGTTTACAGCCAGACAGTCAGACTCCAAACTCAACCATGGCCAAGACCAAAGAGCTGTCGAAGGACACCAGGAAGAAAATTGTAGATGTGCACCCGGCTGGAAAGAGTGAATCTACAATAGTCAAGCAGGTTGGTGTGAATAAATCAACTGTGGGAGCAATTGTAAGAAAATGGAAGACATACAAGACCATTGATAATCTTGCTCGATCTGGGGCTCCACGCAAAGTCTCATCCCGTGGGGTCAAAATGATCACGAGAACGGTGAACAAAAATCCCAGAACTACACAAAGGGACCTGATGAATGACCTGCAGAGAGCTGGGACCAAAGTAACAAAGGCTACACACTACGCAGAGAGGGACTCAAATCCTGCAGTGCCAGGCGTATCCCCCTGGTTAAGCCAGTACATGTCCAAGCCCCGTTTGCCAGAGAGCATATGGATGATCCACAAGAGGATTGGGAGGATATCATGTGGACAGATGAAGCCAAAATAGCACATTTTGGTAAAAACTCAATTTGTCATGTTTGGAGGAAGAAGAATGCTGAGTTACATCCCAAGCACACCATATCTACTGTGAAGCATGGGGGTGGAAACATCATGCTTCGGGGCTTTCTAAAAGTTGGACAGGACAACTGATTCTTGTTAAGGGAAGACTGAATGGGGCCATGTATTGTGAGATTTTAAGCCAAAACCTCCTTCCATCACTGAGAACATTGAAGATGCAACATGGCTGGGTCTTCCAGCATGAAAATGATCCCAAACACACCACTCAGGCATCGAAGGAGTGGCTCTGTAAAAAGCAATTCAAGGTCCTGGAGTGGCCAAGCCAGTCTCCAGACCTCAACACCATAGACAATTTGTGGAGGGAGTTGAACGTCCATGTTGCCCAGCCACAGCCCCAAAACATAACTGCTTTAGAGGAGATCTGCATGGAGGAATGGGCCAAAATACCAGCTACAGTGTGTGCAAACCCGGTGAAGACTTAGAGGAAACGTATGACATCTGTCATTGCCAGAAAAGATTATGTTACAAAGTATTGAGTTGAACTTTTGTTCTTGACCAAATACTTATTTTCCACCATAATTTACAAATAAATTATTTAAAAAATCCTACAATGTGATTTCCTGGATTTTTTTTTCTCATTTTGTCTCTCACAGTTGAAAATTCCAGACCTATCTCACCTTTCTAAATAGGAGAACTTGCACAATCAGTGGCTGACAAAATACTTTTTGGCCCCACTGTATAAGGAACTGTGCCACAATTTGTTGGGTTATAGCTTGGGTCACATGCAACCTTTTCACCAAGGTTCATGAAAGTCAGTTCATTAGGTTTTGAGTAATTGTATCAACCCAAGCAACTAACAAGGCAAAAATGTGGGCTCCTTGTTAAAAATAAGAAACAAAATTAATCATAACCATTCCTCAGAACAGACACAAGGGCATTTGGAGCAGACACGTAATTACATTCATCAAAGGGCAAGTATATTTCTTTCCCCTCTTTCTAGCTGAAGGGCTACAAATCCATCTAATCACAAACTATGTTCGGTCTCCTGGCCTTCAACAGTCATTGTGGTTTTCGGCTGTGTTATTCACACCAACACGAAAATACTCAACACTCCTGCCATGACCGTGGCCCTTAATGGGAAATGGAAACAAAAGCACAGAATAATTAATGCACATGTTTAATTTCACCCAATTAAATGGAAAGACTGAACAGAAGGTGAATGTGGCTCAAAATATTTTGTGGAGCAACACTGCAGTTTGCTACTTTCAGCACAACACTTGCACCTGTGTGAGCCTTGCAAGAGTAGGTAGTGTGAACTCATGAACGGTCACTGGGCGAGAGGCGGGGTACATACTGGACAAGCCGCCAGTCTATTATAGGGCCACATATAGACAGACAAACACATTCACACTCACACCTAAAGCCAAATTAGAGTCACCAATTCACCTAATCTGCACGTCTTTGGATGCGGAAGGAAGGTGAAGCACCTGGAGGGAACCCATGTAAACATGGAGAGAACATGTGAACTCCACACAAAACTGACCAGATGGGAAGTGATTCCAGGACCTTCTTGCTGTGAGTCAATAATGCTGCCCACTCATGAAACTCTGTCCATTAATTGGTCCAACATCAAAATGTACACAGGTCTCACAAGAACTGGTCAAAGGAAATAGACAACACGTTACGTGATGATATTAAAGCTCAGAATGGAACTGGTGGCCTGCTAAAGAACTGTGACTGGCTGACTGGATTACAATTGTCACTCCAATCACCCATATCCCAAATGATGAATAAAATAAACTGCGTAAATCGATTAGTTATATAACCCCCCAGTTGTCATGAGTAGAGAAACTACCTATTTTTTTATTTATTTTTATTTTCATTTATATAGCACCAAATCACAACAGAGTTGCCTCAAAGCGCTTCACACAGGTAAGGTCTAACCTTACCAACCCCCAGAGCAACAGTTGTAAGGAAAAACTCCCTCTGAGGAAGAAACGTCAAGCAGACCAGACTCAAAGGGGTGACCCTCTGCTTGGGCCATGCTACAAAACATAAATTACAGAACAATTCACAGAACAATTCACGGACGAATATACAAGAAATGCTATTGGCGCACAGGACAGGAGGATCGCCAACACGAACACAACTCCTATCTCTGGATGGAGCTGCACCTTAAACAGAGAGAAAAAACAGAATCAGGCATCAGAAAGACAAGAAATACTGTATAATTTGTCAGCATTAAACAACAAGAAAAACAGAGAAATACTAAGGTGATCTCCGGCCACTAGCCCTAAACGTCACTAAAAGACCCAGAATTTAGGTAAAGTTGAGGCCGCGGCCTGCTCCAATTACTAATAAAATGAATTAAAAGAGTAAAAAGCGTAAAACAAAACTGTACCAGTATGCTAGCCATATGAAAGGGAAAATAAGTGCGTCTTAAGTCTGGACTTGAAAGTCTCCACAGAATGACTGTTTTATTGATGCAGGGAGATCATTCCACAGAAGAGGGGCACGATAAGAGAAAGCTCTGTGACCCGCAGACTTCTTATTCACCTTAGGGACACAAAGTAGTCCTGCACCCTGAGAACGTAAAGCCCAGGCCGGTACGTAAGGTTTAATTAGGTCAGCTTGGTAGGGAGGTGCTAGTCCATGAATAATTTTATAGGTTAGTAGCAGAACCTTAAAATCTGATCTCAGTGGGACAGGAAGCCAGTGAAGGGATGCCAAAATGGGTGTAATGTGGTCGAACTTTCTGCTTCGTGTCAAAAGTCTGGCTGCAGCATTTTGAACCAATTGGAGAGCCCTAATGCTAGACTGCGGTAAACCAGAAAATAGAACATTGCAGTAGTCCAATCTACACTCAACAAAAATATAAACGCAACACTTTTGGTTTTGCTCCCATTTTGTATGAGATGAACTCAAAGATCTAAAACTTTTTCCACATACACAATATCACCATTTCCCTCAAATATTGTTCACAAACCAGTCTAAATCTGTGATAGTGAGCACTTCTCCTTTGCTGAGATAATCCATCCCACCTCACAGGTGTGCCATACCAAGATGCTGATTAGACACCATGATTAGTGCACAGGTGTGCCTTAGACTGCCCACAATAAAAGGCCACTCTGAAAGATGCAGTTTTGTTTTATTGGGGGGGGATACCAGTCAGTATCTGGTGTGACCACCATTTGTCTCATGCAGTGCAACACATCTCCTTCTGTCAAGGATTTTATATAGTTCATGCTTATATTATCATTTATTTTATATAGTTCATGCTTATATTATAATTTATTTCCTTTTATGACTATGTGTACTTTTCCTCTTTGTGAGAAGAGGAGGTTTTAAAAAGAAAGACTTGTTGTCTGCTTTTGACGAGCCACAAGGCTCATGTCGCAGGAATGGAAGGTTTCAGCTGCCACCTTGCTTTGCTATCTCCCTCATGGAGACATGACTCGTGTAACCTCTCCCTGACTGTCCTTGTTTGTTTTTTCTCATGTTGGTGAACTAAATAAAAAGCTGAGCCAGAGGAGGGGATTTTAGGAGAGCTTTGGAGCTGACCACTTACAAGCTGCTACTGCCCACTCTCCTCCTCTGCGCAGAGCATAAAATATATTTGTCTCTCTCTGACTGGTTTCTTTACAGTGTCTGTGCCTCTCATTTCTTTAAAACAGGGTGCAAACCCAATAGTTTTTCCTGGCGCCCAACGTGGGGCGTTGACAGATCTTCTCAAGCGAACGGAGGAAGACACACCGCAGACCGTGCACGGCCCATTCCATTAGAGGGATCAAAGGAAAGTCCTGAGGAGTGAATTCTCCGTCGGGCCGGTGACCATAGCCGTCAGCCTCCGCTCGCCGCAGTAGATTGACGACGCCTCCGAACCAAATGAGAGGCGCAACAAATTAACGTAAGTAATTACTGCCTGCCTGTGAGGATAAAATATGTTAACGTGGGTAATAAAGTGCGGGGGAGGGAGTTAGAGTCTCCGGTCCTGCCGGCACATTTGGCGGAGGGGTTCGAGTCCCCATCCGGCTAAGAAATACAGGAGGAGTAAAAATAAAATTCAGGAGAAGCAGTTAGAGAGACGCAAATTAATTGAATATTCCAAAAGTGAAACTAAGTGTGTTTGTGGTATGAATGTGAGAGAATGGGACTGGGAGTGACTGAAGCACGGACAGCTTGATATCCCATTTTATCAGGGGACAAAAGTGAAGCTGTCGTCTGCAAAGTAGGTCATTTTAAGTTCATACGCACCACACTCACATATTCCCGATGAGTCTGCAAAGAGGGGGATTCCAAGGAAGGTCCGCCCCACGTGGTAGAAGCTTGACCTGAACTTTGCAGAGTGAAGGGGAATAGGTGACCAACATGTGAAACACATGCACAGAAAATAAGCCCCTATTTCAGGGCGACGAAAAATACATGCACAAACGCAATCCAGAAAATCTGAAGTACATAACTAAATGGAAAAAGAAATATGGCTTTTCAGGTAAATTGGTTGTGCCAGATTGTGACGGTTTGGTGTTAAAACGTACAGCAGCAGCAGCAAATAAAAAGGGTAACAGGAAAGCAAGAAAAGAAGGAGAAATAGAGTGTGCAAAAGTATAGCTCAGTGAAGCACAGATGAGAGTAGAGGCCATAAAGAGGAAGAAAGACCTGTGGTGACTCTAAAGGTAAATGGACAGGACATGGATTTTCTCTGTGACACAGGAGCATGTAGGACAGTGATAACAGACAGACCTCCCGAAACTAAATTTGCAAAAGAAGTTGTTTGGGTAAAATCTGCAAATGCACAGGTGAATTCAGAAACGGACCAAACTGCTTGTGTCTCTGTGGTTTATTCGCCCCATTGTCCAGTAAATTTACTGGGACGATATTTGATGACTGCCTTATCTATAGGAGTCACACCAACAGTAGGTGGTATGAGAGCTGTGAGACAGCCCGCTACTGTATATACAAATTTGGCCCAGGCCTGGCAGTACTCTTTGGATCTGTCGGAGTTGAGACAAACTGAACAATTATTGGAGGAATGTCTGACGACCTTTGAAAACAGAGAACACGTAGTAATAATGTCACCAAAAGATCTACACATAACTATGCTATTCACTCCACAAAAGGATGAAAGGTATGGAGCAGGATATCTGCAAATTCCATCAGAATTACGGACAGTAGCACACCTATACAGACAGAAAAAACACCTCTGTGTGTAGTGTAGTGCTGACCCAAAGTGCAGATAAATGGTACAGAGGAAAACCTGAGGCTGTGCTGCATATTTCACTGACAAGGGCAGACACTCAGTCCTGGAAGGACCTTGGAGGAATTGCTAAAATAGCTGAGGAAGCGACTGATTGGCACAAAGCAGATGCAATGTCGGTGTGGGATTTCAGTCCATCCACAGGCTTGTATCAGAAAAACATGTTTGTAAGTGCTTGGACGACACCGGTGATATATGAAGTAGATCTGGACGATTGAAATTTAACAACATCTGTGTTGTTGACACAGGAAGATGAGACTTTATTGACTAAACTGCCTCCTCATCTCTGGGTGAATGCACCCACAGATGTAGGACTGTTGAGAAACATTCCACCAGTCAAAATTAAGCCACGATCTGATTGGAGACCCCGGATCAAACAATATCCGTTAAAACCTGAAGCAGAAAAAGGAATTGAACCGGTTATTGCAGAATTACTGGAAGCAGGAGTCATCAGGGAATGTTTAGATGCATCCTGTAACACTCCAATATATCCTGTGAAGAAAGCAGACAATCAGAATTGGCGAATGGTACAAGACCTACGTGCAGTAAATGCTGCAGTAGAAACTAGCGCCCCTCTGGTCCCAGACCCACATACGCTGCTAAATAGATTAAGTCCTGGAAACATGTACTTCTCTGTCATAGACATCAGTAATGCATTTTTTCTCAGTACCTGTTCATCCAGACTCTCAATTTTTGGTTTGCTTTTACATTTAAAGGGAAAAGATACACATATACAAGACTCCCTCAAGGTTTTGCTGACAGTCCGACCATTTTTACACAAGCAATAAATTGTTGCTTATCTTCATTTACTCCACCAGAAGATTCACAAATCTTGATGTATGTAGATGACATTTTGGTGGCAGGAAAGACAAAAGACAGCTGTACAAAATGTACCATGATGCTTTTGCAACATTTGGCAGAAACAGGAAGTAAAATTAAAAAAGCAAAAGTTGCAGTTCGTGCAACCACAAGTGACTTATTTAGGCCACATCCTATCAGCTGAGGGGAAACGAATACAAGACGATCGAAAGCACGCTATTCTCAAAGCGCCTAAACCATCGACAAAAAAGGAAATGATGACTTTCTTAGGTATCTGTAATTATTGCAGAGCCTGGATTCCATGTTATGCAGAGAAGGTTCAGAAATTGCAGGATTTAATACACTCTATACCAATGGCTATGACTGACAAAATACAGTGGAATAAAGAAGCTGAAGAACAGTTTACAGCTCTTAAACAAGAACTTGTGAGTTCCACAGTATTATCTCTGCCCAATTATGCCAAGCCATTCACTCTCATGGTGGACACAAAACAGGGATTCATGTGTGCAGTCTTGCTACAACAACATGGTAATAAAAATAAACCAGTTGGCTATTATTCCAAACGTTTGGATACATTCTTATCGCATGCTAGACAGATAGCTTATACAGCAATGCTATTGTCTCAGCCACACATTACCATTGAAAGATGCAACACCTTGAATCCCGCCACGCTCCAACCAACTGAGACAGATGGTGAACCGCAGAACCGGCAGACACAGAGAAACAACAATTACCTCGACCAGACTTAACAGACGAACCATTTACAGATGGACTACATTACTTTGTGGATGACTCATGCTTCAAAGATCAGAAAGGACAGACATTAACAGGCTATGCTGTTGTTCAATTACCAAATACTGTTATTGAAGCAAAACAGATTGATCATTTTAAATCAGCCCAAGCTGCAGAACTCATTGCATTAACCAGAGCTTGTATCTTGGCTAAAGGACAGAAACTGACAGTCTATACAGATAGTCAATATGCAATTTCAACAATTTGGTTCTTTGCAAAACAATGGCAACAGAGAGGTATGATAACCTCTACAGGGAAACCAGTGACACATGCAGGCTTACTCACAAATTTGCTAGAAGCAGTGACATTACCATTATACCTGGCATTATTTAAATGCGCAGCCCACACCAGAGGCACAGATTTTGTCTCCAGAGGAAACTGTCTCGCAGACAAAATAGCGAAAGAAGCAGCAGCTGGTCGATATGGCACTTCTTCTATTTACACAGCTCAGACAGACAGTGAACCATTAATAGACTCTGACGTTTTACTGGATATGCAAAAACAAGCACCAACACAGGAACGAAATCTGTGGTTGAAAAATGGGGCAACCCCAAACCCCAAAGGACTTTATTGTGTACATAACAAACCCATCCTACCCAAAAGCTTATTCAAAGCAGCTGCAATTGCGACACATGGGTCAACACGTGTCGACAGGGGGGATGGTATATATGGTAGACCAACACTTTACTACCTATGGATTTAATTTATATTAAAAAAAATTTTGTAAAGCTTGTGTTACCTGATTGAAACACAACCCACAGGGAAATATAAGACACCGGAGAGGGCAATTCCCAAAACCACAGTATCCTTTTCAAATTGTTCATATGGACTTTATTGACCTAAATCGATGTGGACCTTATCAATACTGTCTAGTATTAATTGATGCTTTTTCAAAATGGGTAGAAATCATTCCATCACAAAAAGCAGATGCTTTAACAGTGGCAAAAGCACTGTGTAAGACAATTATTCCGTATTATGGAATACCAGAGACATTGTACAGTGATAATGGAACACATTTTGTAAATGAAGTTGTACAAAGAGTAGCATAACACATGAAAATTAAGTTAAAACATCATTGTGCTTACCACCCACAAAGTGCAGGATTAGTGCAAAGGACAAATGGCACAATACAAACAAGATTAAGGAAATGTATGGAAGAGACAAAACGAACCTGGATTGAATGTTTGGACCTAGTAAAATTGTATATGAGAATAACACCAACACCATCAGGTTTAACACCATTTGAGATACTTTATGGATGACCATATCGTCTACCAATTTTTGATATGGATACTAAAACAGCAGATGAGGAACAAACATTAGCAGATTTTATGAAAAAGACATTAACACAGAAAGAGATAACTCAAACACATTTACTGCCGGATAATTCTGATCTTCCACAGGACGGCCTTCCAGTAGTCCAACCAGGAGACTGGGTGTTCATCAGATTGATTAAGAAAAAGAACTGGTCCAGTCCTCGTTGGGAAGGTCCATACCAAGTGCTGTTAACAACACCAACTGCAGTAAAGATAGCAGAGAAATCAAC
The DNA here is from genome assembly GCF_902500255.1 of Thalassophryne amazonica. Classification (NCBI taxonomy): domain Eukaryota; kingdom Metazoa; phylum Chordata; class Actinopteri; order Batrachoidiformes; family Batrachoididae; genus Thalassophryne; species Thalassophryne amazonica. The sequence continues at coordinate 56,386,562 of NC_047106.1, forward strand.
GTGGATACATATAAGTCACTGTAAGATACAGCGTGTGTTGGCTGCCTCCACAGTGTAAGGGGAAGTCTGGCTACAAAGGGAGTCTATTTAATTAGCAATAGATTGTCTCAATGCCAGTGAAGCAGGGAGATCCTTGCACTATTGGGTGAGGTTGGTCAACGGCACTGTATCCTAGCAATCATGACTGAACTACAGCAGACCCCGGAGCGGCGTGCTCAGCGCCGCCGTTGCTGGACTGTTGGTAGGGCAGCCGGTTGCGCTGTGACCTTAGTGTGTTTTGTGCTCCTCGGATTCCTGGCCTGGTGGTTGACCCAAGAATTGAAGCTCACTGTGGACCGAGCCAGAGAACAACGGAAGCAACGTGAGGTTTATTCATAATGTGAATGAGACAGATGGACACCCTCATATATACCATACTAATTTGTGGTACAGATATGTTCATTTATTGGCTATGGAATTACATGTTACTAATTGTTATGTTTGTTCGCAAATGCCTATATCCTCAACACACCCAGCTCTGACGGCTAAACCGTACCCTGCTAGGGTGACAGAATGTCTTATCATACGGATGCATAATCAAACCGTATTTCGGGGACAACAGTTCTCAGCAAATCTGATAAGACGTAATACCACTTGTCTCAGTACAACCACTTTTATGATAGGGACTTCAACAGAAGATGTACAAGCGTGCCCAAGTGCTGCTCCATTGACTAGACTGAAGGGAAATGCAAAAATATCATCACGTTAAATTGTCATCACAACGGCCATTCCCGATTTGCTTTTACGGGACAGGGAATAAAACTGTAGGTAAAATTAGGAAATGTCTGTGTACCCAAACTTATATTTTATCAAATGATTTAAGCCTAACCAAAACATATTATGTGGATAGTACTTATCTTCACTGCATTGGACGTGGATGTAATCATACAGGCTCCTGTCCATGGGGAACGGATGAATCGTGTGCTTATGTTAGTAAGTTTTTGCTACCACCTGTAAATGGTACTCCGGTGTATGATGACATCTATTGGCTTTGTGGTTCCAGGCTGTACATGAGTCTCCCACCAAATTGGGGTGGTGTGTGTGCACCTACCTAGGTGACTGATGTCAAGAAAGATGACTTTAAGCTTGCTATCAGCTTGTTTTCATCTTGGAATATAATACGTGCCATTGGATTAATACACACGTTGTTGGAATAAACTGAACAGTGTTTGGTACTTTCCTGGAGTGACTGAGGTCATACCGGACTTTTCCATTGCAGATGGAGAGGCCCACGCGATGAACTCAGTGGTGAAGACGATGGAATATGTCTAAGATGATTTTAAAATGACAAAGTATGATCAAATGAAGTATTAATATATTACAAGTAAAATCTGAGAATGATTCTAACATAAAAATGATTAAATGAATAATTAATGTGATAAAAAGTAAAAGTTGATTAGAAGAATGTGTTTTACAAATAAGTGAAATGAATGATTATATGAGTTGTTTTTCTGGCTGTTAAAAAGAGGAAATGAGAAAAGCTGTTTTTGTGCAGAGGTGAAAAAAGAAGAAGTTAATGATGTAACAAGCGAGGCCAGAAGGGCTGAGGAGAAAAACAACTGTTTAGAACATTAAAGAAGTAATAAGATATGAAATGAATAATAATTAATGAAAATGTTGTATATGATCATATGAAATGTTTTTATGTGAAAAAGAGTTGAAATGAAATGATTGAATATGATTAAATGTGATTAATATTACATGATTTAGAAAGAATGAATTCTCAGAAAAGATGTGTTAAACAGAAAAACAGGAAACTTGCGCAACAGATTTACTGACAATCGGGACATCAGTTACCGGTAGCCAGGAAATGTTCTCCAGATGGCTTCCAGTAAAAGAAGGGGGTAAGGGAGGAGGTTTGGACTCATCATCATCCCCATGGTTACTAAGATCACCCCAGCAACGGCAAGAATTTTCGTATAAAAACTGTACAACAACAGGAAACGGGGTTATTCTTCCAGGGAGAGGTGCTGTTGTCACTTCTCCGCTGCTACGAGGAGATCACAAGACTTGACCATCTTGTGAGCTGCAATTGGAATCGAGGAGCGAGAGGATTGGAGACATAAGAGATTATTTGAGAGAGTTTTCAACTCCCACTCAGGCCGTCCAGTCATGGAGTAGCAGAGCATTGGAGAATAATCACTGGCCTTAAGTCTGAGTGGGGAAGTTTCATCGTTTTCTCTCTCATGGAACATCACATCTTTCCAGAATGGATTAGATCAACTTTTGGTTGATTGAAGAAGGAATAAACTCTTATGTGGATTTATTTCCTGAAGGATATAAACTCTTATGTGGATTATTTCCTGAAGGATTACAACATCACAAGGATCGTGGTCAGCTAACAACTAAAAGCTGATGAAGAGGAGACCAAGTTCATCGAACTGGGGATTTTAACATCAAAAGACCTCCTTCCCTCACTCCTAGGAAATTTGATGAGAAGTTAATCCAGTCCAGTCAGAGTAAGATCAGATAGCATTATTGAATCAAAAACAAAAATCTCTGCCAATCATTATTCTGATTATATTTGAATTACTGTTGTGAAATTCCACAAGGTTCTGTGCTAGGATCAATTTTATTCACTTTATACATGCTTCCCTTAGGCAGTATTATTAGACGGTATTGCTTAAATTTTCATTGTTACGCAGATGATACCCAGCTTTATCTATCCATGAAGCCAGAGGACACACACCAATTAGCTAAACTGCAGGATTGTCTTACAGACATAAAGACATGGATGACCTCTAATTTCCTGCTTTTAAACTCAGATAAAACTGAAGTTATTGTACTTGGCCCCACAAATCTTAGAAACATGGTGTCTAACCAGATCCTTACTCTGGATGGCATTACCCTGACCTCTAGTAATACTGTGAGAAATCTTGGAGTCATTTTTGATCAGGATATGTCATTCAAAGCGCATATTAAACAAATATGTAGGACTGCTTTTTTGCATTTACGCAATATCTCTAAAATCAGAAAGGTCTTGTCTCAGAGTGATGCTGAAAAACTAATTCATGCATTTATTTCCTCTAGGCTGGACTATTGTAATTCATTATTATCAGGTTGTCCTAAAAGTTCCCTAAAAAGCCTTCAGTTAATTCAAAATGCTGCAGCTAGAGTACTGACGGGGACTAGAAGGAGAGAGCATATCTCACCCATATTGGCCTCTCTTCATTGGCTTCCTGTTAATTCTAGAATAGAATTTAAAATTCTTCTTCTTACTTATAAGGTTTTGAATAATCAGGTCCCATCTTATCTTAGGGACCTCGTAGTACCATATCACCCCAATAGAGCGCTTCGCTCTCAGACTGCAGGCTTACTTGTAGTTCCTAGGGTTTGTAAGAGTAGAATGGGAGGCAGAGCCTTCAGCTTTCAGGCTCCTCTCCTGTGGAACCAGCTCCCAATTCAGATCAGGGAGACAGACACCCTCTCTACTTTTAAGATTAGGCTTAAAACTTTCCTTTTTGCTAAAGCTTATAGTTAGGGCTGGATCAGGTGACCCTGAACCATCCCTTAGTTATGCTGCTATAGACGTAGACTGCTGGGGGGTTCCCATGATGCACTGTTTCTTTCTCTTTTTGCTCTGTATGCACCACTCTGCATTTAATCATTAGTGATCGATCTCTGCTCCCCTCCACAGCATATCTTTTTCCTGGTTCTCTCCCTCAGCCCCAACCAGTCCCAGCAGAAGACTGCCCCTCCCTGAGCCTGGTTCTGCTGGAGGTTTCTTCCTGTTAAAAGGGAGTTTTTCCTTCCCACTGTAGCCAAGTGCTTGCTCACAGGGGGTCGTTTTGACCGTTGGGGTTTTACATCATTATTGTATGGCCTTGCTTTGCAGTGTGAGGCGCCTTGGGGCAACTGTTTGTTGTGATTTGGCGCTATATAAAAAAAAAAATTGATTGATTGAATTGATTGATTGTAAAAATCTCACAGCGGGGTTGTTTGCAGGATTGGCACTTCAGTCACTTTGAAAATGTTCAGCTAATATAAAATCGTGTGGAAACTGGTGTGGTACTATGTCACACTGTACAGCTGAAAGCTGTCATTCCTCCATCCATGACACATATGGACATTAAAATGTGCAACTTTACAGCAGAAGTAAAAAATGTGTACAGTGTTGTACAAAAAAAAAAAAAAAAAAAGGGTTTATATAGGTAAATTTGGCTGATTTTCACAGATCTGGCAACTTGCTTCTGACAGATTGTTTGTTGCTGTGATGTTACTCTGAACTTCACACGGTTGTATACGCTTCTTTTATTTCTGTTTAGCACTCTTCTGGTTATTAATTGTATCTACTCTGAATGTTATTTAACAACAGTCCTGTTGTGAATCGCTAGCAGTTAGCATTCACTAGCGGTTAGCCTTCGCTGGCAGTTAACTTTCACTAGAAAGGTCGACACCTTCCCTCTCCGTTGTTACTTTTTATAGCTGTTTCTTTTCTACCCGTTTAATACTTCTGTTCGTTTTTCAGTTGAACTGCTGTGAATTTTAAGTAATTTTTACTCCTGTGTAAAATCTTAGGAGCGGCTAGCATTTTCGCTAGCGGTTAGCTTGCATTAGCTATTTCTGACCCTTTTCATTATTTTTTCATTTCACTTTTTACACTCCTGTTAGTTAATTAACTGTTTGGTGTATTTTATAGCTGCTGCTTTTTTACCTGTTTAATACTTCTGTTACATTACATTCTGGATCTCTCCGGATCCAGAATGCTGAGAAAGACCGGCGTCTGGTGTACCTGGAGAACTGTGTTGCGGAGTTGGAACAGTACACAAGGATGAACGACGTTATTATTACAGGAATTCATATTAAACCTCGATCCTACGCACGGGCGGTGTCAGAAGACAGCGGAGGGGAGGCCAGCGAGCAGGAGGCCAGCTCAGTGGAACAACAGGTGGCTGACTTCCTGCAATCTAAAGGTATTCAAATGGACTGTAATAACATTGAAGCGTGCCACCCCCTGCCCAGGAGAGAGGATGGAGACAAGCGAGCAGTTATAATGAGGTTTGTCAACAGAAAACATAAAATGGCATTGTTAAAACAGGGACGGAAACTTAAAGGAAGAAACGTATTCATCAATGAACATCTGACCAAAAGAAACGCAGACATCGCCAGGAAAGCTCGTTTCTTAAAAAAGCAGGGAAAAATTCAACAGACATGGACATCCAACTGCAAAACATTTATCAAATTGAATGGAACACCAGAACAAGCGAAGGTTATGGTAATCAGGAACATCGAGGATCTGGACAAATACGACCAATAAGGTATGAGGACACAAACACATCACAACACCATGACACAGACCAGAGGAACCTATTCATCTACTACATCATCTACATCTGGAGACAAGAAGGATATAACTCAAAGGATTGCTGATCATGGAAAAGTAGAACTGAGAACATTTAAATACACAGACCACAATGTACTGGACTTGGAGCACGATATAGACCCGGACAATAATTTCTTCTCAAATATCAGTGACAGTTGTTGCTATTATACAGATGAACAGTTTAATCGGATCATTAAAACGGATAACAAATTATCAATAATCCATTTCAACAGCAGAAGTCTATATGCAAACTTTAACAACATTAAAGAATATTTAAGTCAATTTAAAAAAATATTTAACATAACTGCTATATCAGAAATGTGGATCAATGAAGATAAAGGAATGGATTTTGAACTGGATGGATATGAATTTAATTGTGTAAACAGAAAGAATAAGAGTGGACGAGGAGTGGCTGTGTATGTGGATAAGAACATGGATTATAAAATAGTAGACAATATGACAACTGTGATTGATAACTTATTAGAATGTATAACTATTGAAATATGTGAAGAAAAAAGCAAAAATGTATTAGTCAGCTGTATATATAGAGCACCAGGATCTAGTATTGAAACATTCACTGACTGTATGGGAAAAATGTTCTCAAAAACTAATCAAAAAAACTGTGTTCATTTGTGGTGACTTAAATATTGATCTGCTCAATCCAAATAAGCATAAAATAACAGATGAATTTATCAGTATAATGTACAGTATGAGTTTATATCCAAAAATCACCAGGCCAAGCAGAATTACATCCCATAGTGCTACCTGAATTGATAATATATTCAGCAATGATATTGAGAATAACACTGTGAGTGGATTATTAATCAATGACATTAGTGATCATCTACCAGTTTTCATCATTTATAATAGAAACCATCGGCGGAATCAGCCAGAGGAGAAAATAAAATACAGGCGAGTGCGGACAGAGGAAAACATGAACACACTAAAGAAGGATTTACAGGAGCAAAACTGGGAAAAGGTATACAGTGAAAGTGATGTTGATAGTGCATATGAAACTTTTTTACAAATATTTACATCATTTTTACAAATATTTACATCATTATATGATAAAAATTGTCCAATTAAACAAGACTACAGAAAACAAAAAATCCAAGATCGACCATGGATGACGAAAGGGTTACGAAATGCATGTAATAAGAAAAATACACTGTATAGAGAATTCATAAAACTAAAGACTAAAGAGGCAGAAAATAGATATAAGAAATACAAAAATAGATTAACTAATATTATACGGGTATGTAGGAAGGAATATTATAGTAACATATTATATAATAACAAAAACAATATTAAAGGAATATGGGATATATTAAATAGCATTATCAAAATGGTAATAAAAAACAGAGTTACCCTCAGTATTTCATTGATAATAATGTCAAGAAGGAAAATAAGGATGAGGTAGTCAACAGTTTTAATAATTTTTTTGTAAATATTGGACCAAGCTTGGCAGAAAAAATTCCCAGTTCCCAACCTGAGGATTGGGATAATAATCTCATAGAAAGAAATCCCTGTTCAATGTTCCTCACAGCAGTGGATGGAAAAGAAATTATAGATATTGTGAATAATTGTAAATATAAAACATCTACCGATTTAAATGAAATTGATATGGTGGTGGTAAAACAGGTCATTGAATGGATTGTAGAACCATTAACATACATCTGTAACTTATCATTTCAAACTGGTAAATTTCCCAATCAAATGAAAATAGCTAAGGTTGTGCCGCTGTATAAGACTGGGGATAGACACCACTTCACAAATTATAGACCTGTTTCTTTGCTTCCACAATTTTCCAAATTATTAGAAAAGTTATTCAATAATAGATTAGACAAATTCATAAATAAACATAAATTACTTACTGATAGTCAATATGGATTCAGAGCACATAGTTCAACATCACTTGCATTAATAGAATCAGTTGAGGAGATTACAAACGCCATAGACCATAAATTACATTCAGTTGGAATATTTATAGACCTTAAAAAGGCTTTTGATACAATCAATCATGACATATTAATCAGTAAACTTGAACAGTATGGGATTAGGTGGTTGGTGTTGCACTGGGTGAGAAGCTACTTAAGTAACAGAAAACAGTTTGTGAAGTTGGGGGAATATACATCATCATGCTTGGACAATGCTTGTGGCGTCCCACAGGGGTCAGTATTGGGTCCAAAACTGTTTCTAATTTATATAAATGATATTGTCAATGTTTCCAAAATATTAAAATTAGTATTATTTGCAGATGACACAAGCATTTTTTGTTCAGGGGGGGATTTGCAGGAGTTACTGAGGAGGATCAGTATAGAAATGGGAAAACTGAAAATATGGTTTGACAGAAACAAATTATCATTAAACTTAAGTAAAACAAAATACATGTTATTTGGCTATTGTAATACAGACATACAGGTTCAGTTACAAGTTGAGGGGGTAGATATTGAAAGGGTACATGAAAATAAGTTTCTGGGGGTGATAATAGATGATAAGATAAACTGGAAGACTCATATAAAACATATACAAAGTAAACTGTCAAGAAGCATTTCAGTTCTAAATAAAGCGAAACATATTCTGGACCACAACTCACTCCGCATTCTTTACTGCTCACTGGTTTTACCATATTTACAGTACTGTGCAGAGGTATGGGGTAATACTTATAAAGGTACAACACAATCACAATCAGTAATGCAGAAAAGAGCTATAAGAATTATTCATAATACTGGCTATAGAGATCATACAAATCCACTATTTTTACAATCCAAATTCTTAAAATTCACAGACTTGGTTCATTTTCAAACAGTACAAATCGTGTATAAAGCACTAAACAATTTACTTCCAGCAAATATTAAAAATATGTTTTTTAACAGATCAGGGGATTGCAGTCTGAGGGGGAAATTTAATTTAAAGCATCAGTGGGCACGAACAACATTAAAAGGTTTCTGTATTTCTGTCTGTGGGGTGAGGATGTGGAACAGATTGGGAGTGGGGCTCAAGCAATGTCCAAGCATGAACCAGTTCAAACAGCGGTACAAAAATATGTTTTTTTCTAGGTATAGGGAGGAGGAAGGGTAATGAGGGTTAGGGTGTTTTTGTTTTTTGCTTCGGCTTGTAAATATATAGTATTTTGTATGTAAGTAGGTATGTGTAGGTGTATATTTATGTTTGTGTATATATGTGTGTATATGTGTGTATATATATATATGTGTGTATGTATATACGAGGTCTGTCCATAAAGTATCGTACCTTTTTATTTTTTCAAAAACTATATGGATTTCATTCATATGTTTTTACGTCAGACATGCTTGAACCCTTGTGCGCATGCGTGAGTTTTTCCACGCCTGTCGGTGACGTCATTCGCCTGTGAGCACGCCTTGTGGAAGGAGTGGTCCCGCCCCCTCGTCGGATTTTCATTGTCTGGAAATGGCGGAATGAAAAGGACTTTTTTTCCATCAGAATTTTTTCAGAAGCTGTTAGAGACTGGCACCTGGAAACCATTCAAAAAATTTATCTGGCTTTCAGTGAAAATTTTACGGGCTTCACAAAGAATAAGGACTTTAACTACAGGTTTAAGGACCCCTTTAAAGGACGGTCGGTGTGCCGCGCTGCGAGCTGCGACGATGCGGCACAAACCACTGGATCATTTCTAAGCTGATGGCTCTGTGGATATGAGACCGTCGTGTGCTCTTTCTCTGGTTATCACAAGACCTGGACATCAGCCATTTTCCGGCAGATTTCACTTTTAACAAGAGATTTTGTCATGGAAAGCCGCACGGAGGCTTCGCGCGTCACGACCGATTCGCTGATGAAGCAAGACAAAGGAACACCTCCGTTTCGGAGTGTTAGAGGACAAGTTGGGACATGTCCAGCTCTCCACAAGTTCTTTTATACTCACTCGACTGGTAAGCACTGAAAGCCGAGATAGACATGTCCCAACTTGTCCTCTAACACTCCGAAACGGAGGTGTTCCTTTGTCTCGCTTCATCAGCGAATCGTTCGTGACGCGCGAAGCCTCCGTGCGGCTTTCCATGACAAAATCTCTTGTTAAAAGTGAAATCTGCCGGAAAATGGCTGATGTCCAGGTCTTGTGATAACCAGAGCAAGAGCACACGACGGTCTCGTATCCACAGAGCCATCAGCTTAGAAATGATCCAGTGGTTTGTGCCGCATCGTCGCAGCTCGCAGCGCGGCGCACCGACCGTCCTTTAAAGGGGTCCTTAAACCTGTAGTTAAAGTCCTTATTCTCTGTGAAGCCCGTAAAATTTTCACTGAAAGCCAGATAAATTTTTCGAATGGTTTCCAGGTGCCAGTCTCTAACAGCTTCTGAAAAAATTCTGATGCAAAAAAAGTCCTTTTCATTCCGCCATTTCCAGACAATGAAAATCCGACGAGGGGGCGGGGCCACTCCTTCCACAAGGCATGCTCACAACGAATGCGTCACCGACAGGCGAATCACGCATGCGCACGAGGGTTCAAGCATGTCTGACGTAAAAACATATGAATGAAATCCATATAGTTTTTGAAAAAAATAAAAAGGTACGATACTTTATGGACAGACCTCGTATATGTATATGTGTGTGTATATGTGTGTATATATGTATATATATGTGTATGTATGTTGATATATATATATTGATATCGGTTTAGGTGTGTAGGAATCTATGTGTATATGTGGCAAAGGGTATTACTGGTTGTGGGGAAGAAGGGGTAGGGATAAATAAGCTGATGCTTCACCCTACCCCTTTTCGGACATGTTGGGTACACAGTAGGAACTTTTTTGTTGTTGTCTTTACTGATCTATCTTGTAATTGTTGTTGTATCAAATGTTCAAAATAAACAGTTTTCATTCATTCATTCATTCATTCATAGTTTTTCAGTGTAACTGCTGTGAATTTTAATTAATTTATCTGCGCCTGTGTGAGCCTTAGGAGTGGTTAGCTTATCCATTATTGGTTAGCTAGTGTTTGCTTGGCTACATTTTTGATTTTCTTAGTACACAAAGTACACTACTTATTATACTTTACACCCTACATAAAGCCTGCGTGATGTTGGAAGATAGAGTGGCTCTCTTAGAGAGCCGTGTACGTAAGTTAGAGCAGCTTCTTAGCGCAGTGGAGTTAGATGTTACGGGCACTCCAGATGAGGTTAGTGTTGGGCCGGCTAGCGAGCCCATTAGCATCAGCTTAGAAACGCCGGCTGTGGAGGACAGCTTTCAGACTGTGGCTAGGCGGAGGAAGCCCCGTAGGGCTTGTTGCCTGGTTATAGCACCCCGATCACACTCGCCAGTGTGAACTGTGAATCGGTTCTCCCCCTTGGATTTGCCAGATGTGAATTCTCTGAGCCCATGAGTGACTTCCACTCCTGTCTCCAGGCCGAAACACCGGACTTTAGTGATAGGGGATTCTATCACCCGCAAAGTCAGGTTACAGACGCCGGCTGATGTTAAATGTATTCCTGGGGCCAGAGCTCCCGACATTGCACTTTGATGCAGAAGGGAAGACAGACGAAGGAACATGACATGAGATATAGTCACATAGTTATTCACGTTGGCACAATGATATCAGGATGAAGCACTCAGAGGTCACAAAAATGGACATAGAGAGGACTTGTGACCTTGCCAGAAAGATGTGTCGGCATCGATTAATAGTCTCTG